>NW_023339740.1:21748931-21813291 GCF_004916995.1 Morone saxatilis | reverse complement strand
TGGTTAAAGGTAATAAACTGGTATGAAAGGGACAAACACAAGTTAATATACAATATCTACAGTATTTTACCTCAACCTGTCTTAAACATTAAAATGCAAAATAACTTCTGACAACTTGATGACACGATGTCCAACTCACCTCAACTATTAAGAATGTGCCTGACATGAGACAACGTGTTAAATCTGTCTAAAACCTTTTGGTAAATTAAACTCACAGCTTTCTTCGATACTGCAGTTCTTCCATCCTCTTTGCTGTAGGAGGGAGTTTTCTTGGTCCTGGAGAAGTCAAATATCTGTCTCTCTTTCGGAGTCTCTGAACATCTCCCCTGTTTGCAGTTTATGGCAGGGGACTAAAATTTAAAAATGAATTATTGGTTAAGTACAAGTGATGACAAACCACATCATCAGTGATAGCCTATTTGCTTATGTACAGGTTTTGTACCTGCTTCTTCATGACTTCTGGAAGCTGAGTGGTTTTCATTGACGACATTTTCTTCTTCAGATCAGTTAGCTCCTTCTTCAGGTTTTCCTGAGAGCAAAGAATTAAGTGTTCCTCAAAAGTTAAGTGCAAGCTGTTTCAATAAAAAGCTAAAAATCATCTAAAGACATACCTTCTCTGTCACTTGTGTCTTCAGCTGTATCTTCAGCTGATCATTATCTTTCTTATGCGTCAAGAGATCCAACTCCTGATTTTAGGTTTGGAAATGTCAGAATATAATTTATCTAATCATCATCTCATTTTTTACTTTAGTAAACACTGATTCATGATTGTTCTGCGTCATACCAGTGATTTCCGATAGGCAACAACCTCCATCTCTTTCCTCTTGTTCTCAGACAGCTCTGCATCTTTTTCTTCAACCATCCGGTCATACTGGCTCTGGTAATAACAAGTCACGCTGTACATAGACTGTTTCAGACAGCAAAACATATACTTCATTAACCTTACCTTGTGTTTTTCCATCAGTGCAACCATATCTGCTATCTTGTGTTGACACTTGAGTTCTGTATCTTCCTTTTTCTTAATGGCCTCCGTTGCTGTTGTTGTGAGCTTCTGCACCTGTAAGACAGTGTTTTTATTCAGTTCTTTCTTATTCTTAAGAGCTAAAAATGTGGTAAGCAACATAACGTTGTATAAGTAACCTCATTCTCAAGCTCTGCTGCAAAGATTGATTTGGACTCAAGATCCTTCAGCACTTTCTGATGGTCTTCCTCATTCAGTCTTTTCAAATGTTCAGACTCCTCGTGAAGACCGTTGATCTAAAGACAAACACAACCATCTATCATACAGGGCTATACTTTTACTTTGAATCTTTCATATCAATATTAAGAACTAAAAAACATAACACCATACCACAATTTCAAGTTGACTGGATTTTGCAATTTCCTTTGCTATTTGTTTGTTAAGCTTTTTATTCTGAAAATATAATAAAAGTGAAATGTTAGCTAAATCAATAACAAAGCCATCCTATTTTATATTTACAGTTCTCCTCACATACCTCTTTCTGACATTCCTCCTGGGCTTTAAGTTTGATTTCAATTTTTTTCCTGAAATTGCAGAGCTAAAAAAAACAAAACAATTTCTTGTTACTTGCAGGAAAATAATAAGCAATAACAGAATTGTCAATTTTCTGTTTTACAATCACCTTTGTTTCCACAGCTTTTATTTGTTTTTCTTTTTCTGCAATTTCCTTCTGCAGATGTTCACACTATACAAAAAAGAACAAATAAATCAGTATTTAATACTTTCAGAACAACATCTTTGTGTCATGTGATAAATGATTAAGTTAGTTACATTTTCTTCCATTTTCTTCTGCAGAGTCTCAGCTTCCTGATATTCCCCTTGGACTTTGGTCTGAATAGAAGTTACTTCCTCTCTATTTATTGGAAATATAAAAATCTAAGTCTCTAAAAGTTCACAATGTCAAAACTCTTTAGGTCTCTTAGCTGTGAACTTACCGTAAACACTGGTTTTCTTTTTCTAGTCTTTGAATTTCGCTTGTGAGCTTCACTGCCTTCTCCTCACTCGCCTGAAGTTATATTTGTTATTCACATGATACAATGAGTAATAAAACAAAACTGACATCTAACGCAAACAGCCACTGTACAAATGAAAATGATCTATCACATTTAATTAGACAATTCAGACCTTCATGTTTGCCTCAATTGCCCTCACAGTAGAAGATCCACTCTTAAACTGCTGCTGAATGGCTGTCTTCTCCGCCTGCAGCTCATTAAAGTTGGATAACAGCTCTTTGTAGTGTGCTCTAAAAAATGACACATATTTAACATTAGACATTAAGAGTATAACACTTTAATATAATATTCTACTATATATGCTTAGTGAATGATCGGCTATTAAGAACTTACTCATGCTGCATAATGTCTTTCCTCAGTTGCTCCATCTCAAAGGTGTGTTCTTTGTTTTTCTTCATTTCAGTAAACAACCGTTCCTCCAGCTCCTGCACTTTGGTCTAAGGGAATATTTAAAAACAAAACAAAAAACACAATGAAGCTATGTATTGTATATAATACACAAATCCCTGAATATTTTTATAAAAACATTTTCCCATAAAAGGTGTAAGAATGGGTAAGAGATGATGACTGTAGCAAGAAAATGAAAACCATGTAAAAACCCCTGTCACTGTGGACTTCTCCTTTAAGTCTTCCATAGCCTTTTCAGCAGATTCACAAGCCTTCTTCAGTAGTTCACTTTCAGCAAAGGCAACCTCTGCTTCATTCTGTACCAATAAAAAAAGGAAGAAGTTAGAGCGTACACTTCACGTATCTGTATTAAACTCTGAGGTGAGGTTTCTATTTGTATCACCTTTAATAGCTGGGCTTCTTTAGTTTTCCTTGAAAGCTCAGCTGTGAGTTCCTCCACTCTGACTTCAGTGACATCAATCTTACCCTTCATGGACTCGAAGGATTTTGAGTTTCTGTCCTAAGAACAATAACAGCATACCAAGAGTGTCTTCAAGTAATCTTCTGTAGTTCAGACTACAATGAATGTCATAGAAAAAAAGAATATACTCCTCTAGAAGATTAAAATACACCTTACCAGTTCATCTTCAAGGAATTTGATCTGCCCATCTTTCTTTGCACTCTCCTCCATGATCTCTCCTGTTGGGTAAACGATTTTCTTTCAGCCTGACAGAGCAGAAAATAAAAATATCTACAAATTTCACTCAGCGAGGCTTTTACCTAAAAGTGTGCTCCTCCTTTCAAGTTCCTTGCTGCTTGCCATGAGTTGATCCTCCAGTTCCTTGGCCCTTGAAAATAAGTCATAACAACAACACAACGGCGTGAGGAAAACTTGTGTTTAATCAGGACGATGCCATGAATGTTCAGGAGTTAATTATACCTCTGTATCTCTAAAGCAAGTGAATTCTGTAGCTCTTGAACAGTTGTCTGAATCTGCTCCAGCTTCTCTGCTTGTTGATTTTTAACTATGCTGAGCTCCTCCAGGTTTAAGTCTTTGCTTTGAATAATCTCTGCATATTCTTCTTTACATTGTTCCAGCATTGCAGCAACAGCTTCACGGTTTTTCTGAGGGAAAGAAAACATTTGAATCAAAGCAGAAAGAACACAACAGAGCAGAGTTTCACTGAACACACTCACCTAAGTCCACCTTCCCGGGTCTTTTTTTTTACAAGCGCTGCACTGCAGTGTGCAGTTCTTGAAGAAGAGATTCCTGTTCACTTTTTGAACTTTTGAGAAGTTCATGTTGTTCATCTGTAAGTTAAAACATACTTAATGATATTATCTTTGCTATAGTTTTCTAATTACTAAGTGTCATAATGAACTTACACTGGAGAAAAAAAATTAAAAATACTTTAGAATTCCTCCATAAGGCTACTTTTCCCCCTTTTATTATAATGTTTGCGACATTGCACACACAAGAAATAATAACTATGTCATTAGTAATAGTTTAGATAATTACTCTGTTGATTTCACAATCAAAGTGGTTGTAAAGTATACGATAAAACCAAGAGAACCTAGTCATGAGCTCACGCTGTCATTGCTTACCAGAGGAGAATTCGATTATCACTTTAACTTGATTATTTTTCAAGTTACAAGATTTGTATGGCAGCAAAACACTGTTGACAAAACACTGAATTTTGTTTCACAAGAAAAAGAAAGAAAAAAGATTTACATAAAGCTATAGATATGTTGTCTTGAAATGTAATAACGATCTCACTTGTTGCTTCTTGAAGCTGTTTGCAGTGCTTCTGGGTTTCATGGACGTCAAGCAGGATTTTTTGTAGCTCTCTTTCCTTATCCTTGAGTTTGGTTTGAAGCGCTGCAACCTGTGAACGCAGTAGCAATCCTTACGCTGTTTCTAAACTTGTGGTTACATTAAGTTCCCAAATAAATGTATCTGATGAAAGCTTTGTTTTACTAACCTCTTTCTCTTTCAGGTTATATTCTTGACGATATTTCTCTTTTAGATCGTCAAACTGCAGCAAGCCCTCTTTGACTAGAGAAAGATAAAATGGTTAATTATCTTGCTGCTGGACATATTCTCTTGCTTGTTAATGTATCAATAACTCATCTACGTCATTTAAGGTATATTTTATCCTTCATGTTATTTTCAGAGTTAGAGTTGCTGTTGTGTTGTGTTGAGCCTAGTCTCAGACAAAAAGAACAAAACCTTTCTGCATCTCTTGTTGATCAGCTTCTGCTTGGACACGAAGGCTTTCGAGTGCTGCAGTTAGTTTCTACAGAAAAAAAAAGTTATTTGTAAACTGTCTATCAAACTTTATGTCCTACTGTTTTACTAAACATTATTATTAATAAAACAAAACTTAATTATGATATAGATTTAGAGGTGTTTTACCTGAATACTTTCACTATTTTCCATAAAGAGGTGATGTGTTTCTTCTCTTTCAGATTCAACTACAAAATGTAAAGACCGGTTATTAATGTGTAATTATTAACATAATGTGGCTCTTAACATAATAATTCAAAGCATTTACTCACATAAATGCATTTTGTCAGCTGACCTCTGGAAAGTATCTTTGAGGATATTACACAAGTTCCTTGTTGCATTGTTTCTGGATATAAAATGTTGAATTTCATATTAGAAAAATATTTTATATAGACAAAACATTTGTATTTAAAAATCAGATGACCATGTCTGTGTGGCGTTCACACATCACATCTAGTATGTCTCTTTTGAACAAACAAAACCCATACTTGTTTCTCAAATCCTCATTTTCACTGATCTGTTCCTCGAGCTTTACGCTGAGACTTTCATTTCCAAACTGTAAAGACAGAGCGCACACAAGTGATACCACTACATATATGAAAGGGTGTTAGAGCACGCTGTTCCTCTATTATAAATAATCCTTTAATAAAAAAAGAATACTGTATGTATTTAGAGAGAGAGAAAGACAGATAAAAATGTGTCACTGTGGCACACACCTGCAATTCTTGAATGGCTTTGCGCTGCGTTTCAATTGTTCTTTTGTTTTCTTGAAGTCTCCTTTCCTTCTGCACCGTATCAGTGTCAACTTCCACCTTCCAACACTTAATTTTCTCAACTTCATCAAACAGCTTGGAATAAAGCCGTCCAGGATTGGTTTTATTCTGGGGATTTTTCACAATGATGGGAAGTAAAACTGACATACTTTAGAAAAAAAACATGCTGCAATGACCAAGTCTCTCCTATTCATGCTTTATGTTTTTCTACACTGGGAAATATCACCTCATCTTTTTCCATCGGTGGCACGACTTTAATCTTGGAGAAGTCTTTAAAGGAGAAACAAAAAAAAAAAACAATTCATCATAAGGTTTATGAAACATTTTTGTGCTGAAATGACGGAGCCAGTGTTGTTTTAACAGAAAATACCTTGTCTGGTTGGTTTAGCTGGTGCAACCGTGCTCTGCATGCTCTGCTCCGTGTCTAAACATTTACTGAAACCCTAGAGGAAAACAGCAATTACGCTTAGTCATCATATGTATTAACGAAGACTACACCTGCCTCCATTCATTAATGCGTTTAACTTACAGCGAGGAAAACAATGCCCACCAGAGTGCATAAGACTTATTATTATGCCGTGTGACTGTCAGTGCTGAGCTAGCATTAAAGTGTTTTGCCTTTACTGTTCATTAACTAACTTGTTGGTTAGTTTAACTTACCTGCTGCACTGTATTCATGAAATCACCACAACTCTTGAGGATTTCCTGAGGTCGAACAGCAGATACCTGTCCGTTATTCACCCTGGGAGGCACTAACAGTTTGAAGTTAAAACTCCTGTCTCTCTCCATCCTGAAACCACACAGATAGTTAACTGTTACAGCTTCTTTATTATAAAGTAATGTCTGTTTATGAGCCTTTACTGAAGTAAAAGTACTAATTTAATTCCACACATTTAATGCTCCACTACAATATATAGAGTTTTACTGAATATGGAAATAAGGTTACTCAAGTAAAGTACAACTTGTTACATAATGTAACGTTAAGTAATAAAAAATAAAAAAATAATGTTACAGAAACGTTAACTTACTTGACTATTAGCAGTTAAACGTGCTTAAAATTAATAGTTTAGTTTACTGAGCTTGAATTGTAACGTTAATGGCAAAGTGAGACTTTATCGAGACGGATATATTTTTTTTAAGTATATAACATTCATAATAATAATAATAATAATAATAATAATAATGTCAGACAACCTTCACATTGTTTCATTCACCCAGTGACTGCACATTACGTTAACCGTTGGTTAGGTTAACTAACAGTTAACAGTAACCGTTAGTTTGCTAAGAACAATTCAGTTTACCGTTACTGTTAGCGAACCCACCTTCAGTAACTCTGGGCTACCAGACATTAAAACATTTACGTTAATGTTGTCAGGACGTTAATATGGCAGACAGCAGCCGGGTAGTTACTTACATGTCGATGGTAATGTTGAATAACAACCTTTTATATACAGTCAATGATATTATCAACCATTTACTGTAGCCAGGTCAAAACGTTAGCATCAACTGCTGTTCAACCGTCCAGTGCGGGCGCGAGGACGCCTGTTCTTTGTAACGAGACGTTAACGGTTTATTTCAAACTGTAACGGCCAGCAGGAAGATTAACGTAAATCCAACGGGCCAAAATACATACGGAAAACAATTAATATATGGATACTAGTTTGTGAGGTGGTGCATAAAGGCTACAAATTACTGTCTAACCCAGGAAACTTGTGAAATGTTGATTTATGTTTTCCTGTAGATAAACTACTGATTGATTTAGTAGCGAAGTCTACATCTCTCAGTACCGTTAACTAGCGGAACTTGACCTTCGCAATATGGCGACCGCGCAGACGCATAGTGAAGGCACACAATGGGTTATCTATGTTTCTAACGTTATATCTATGGTTTTCAACCATTGACAGTATATTTCACTGCTCACTTGGGACTAAAAGCATGTCCGTCCATAGTCTGTTTGTCCCTTAATAATAAATAGCCAAACTATACCAAAATGGTATTTAACAATAGCCTATATGTAAGATTAAGATAAGTCAGCCCAAGCACTTCAGGCCATCAGCCAGAGAGATAATAATTCATAATCATAAATTCTGAAAGGAAGAGTCAAGCCATGCAACTAAAGCCTCCTTTTTACCTCCTGTTTGGTTTGGTTATATGAACAGGACATGCATTATTCAAGGCAAAATGAAATGAAAACATGTGCAATCATCTCTGTGTCCCTGAAATTCAGTACAGGTCTATTAAAAAAAAACAAAAAAACAAACAAAACTATCACATGGAAAAAGAGTAAACATGCTGTTTGGAACATTGCTTTCTATTTTGATACAAAGGACCAATGCTCAGGTCCTTTAATTGCACTACAGGCTCGACCTGAGCAAGATACTCCTACCACGACGACCCTCTCTAAAAGACATTAGTCATTACTGTAACATCCAAAATAGGCATAAATTGTGTTTAGAAGTGGAAAACAAATGCCTTCCCATCTTTGTTATAGAATTAGTAAAACTTAGTTCTTATTAGGCAAGAGATAGACCGATGGGACTATTCTTTGATATAGCCTACCCCATCTTATTAAATGTATTAATGTGACAAGAGAAAAAAAACATATTGATTAGTGGTGAAAAGCTGTTTTCTACTTCCTTAGTAAGCCCTGGCTCTGCTGGTTGAAAGTCTGTTTTGGTTTAATGAGAAGTTCTGTATTGTGCTGATTTGTATCTTTGAAAACTACCAACAATAGATTATAATATTCAACCAGTGAAAAACAGTCAGAGGTTATTTCTGTCTGCTATGAAGCCTGCTTTGTATTGTGTGAGGAGGCCTGTTATTGTTTTCATTTTTACTGTGGTTGTTATAAAATCGCAAGAGCATAATTTGATAAAATGAGTTAATGCTGTGGAGGCGTTTATTTTAATAATCATAATACAACAAGTGTCACAAATGACTATACCGTAAATATAACAATGCACTTGCTTTATAAAGGACAAATTACACAATACCGCTCTAGTTTCTGAGAAAAACAGTCTAGTGCATCTCTAAAGAAATGTTATGATCTCAGATTTATGAGAAACACAGAATACAGTTCAATACAGATTCTTGCTAAATGACAGTTTATTAGATTTTCTGGCATGTGTTCAATATACAGTAACTTGCAGTCAGTGGCACGTTTTCTTATCATGTGAATACACAAAGCTATGACGAGGTTTAATGATAATTTCCATCATCCGTCATCAAAAAATGAACGATAAAAACATGTTTAAAACAGAAATCTAGAATTAGTATGAATATATTTGTGGAATATACAATAGTGGCACCAAAGATGTTTTAAAACCTTCCAAAACTGCACAGTGCTATCAGGTCCTTGTAAACAGGAAAATGTCTTTAGAAATGTGTTTATTAGTTACACACTTTCACAGAGAATGTTTACGGACTTGTTCTCTACTGAAAAATAACTTTAATTATCTGATGGTACATTTTAGAAGGTTAAAATACTATAAATGATGTGCTGCAGAGAAAGTTACAGAGAGGTTATTGTGATACAATCTGAGATTTAAAACACAATATCCTAACAATATAAGCGACATAAAATACTAAACAAACACATATAAGAGTCCCTATAAGTTTATTAGAGGTATTTTATGTGGATTGTTTCATTAGAGTTTAAAGGGATTTAATAGATGTGTAAAAGTTTTACATCAAGTTGCAAGTGATGTTATGAGGCTAGGATTTTTGTGGTGGTCTTCAAAAACATACATTATTAAACATTTTGTTTTTAATAATAAGAATGTTTATCTGCTGTCCTATTTTTTATATATATGCACCTCAGAAATAAACAAAAATGTAACTTAAAGGTCTAGTGTGTAACATTTAGGAGCATCTACTGGCAGAAATAGAATATAATATCTGTAGATATGTTTCCATTTGTGTAAAATCACCTGAAAGTAAGGATCATTGTGTTTTCATTACCTTAGAATGAGACATTTTTATCAACAAAGGTAGCAAGCAGGTCCTCTTCTATAGAGTCCGCCATGTTTCTACAGTAGCCCAGAATGGACAAACAACACTTGCTCTAGATAGAGCAGGGCCTTTCAAAGTTTTCACGAGTTTTGTGGCCACTGTAGTTTCTAGGGCGAGACGAGGGGGTTGTAATCTGCAACTACACAGCTAGATGCCACTGAATCCTACACACTGGACCTTTAACATAGTACAGAATATTAGACAGTGTCTTCTGTGTTCCCAGCTTCTGCCACCTCCTTTGCAGCACTGCCCCTGCTGAACTTTTGTTCTCTACCACCCACCCTGGCCTTCCTCTCCTCTTCTTTTTTCTCTTTGTCCAGCAGTCGATAGTTGAGTCCCATCCCTGCAAACAGGAAGACACTGGAGACGATGAGGAGGATCCCACAGCCCTGGTATGTGTACTTGTAGTCATGATAGATGTCTTTGAACTTCCCTGTGAAGAAAAAAAAACAGTCACATTGAATAATTTTTTAGTCACTGTCAACATTAAGCTGTGGTAAAACTACACAGAAATAAATTAAAATTAGACTATGTTCACACTGCAAATCTTAGCACTCAAGATTTATTCCTTACTTTTTTTTTGTTTGGCTGTTAACATTATTTTTAAAATGTGGCCTATATCACATTCTGGTGTGAACAGGTCAGTGTCCCGCGTGACAAATGTTGATCTAGAGTGACATTAAAGTCACATTAATTCTCATATGACTGTTCACACTCAGATTGCAAAAAATCAGACCTGTATTTGAGTTGGACCTCCTATGAAAGTGGCCCAAATCATAATTGAAATGATCAGATTCCACGTTATTTATGCTGTTTACACTGTTGTTGGCTCACATATGAGCTAGAAAATCTGATTTGAGCCGCCTTCAGTGTGAACGTAACCTTAGTGACAGTGAACTGATATACTCACCAAGCAAAGGGGGCCCCAGCAACACAGGACCACACTCCACAATAGTGACCAGCCCAACAGCACTGGAGAAGCGCTGAGTTCCCACCAGGTCCATCAAAGTCTCAAACAGCACTGAGCTCAGCCAGCCAAAAGCAAACCCAAAGAAGATGGCATAAATCACAAAGCCTTTGTAGTCTACCGATATTGGTGCTAGAACGTGGCAAACACCGTTGTACAGCACAGAGGCAGCAAAGAAGTACTGTATTCTGGGCCGGACCCACTTGGTGTTAGCCACAATGCCCATTGAGGGCCGGGCAACCATGTCAACAAAAGCCAGCACAGACAGTAGGAAAGCTGCTTTCTCTTTAGGGATGTCTTTACTCTTTGCATAATTACTGAGGAACACCAGTGGTGCAAAGAGACCAAAAAACATGATAATATTGCCCATAATATAGAGCAAAAAACCACGGTGCTTGAACAAAGAGAGGTCGATAAAGCTGTTAATGGTCTGTGATACAGTCCTCCTCTCTGTGGTCTTCTCTGCAGGTTTGGGTTTTGGTCCTATAGGCCGCATGAGGGAACCGGCAACACAGCAGTTGAAGAGGAGGCCACCCAGGATGAGGAAACTTCCTCTCCAGCCAAACTTGTCAAACAGCCAGGTGTTTATAGGAGCCATGGTGGAGAGAAAGACAGGGCTGCCAGCCATGGCAATCCCATTGGCAATAGGCCGCCTCTTGTAGAAGTACTTTCCAATCATAGTGAGGGCAGGGTTGAGGTTGAAGGCCAATCCCAAACCTAAAATAATCAATTTAGGAAAAAGTATAAATGTATGAGTTGGAGAATAGGGATTTGAGCATTAAACAGTGTTTGGAGATTCAAAGTATTTCTTGATGTTTTTATTTTTGAAAAAAACACTAGGTGGCAACAGTGCACAGTAAAAAAAATATGTGACTCATGACCAAACTTAAAAATATAAGACAGTTAAAATTAGGTACCTCCCACCACACCAATACAAAAGTATAGTGCTTGAACAGAGTTGCAGAAAGAGGCAGCAATAAGGCCCAATCCAGACAGACATCCTCCCGCCATCATAACAGGACGACTCCCATATTTATTAACCAGGATGCTGCTGATAGGACCTGAAGAGCAAAAAAAAAACAAAAAAACAATGCACATACACACATGTTAGAAGCTCTAAGACAGTGATTTCTATCCAATCATCAATGCACAGTTCTATATTTAACCACCAGAGAGCTCCAGTGCCACAGCTGTGTCTCAGCAAATTCAAACAACTTCTGCAATCATCTTTGTCAGTGCTGCACTGCAGTGGATGTGTTCTCATGCCATTAATAATGCGATCTGTCAGAAAAACCATGAAAGCCGTAATGAAATAAGCATTTATTTGGCTCAGGGATTCATAAAAATTGACAGAGGTATAATTTGTTTGTGGATTCTTCTTAAATGGACTTTAAACGCATCTGAAATGATTATTGGAAGTACCTCTGTTCAGACAAATGTATAAGTGTGTGTGTTCTGGAAGGGAGTTGAAGGGACTGGTGTGTGTGTATAGGGTTAAAACAACAACTTCTTAAGTACATATTTTTGCAATTTTGACACCTGGTGCACTAGTTCCAAAGACAAATAGTAAATCAAGGTATTCATATGCACGCACCATAGATTCAACAATTCAAGAAAATCACTATGACTTGTAAACAAATGACTAAAATGCACTTGGGGGGGAGGGGGTCAGGTCACAAAAGACCATCTCCATCTACAGCTTATAACAACCAGCCTAAATGAGTATGAGGAACCACATGGAAGACACTTCTGCCTTCCTGCCAAATCCCTGCACTACCCAATGAAACTAAATAGAAACTGACAGTTTTTGTTTAGAGGTTGTCCAGACTCATTTGCCAGCACGGTGCAAGACAAAGGGTTTTTAAATTGTAATGCAGGCAGTCTCCACACTAGCAATGAGTTCTTTCCTTCCGCCTTGCAGGGAGAGTTGCTTAGGATAAAAAGGTTGGAGACAGACCAATGTAGAATATTATGAATGTAATGAATCAAAAATTGAAGGAGTACAGAGGTACGCAACAGTAGGCTGTTAATGAACTTCTCCTGCTGATGTGCACAGAATGTTTAACGCATACGGTAACAGACTCAGATGTCATCTACTCACAGCACGGACAAACATTTCCTCACTTACTTACTTTCAATTACCATGCATAGCTTGCCTTCATCTGTGTATATTTACATCTGAACATTTGCATTAATTAACAATGTTACACCTGAACATGCATATTGTGCGCTCTGTGGTCCATAACTTGTTCAGATAGGTGCATATCTTACTTTTTCAGCCATGAAAATGTGGTAAACCCACACAAGTTTGGAACTATTATGTGCTACTACTGATAAATAAAACACTAAATAATAACATAAGTAAAGGGAAAGACAAATTAAGCATAATCAGATTTTCTCAGTGACCTTTAACCACTGCAGGGAATTTGCTGCTGAACCACAACCAGCCTTGATTACTTCATGAGGAACACCATACTTCTGTTGTACGGTAATGAGCTTAAGTTGTACGTGAAGTTTTGCTCGCCTTTGACATGTAACACTGTTGTTGACACATAAGTTATGTAGCACAAATAAAATATACAATAGAGAAGAATTTAGATGTAATATGTTCAACAATATGTTGAATGCAATGGATGCAATTCTGGATTGATAAAACAAAAGTTGCCACTGTTATTTTATTGCCTGCACATCTTGCAAATACATTTTACACTCAGAATATAAAATTTGATACAAAGTAGTTTTATATGGTGCACTATTTTCCACTTCACATCAGTTTGGCACACTAAAGCAACTTTTCTGAAACTTCCCTGAGATTAAAAAAAGATGCCTAAGTCATCATTTTCCTAGTTTATCACACGTTAGAGTAAAGAGAACTGCAGTGTTTTGATTTTAGAGCAGACAGTCTTGAGGGACAAGGAGAGCTCCTTTGAACTCTTGTTCTCTTCGTGATGAATATCACGGACATGAATAGACCCTTATCATCACCTAACTGGCCAGACCTGAGTGTGTGACATCACCCAGCGTCTCTCATCAGTGCAGGAACACAACCAAACCCCCGGTGGTTTCCACTCTCAAAGCACAAGGGGAAAACAATAAGCGGGTATACAAGGCTAAAACCCATTCATGTGCTCCAGAGACAGATAATGTTGCACTTTCATAAACAACACTTCAATAGATGAGTCACAGTATTGTTTTATCTCTGTATGAAAGTTTGATTTAAGCCACTCTATAACTCTGAGAATCTGTGGCCTCTTTGTGGACAAACCGAGGCTGAAAGGCTACAATGCAAGTCTGTTTTTGATTTAAAAAGCAATGTATTGACTTTTAACTGAACACTCCAGGAATAAATCTTTTACAGTTTTGCTAAGAGCCAGAAATTGATTCAGTCTATAAACCTTCTTGATGTGCTAAATGCCAAGTGTTAACAAACCCATGTTTGGCAGGTTGCATTTTGGGTAGAAGCTCACCTCCGCCGTACATGACTGCTAACATGATGGAAGAAATCCAGGACACCTGGCTGCTGGTCACATCAAAGATCGCCTCAATCTCTTTGAAGAAGACAGTGATGGACTTGGGGAACGCATAGGAGAAGCCAATAGAGATGAAGGCCCCAGCTACCACCATCCATCCCCAGCCACCTTCAGGTGGTGTGTAGCCTTGAGGACCACCGACAGCAGGTGCCATTTTCACTCACAAAACTCCTCTTTAATTTCAGTACGTTCTATAGATGAGGACCTGTTCAGGAGAGAACAAAACAGCAAAGAAAATTTGTTGATTTGTTTTTGTATATTTTTAGGATTTCTGTTAACTATTCATGAGCCAGAAGAACTTAAATGTAAAAGATTTGAGTGAAAAGATCCATTGATAGATATATCAAATTGTAAAATTTGTTGACTTTGTTTTGTCCTCAGTTTTGAAACATTTGACATCTCAGAACATTTTTCTATCGACTCTGTGAATGGAAAACATCAGCAACAGTTTAACTTGTGATCTTGTCACACATTCGCCTGTAAGGTGCCTGGCAAATGGTTATAAAGCCTTTCATCAACTGAAATCAAACTGGACAATAAAGAGAGGAATTGCAGAGACTAAATATGAAAGGAATCAATTTTCTCACAGTTTTAACAATCAGTGTTTCAAGAAAGTCAAAAGAAAGTCAAAGTAGGATGTTTTAACCCGTTCGTTTCCCATTTACGTCCCCATCTGTATCATTGCAGTGCATTTTGGGTGTTTTTTGCATCATGTAAGTTTATTATTATATTATATATTATATTACACTGTACAGTAGCTAGTGTATATATATATATATATATATATATAGTTTATTGTATACAAGTATGCCTCCCACTAGGGTATATATGTTGTGTTTTAGGGTATTTTGTTTTCCAAAGACCATGAATGTGGGAAGATGCTGCATACCCGTTTAACTGTTGGTGAAGGTTTTCATTTGCAAATTTGATGCAAAACTGTTCAGAGCTGCGGATGTCAAATGTTTCAAAGCTGGGAACAAAACACTGTGTTCACGTCAGACAGACAAAATGACAAAGAATGAATACAAAAAATAACAAAATTGCTTCTGCAGAAGCAAAACCATTCTCACCCTTAAATTATACAATTATAGTCTTGTTTTTATCTTTTCTATCCTCAGTGGTGCTTGTCACGTCTTTTGAATAAAAAAAAAAGATTTTACCTCCTATGTTGTAGATATCTATGTTGATTTGTGTCTGTCAGTGTCTTCTTCCACCTGTCTCATGGCCTCTAACCTCTCTGTTGTGTCTCATTTTCAGTACTAACTGACCAAACTGGCCTTCTTACTCTCTGTTAGTAGTGGGCTTCTTACTTGTTTCACCACCAACATATGCAACAGTCAGTACAGACTCTATATACTGACCTATACGTATCTCTGAGTCCCTCTGCTTTGCTGACACCTCATGTGTATTTGGTAAGTGATCAGATTTGTCAAACAACATTTCCTTTACTTGATATACGAGTTTAAGGAAGATGTTTTGCTTTGCTTTGAATTGCTTTCTGTGTGTATTCACTGAGCTCCCACCCGCTGACCTCACACAGTCTCACTTTAGAGGTGATGAATAAGAGTCCATCTGCAGAGTCAAACAACTTACTGTATTGTTTACACAGGGGAGAGTATCCAGAGAAAACATCGATCAGACCATGAACACAGGTTGAATTCACACTGCTCAATAGCTCAGAGCTATGCTCAAGAGTGGGTGATGATATAGTGTTTTTCAGCCAAGGAGGACTTGATGTGGTTGATGAATTGGTTTAGTACTCTGAAAACTTATTGGATAAGCCAGTTGTGTGCAGCGAGTAGTGAATATTTAATGCATTAAAGAACATTTGTTATTGAACTGGGATTTTAGCTGCGGCTATACAGCTATAAATGTGCCTCCTGCATTATTCTACAGATGCAATAGGTAATGGAGGTGAAGTAAGAACTTGTCTCTTATTTATTCAGACATTAAGGGTCACTGGAATAATAGTAACCCCTTGGGTGTAACAAATTAAA
The DNA here is from genome assembly GCF_004916995.1 of Morone saxatilis. Lineage (NCBI taxonomy): Eukaryota > Metazoa > Chordata > Actinopteri > Moronidae > Morone > Morone saxatilis. The sequence continues at coordinate 21,797,305 of NW_023339740.1, read as the reverse complement.
TTCCTGGGTAGATATATATAGATAAATATATATAGTTAACATATTTGAGCATAAACAAACTGTACAGAAACTATAACATAGGGATGTTTGCTGTTTCAAGCTTTTACTTTGAACAGCACCATCAGGGGAGGTGGAATTGTTAGGATAAGCTATTACATACCGTGTGTGCCTATTGTTTAGTTATGTAATAGTGTTACAGGTCTACACAACTGAGGATTTGTAAGACTGACCAACAGTGTCAATGATTAACAACTGTAGTGCATTGGAATTGCTTATGTGGTTTTTCCATACATTGAAAAGAGAAGCTCGATATCAGTGTCTGTGTTTAATAAATAGCTGGTGTAGTTAGCTTAGCATAAAGACTGGAGGCAGGGGAAAACAACTAGCCTGCCACTGTCCTGTCCTAAGTTAAAACGTACAAGATACAACTACACTAATAAACATGTATGTCATTTGTTTAATATGTAGATGTATAAATGACAAATTGTGGTTTTAGGGGGAGTTGCTGCTGAAACTAGGCGTATTTTTTTTAGGTCTTTCTCTCTGTTTTCACACTGAGAAATAAACTGAGAAATATTTCCTAGCATGTTAAACAATTTCCAGTAATTGCTTTGCTCCTTTTCATTTGTTGTCAAGTTTAAAGGTGTATATTTCTAACTCCTTAGAATTTTTCAGTCATGTAGTGGTTCATTGTGACAGTTAAACTGTTGTTTTGATAAATAGAAGTAGAAGGTGGATGTTCTGGATTTCCCTTTACACCCGTCACATTTCCCACTCTTGAAAATTGAAGGTCTGCATAACCACATGAAAAGTTGGTTGAAAGATTTTTTGAGAACAGTCACTACACATACACCAGTCGGCCTCTCAAATAGGACAGTATGCTGGGGAAATGTTCTTCACTGGTAGCAGAGACAGTATTTTTAAAGAATGAAAAATTCAGTGGTTGACATTAGATGATGAATGGAGGAACGCCTTAAGACAGACAAGACTCCAGATAAAATGGCAAAACCGCCAAAATAATGAATAAAACGGATCATTTTATACTAAGGATTGATTGCTTGGCTCTACAATTGAGAGAAAAGTATCAAACAATTCAGTGAAAACTGCAGAGTTGATTCATTTAAGCCAGTTATAGGAGAGTGAAAATCAGCAGACAAATGGACAGAGGCATCAACACTAACCCCCTCATATTGTAAAGGTCTAAATAAAGCAGTCAAAGTGGGCAAGTGCCACTTGACAACCTACACATACCAAGCAGGGTGGGCTCAGCAGAGGACATTAGTAGAAACACAAGAGGATTTGCAGTGACTGCTTAAAAGACTGAATTTTCTTTTGAATTAATTTGATTAACACGGGTCACTTACTCAAACTACTGTTAAGACCTTGGGGTTGGTTTGTGAAGAGATGAAACCCTGTTGTAGGACTTGCCCACATTAGCAGAAAGAAAACTGAGGCAAACGACTTTTCTTTATCATCCATGTATTTAGAGACCCCACTTCTACACATTCTCTCAGGAAAATATTCCCTTTAATTTGTTAAATTCTGATTTTGTTTTAGCCACAATGAAATAAATAGGTAAAACAAAATTATCTGGAATAATGTTGAATGAACATGAGATTTTACATCTTTGGCAAAATGTTTGTGCTTCTGGCGAAGGAGTTTTCATTCATTCTCCCTGCAACCATGCTTTGGGCCTCTTATCAACCAAGGTTTTCAACACCACTTGTTAGAGCTAGTGAATTTGTCAGATTAATTATAAATGAGAATCACACACTAAATATTTGCTCAGGGAAATTGCACTCTCACATAATAAGTATTGTTATAACACTGACAAAACTATACATCTTTCATGAATGACCAGCTGAAAATGTACTACTTATGCAAGTAATTATTTTTAAGTGATTTTTGGCAAATGTTAAATGTGCATAGTGTGTGTGTGTGTGTATGTCAAGCCTCTTACCTTGGCAGGAGCTCTTGAACAGGGCCAGATGAGCTCTGCAGATAAACAGCAGTCTCGGAGGCACGTTAACACACTGCAGACGTCATTGAATGGGACTGAGCGTCTATATCCACTGTGACAGTCCAAAAGTTGCCAGTGGCACCTCAACCTCAGTCTTCATCTGTTTCCAGTAAATAAAGTAAAGCTGAAAAGTTGAGTTCATTCAGTGCCCAGATCAAACAGTTGGACGATCTGGACACTATGGTGCTAAATGTTGAGGTCAGTCAGGTTCTTATTGGCTGTGGGAGGCTTAGTGCCGTGCCCCTACAATGCTTTCTCCACCCCTCTGTCATGTGCTGAGCTCACACAGAAGGTTAGAGTAATTCACTGCATGGCCCTATACTATGTCTGACCTGAGAGGATATCAGAGAATGTCTGCACTCCAAGAGATAAGATGCTTTCTAAGACTCTGATTTCCTGCATTAGCTGATTTATCAGTGCTTTTCAATTGAGTATTGGCTCTTGCAGCTATATAAGAAATCCGGTTACTTAAACAACAGACATTGTTTACCTCAAGAAAGATTTCTGAACACTTCAGGGGTCAAATCTGGTTGAGCTTTTCTCCCAAACTCCCGGAGGAGCTATTCATGAGTTTGTAACATGGCTTGGGAAAGGAAAGGCCTGAGTACAGGAGGTTATTGAAACAGTGTGTATTTGCAAAGTGCCTTTAAATTCTTGACACCCTTGAAACATTATTTCCCTTCATACGTTGTTTTATGTTGTTCCCCTAATTTTTCTATTCCTATAAGGACTTTTATTGGTTTTCAAACAAAGGATGCAGGAGAGCAACACCCCACGTACACTCCAGGGCAGAGTGTGAAGAATGGAAAAGGATGTGGGACAAAAACCTTCATATTTGCCCACTCAAACACACACACACACACACACACACACACGTTTAATTACATGTATTTATGCAATCAAACTTCTAAAAACGGACACTCCAAAGAATTGCCACCATAATGGCGTAGTGGGGTCTGTGTGTCCCTGTGATCCTGGAGGCTGTGTATTGTCGGGGGCAATAGCTCATGGTAGGATTTCCCAACGCAAATTGGTCCAATGGGAGGGGCCAGACTAAGAGCAAATTCAAAGACCCTGTATGACTTGGCCAAGAAGGAGATGCAGCACCTCGCCTGGAAAAGGGAAACTGGAGCCAGACCGGGGAGGAGATGTCACCTATGAACACCTGGTGGCCGGGCTCCAGACTTGTGTTTTGTGTTTATAATGTCTAAGTGCAGACATGAAACAGTAATGTCAATGTAGTGACCATCATTTTTTACATGTGTCATTGTGCGCCGTCACTAATAGGATCATGTTTTCATATGTGTGAAGATGGTTAAGTTTTAATCTTTTATGGTTCAAGCAAGCTAGTCTATCGCTGTCTTAGCCTTGCTATTATGACACATCTTTTATAGGGCCGCATTAGTGGATACAGTTGGTACCACTATAGATATAGTACTGGGGCCGATGCTACAAGCTATGTCTGTATTCTCGGCACAAAGTCAAACACGTTTTCAGTGGGTGTTGGACTCAACCAACTATTGGATGGATTGAAATTATAATTTTTAAACCCCTCAACAGAGTAAGATTTTCTACTACCTGGTTGCAAGAATAAGGAACGCAGCACATGCAGATCAGATTAGTAAGTGGGTGATGACAGACTGATGACCTCATGTATTGATGATGTACTTGAGTTCAAAATCAGAATCTTGTTGTGGGCACGACGACGAGTTATGAGTAAACACAGAAGACTAAAAAGTTATAGAATTATCTTTCAGCTTTTTTCATGAATCATAACATTTCCTCTCTGCAGGTAGCACATGTTCTGTGGTCTCATACAGTCTGCAGCTTGGGTGTTAAGAACCACTGCTGTAAATGACCTTATAGCTTTGTCAGAGGGATTAAAATTGATTACCGTAACTAAGCTATGTGAAACACGGCTCCTATACAGTATAATAAGCTGCAGTAAAACAGCTATACGTACTCAATCAAACTAGGACATTCTCAGTCAACACACACCAACAGTGTTGTCTTTGTTCGTTACTCCAAGAAACCACCATGTTCTTAAATGCAATGTTTGCTGTACCCTACCTCATCAAGTGTACGGCATGTACCTCTTCTTTTACTCACATATTACCAAATAAATCCAATCTTACATAAAATAAGAGCATGATGTGTCTCATAAAGTTGGTAATTTTAATAAAAACAATGTCAGCAGTGCAACCAAGAACCAAATAAACATTGCACCACCACTACCTCCAGCATTGACTGAACTGAGGTAATTGCACCGTGGCTCACAAAATTGACACTCACAGGTCAAAAGTCAGTGGCAATTACCTTTTGCCCAGGCAAGGTGGAACTGATGAAAGTAGAGTAAATCCTGGCTTGCTGAACCAAGAGAGAGCGGGGTCTTCATAAAGGTCAGGGTGAGGGCACAATGTTACAAAAGCCAATTAGCTCACACATACACGTAGGAAAACATCTCTTCCTTATAGTGGATGCAGTGACAAAGAGAGCTTTCACCTGATGCGATGCATAAAAATGCCTTACTGTACTTCCAGTTCAAACGACTTTCACATAAACGCTGTGTGTGCTTCTCTCTGTCCCTCTCAGGACAGGAAAGCTGGTCTTGGCATACATTTTCTACTGTGGAACAAGGCCAGGCAACAGAGTCACTGAGACACTGAGCCTGAAAGTGACAGAAGGTCTGTCCAGCTCTGGCTTCGACAGCAATGCATCATTCAGATTCAGATTGATTCTTTATTGTCCTCAGTGGAGGAAATTTGTTTTCACAGTATGTACAAAAAGCCACCTCGAATGACTTCTACACACAAATACACATAGTTAACATATACAGACATATACACATATCTACGACATATCAAAACAGGAGTGCATCGTTAAACTTGTCTGTGAGTTTTACGCTCTTATTAGCGCAGGGTACAAAACTTATCATTTGCTCAGGAAAGCAGTTCAGGGGACATTAGTCTTTTGAATGGCTTATAATAAGGATATAATGGACTTTTTAGATCCTTGCGACTCAAGGCGTGTATTGCCTCATCACAGTGGCACTTTTTGGATCCTAAAAAGGAAGTTTGTTTTATCTCTGAGGACTAGAACTAGAGGCATAAACAGAACTATGACTGTATTTAACTAGCCCTACTTTTTAAGCACCAATTGAAGTTAGCAATGACCCGCTTTGTTAGGTCTTGTTAACATATTTAGATATCTCCTGCTTTAAGTGGCCTATTTGCACATTCAGCAGTTGCAGAGTAATATTAGAATCAATTTGCAGTCACATTTCTGACTACCCAATGAATATTTACTTCTCCGAATGTTTACTCTCCTTTTAGCTCCATTTTATTCTGCAGCGACTCCTGAGGGAAATATCTGCCACTTTAAACTACTAAAGGCTCCTCCATGTTCACCAGCTAGTCTCTAACTTTTTCTGTCTGCTGTTTGGTGTTGAGTAGGTTGCGTACAATTGGTTTATCAGAGCTTTTTGGCTAAAAACAGCTGCCTGCTGTGGCTGAAAATGACAGATTTTCATCTGATGAGAGCTGTGAGAGTGAACCAAAACAGTTAAAAACCTTTACAGACCTGAGGGGAACTGCAAAGTTAAGTTATAATTATCTGGGTGTTCGACACTTTGAACAAAACCTTTCACAAACAAGTCGTCTTGTGCTTCATTGGTAAAAATATATTGATGATAACTGCTTTAAGTTTAATTGGACTGCTTTAGGAGGCTTGTGCTGTTTACCCCAATATATAGTGCAACATTTGCATTAACCAGAACAGCCACAATTAAGACTAGGTTGAAAGTGTTAACTTTCCTCATAGTAAGGTATTGGTACTGACCATACAGAACTTGATTCCTAATTATTTTTTCTCATCTTAAAAAACTTTTAATTTCATGTTAAAATTAAAAACCATTTGTCCATGGCAATTTTAAAATTAACCTAGTCATGTATCACAGCCAAACTGTGTCAACATTTAGTAGTGGGTGCATCCTGGATAATGATTACAACAACTCGGTTATTTTCGAGATACACCTGAGTGCATTAACGCCATTACACAATTTAATCTTTCTAATTTGTACCGTGTTGTGTGGCTAAACACAAGGGTGCATTCTAATGTGACCAGCATACAGGTCTGAAACAGGGCTGCTGCATCAAACACACAGAGGTATTGTATCAAATGGGGAGTGAATACTTTGTTTCATATAGAGAGCATATTTCAGTGTTTTCACACAGAATTTGAGACACACATGGAACGCAATGATACATACCAATGGGCGCCACAAAGGGTGTCCAGTGAAAAGGTCGGAAACTACAACTCTAGTGAGGTATCTGATAAATACATCACTCACTCCAGCTTTGTTTTGATCTTTTGTTTGTTTACAAGCCTCCTCCCATCTAACACGCACACACACACACACACACACACACACACACACACACACACAGTGTATAGTCTCTCTCTTATGGAGTGCTTCAAGCTCTCCTTTGTGCTGACGGATATCCGGCTATACAATACTTGCCATAAGGTCCTCAACCTCAGCCCATTAGAGGTTGTGCTAAATTGAGGGCACGTGTAGCCCTGCACAGATTTTCTCCTCCTTTATTCCTTTGCTTTGGACATTTGTCCGCACAGTTTTCCAGTGCAGTTTTTAGCATAAGGGGCTGCTATGTTTTAATGAACGTAAAGTATATTAAGAAACATCCATCTTAAAATGCAATCTCACAATGCCCGCTGTAGACAGAGAATTCTAATTTAGCAGATTTTGTTGTTATGGTAAAAAGTTATGGTTACACACTTCCTCACCAAAACACAATGTAAATATCCTTGAGGTCTAACAAATATATTAGATGGATTTCTTTCTCCAAAACAACATTTTCAAAGACAATTTTTAATAGTTTTCCTCATTGCCTCCTTTGCAGATGCATTGAATGTTACCATATTTACATTATTCAACTGGGTAACAGGCAGTGCTATTAACCAGGTGAATAATGTAAAACCAGCAGTAAGAAAGTGTCCATATGTACATGCATGATTCAAACAAAACCTACACATAAAAACATTGCTCCATAGCACTATTAGAGGTCAATAACTCCATAAAAGGGTGCCTTTTATCAGGCTACATATGCTATTAAGGTTTCTATAATTATTATAATATAATAAGTAACTAACATGAAAATGTCACCAGTATACGTAAAAATGATCATGTCAGCAGCTTGTAGTAAAGATTTGCATGAATGGAATTAAATGAGTTATGTGATGCGAAATGCCATTATCTGTTTAAAGGAAAACCTCCAGCAGCACAGATCTGGCAGTTCATCTGTTTTTTCATGCATAGGAAAGAGGGAATATCTCTGATGCGGAAATTTGTATAGCTGTTAATATTTAGTATGAAAATATCACTGGCTTTGAGCTTTCTCATTATTAAAAACTGTAATAGTGTGTAGGATATTGTGAAAGCACACGTATACATATCAAATAAGAGATAGAAACGTTTCAAACTTATTATTCTACTAACTTACAGAGAACACACATGTTGGATGACTGCTCTCTTAGCTGATAAGAGTGCACAGATAAAGATAACTGCAATACAGTTTTTGTTACAATTGCTATACAATTACATTTTGTGTTGAGTTCACTTCACACAGTCAGCACAACAGAAGTGGACTGACCACAGTTTTCAAATTTTATGACTTGTTGTCTCACTCAGACTCCATTTTGTTCACATTTTCCACATACTATAGATAAAACTGTTACATTTATGTTCAAAACCTGACATAACTAGGTGAGGAAAGTGGGCAGGTAAGGCAAGTCAGGTGTAGTTTACAGCCCCTCCCAGGATGGTGTCACTTTTCTTCCTACCTTACTCACCATTCCTTGACCCCATAGAATAATTATTTTCTTCATGAAGGTAAAAAGTTTATGACCACCATCCACATGATCAGACGTCCCTCTAGGATGCAATGCATGCTGGATGTCTGGACATATTTTGCAGAAGATTGTCAAGGATGGAACAGGCATATAGAAAAAGTATTTCCCAAGAGTGTTGCAAGAGAGGATATAAGGTGTGATGTGGACGTTCTATTTCTATTTTGTCAGCTGTCCTATACAAGTACGTATAGTGATAGTTTTGTATGGATTAACTAGGAATTACTTTAGTTGCTTTTTGTGCACGATGCAAAAATGTCAAAAGAAGCCTATTGAAGCGTATTGCAACATTTCTGATTAATGTCTGTGACATACACTGCAAGGAATCACAATCCATGAAATAAAGAAGTGACTTTATTTTGTGTTTTTTGGTTGCATTAGTGCATTTTGGAGTTGAGATTAACTGTGCTACATGAGAAGTGAGAGCTGTGAGAAGAATTTTGAAAAAAATTACCTTGGTATATTGAAAAATCTGAGTTAGCAATTGTAAATTCACTGTAATTAGAATATATCAAAAGCATTTTTTTTTTACATAAATAAGAATTCCCTCTTCCTAATCTAAGCCTAATCTTCCTACCTGTTAATTTTCAATATTCTCTGTTTTTGCTTGTCTTATTTATAACTCATGTCTTGTAGCTCCAACAACCCAGTTTATTATATCTAATCTAATCTAATCTAAATAATAATAATAAAAAAAAGTCACACACCCCACACAAAGCATGTAGATTTGTTTGTTTGGATATTTAGGTTAAGATGAGTTAGAATAACTTTATATAATATGCCTTTCCCCCTCTGTGCAGAATGTACAGGAGGTTTGCCACACATCAAACACTCAGCAGAGTAGGTTCCTGTGTAAACAGAACAAATACCTATGGCGGGGCATGTTCCGTCATCACAGGGGTCCTATTGTTTGATGAAGAAGCATTTTAGGAAATGATGCGAGGACCCCTGCAATACGTAGCCCATGGTGTAGACTGAACAAGTGGGAGAGGGCAACAAAGTCCCTTTGAGTGTTGTTTCCTGCTTCTTTTTACACTGCTGTGAAATTATCGGCTTTTGTCTACGAACAATAACAACAAATTCTAGCTTTTTATCACAAATCATTTTTTAACACATATTCTGCCTTCAAAGAAAACGTTGGAAAACAGACCATTGTTCAATTCAACATGTTCAGGGATTTTGATGCTACAGTCTCACGTTCCTTCAATGGGCTTGAACCAGGTAATGGCTTGCTTTTATTAAATAACTTTAAAAAAGTATCCAATTTGGATTGACCTATAGATTAAGTGACCAATTATTTATGCTCTATTTATACGTTCTATCTCTACAGTCATTATGTGGATTATCCTCGGGCGGTAATTATAGGATTTACTACAAAGTGGTTTGGAGATATCCCTGATGTAGTTAAACTTTTTGTGTTTGTTTTTGTGATTTTGCCCCTTCTTCTTTTTTCTTTGTTTCTTCATACTTGAGACCCTGATCAGGACAAACGCCTTTATGAGGGTGGGTTAGCCATACGTATGCTTTATGTGAACATGTTCTGTGGTAGGCAGGAGATTATTTTAGAAGCAGAAAAGGTGGCAGTACAGTAGTATGATGTTGTTATAATTGATGATTTTACAAATCATTTAACAGTCAGCATTTGTTTCTCACTCATTTTAGTTGCCTTAAAGTAATTGAACCTGGGTAGTGGATGTTGGAGTTGCACGGATCATTTCGAAAGTAAACAGAAAGTAACAGAAATTAAACAATTAGTCGATAAATCAATTAGTCAGTAAAAATTAACTGGCAACAATTTTCATAGTTGCTAAATTGTTAAATTTATTAAGCCAAAATATCAAACATTTTCTCATTCCAGCACAATGTGCAGATTTTTTCTGTTTTATGTTGGACAAAACAAGACAATTTGATCAAAAAATAACTCATAGATTCCCTGTTGCAGCCCTACAGACTTCACTGACTTCTGGAATGATAAAGTTTATGTCAATTTCTTTGTGACTTGTCAAAATTACCAAAACACATCTTTATCATATGCATTCTCTAGGCCTTAATAGTATTTCCAAACATTTATTTCCTTGATTTGAAGTCATTTTGTGCTGTCAACATGTTCTTTCCCCTCTAACCCCTATGGTGCTGCAGGAAGGTGGTTGTAATCATCAACGTATCTGAAACGTGATTGGAGCACAGGGGCAGAGGGGTGGAGGCACTAAGGCCAGAGAGCTGGATGAGAGGCAGGCAGGCGGTAACAGAAGAGCTGTTCTGCTACTTTGTCCAACTGCACGGAGAGCTGACCTTGAGGGGAATGGGGAAAATTGACAGGGGGGAGAGCGGTAACAAGGGCCAGCTATATATCAAGGAGGCAATTTGGAGCGGTTTATCCGATGAGGGTCAATTCCTGCTGCAGTACCATAGATCAGAGTTTTCGAGCCTGAGCGTGCCTTCATGGGGATAGGTTAGGATAGATCCATTTTTGAATGACTCAGGCGCTGATCAAGCCCGAGCAAATCATTCACACAAAACATAGAAGAGTGGGGTAATCATGAGGATTTGTGATGCAGGAAAACGTGCATCAGCAGATTTATCTCCTGCTATTTGTGGCCTTGCCGCTCTGGCTCAGGTCCAAATCAAATCTTTTTAAGAGGCAATTTCACTATGTTCCTTTCAATTATTTTACATATCAAGGACACGGAACAGGTTATTATCTAGAGGATACAGGCATTAATGTTATTATTACCGACGATAAATATGAACACTCTCATTTGTGACCAAAGCATATTCCTCTGTATAGAAAAGACATCACAGATCTGCACTAAGTCTGTCACTGTGTTACATCGCGATGCCAAGAGAGAGTAATTTTACAGATGCCATTACTCTGTGTCTGACCTTTTCTATTGCTGCTTCTATTTTGGATCACTGTCTCTCTGTACCTCAGAGACTGGCCAGATGGCAGGTCTATTGAGTGATAAAATTTGAGAGACAAGAGCACTGTTAAACCACGAGACTCTTTGGCTCGGGCCCCAGCTACAGTGGAGGCTGGAATGAGCACATAACTCCAGCACAACATTTGAATTTCCCTTCATTATCTTCTCGTCCTGCGTGGCCAACAGACTGAGCTCAGTTCATATGCTCTGCAAAGTGGCAAGTCAGTATAATGAAGATGGTGAGTTATATAGGACATCTTCATACAAACTGTTACAATCAGAATGTACTATTATGTAGGATCTTAGATGTTAATAATAATCATAAAACACTCATTGGAAAGTCAAATTATAAGACTCCCAAATGTAACAATATATTAATAAGTGGGGACATCTTGTGGACAAAGTTTATTTTACACCATCTTGATGTTCCACTCAAATCTCGAGCCCTCAAAAGGCTTTATCACCCTTTAATATAATGTAGACATCAATCGGCAGAATGGTCAAATAGCATTCTTTCATCCAGGAATCCAGATCATCAAATCATAAACTGACAACATCACAACATCGACTGTGGCTAGCCAGTCTCACTGCAGCTAAAAGTGCAAAAGTGAGCACCACTGCACACATTATCGAAGCAGGAATGGCTGCTTTCATTTCTTAAAGGCTCTGCAGCAAAAAAAACATAACAGTAAAATCACAAACATACAATTCAAGCAGGCTTTGTATTAATTATTTTTTTATTTCAATTGCAACTGGCATGTAATGTGTATCTCCTTTACACTTACTCCAATACCACAAAAATTGTGATAACGACAATATTTTGATTTCAGAATGTTTAAAAGACTTGAAACCCTTGTGTGGTCTGCACCTAAATGATGTGCGTATAATGAAAAGCCATGGACAAGCATTGGACAAGTGGACATTATGTACTGGGAAAATGCATCATTTGGTGTGAGTATCAGTGGCACTTTGTGCTAAATAAACAGTACCATCAGAATGTTAATATGCTCACAATGACAATGCTAACATGCAGATATTTAGCAGATATCATGTATAAAGAGACATTTTGACCGGATGGTGGTGCTAGATGAAATATCAGGGGATTGTTGCCGTTCTCAAAGCCCTGCTACTAGTCTGGCTAAAAAAATCCTGTCAGCAGTTGAGTTTTTAAAACCATATGACCATGTTTTACATTTTGCAGCAGCTATTTTAGTGGTGAAGTGTCTATCAAAGCACTGTACAGTTTTAAGCCCCTTTCTATCTTATTATAATTCAAATCTCATCATTGTGTGACTGCTCGGGTCAATGACTCATTCATTCTAGTTAGGTGTTGGATTAAATGCATCTATTAGTGTCTTTGCAATGCCATGGCTGCATCACAAGCATTTATCCTGAGTTTAGTAAATCCATTTATCCATGAATTCATAACTATATAGCTTTGTCAGCCTGAAGACTGAAGTATATATACCGGCTAATACCTAACGAAAGCACAACAAAATAGAATCAGAGCCAGAAATGGTTGGATGAGCGGGGTACATTACTATGGAGATCATGGGAGAATATTTATGCAATGTGATTTGAGTTACAGTTGGTTCCCTGCTTATAGTCTACAGGATTTTCACTGTATGCCATCATAAAGCAGATATACTACACAGTCGACAATGCACTTTCGCATCTTATCTGTGCTCTGCTCATTTTCCGCTTGAGGAAGTTGGGAAAATTGACTTAGAATTGCTCCATGCAAAGTAGCTGCACTTTCCATTCACATGGTTAGACACAGGGCATCAGAGTGTGGCGCAGGTATGCATGGTTTTCAACAAGGCAGGAGACCCAGAGCGTTCCTGCTGCAAGTAAAAACCATCAGCACTCACGCTCTCATTAATGTACTGAAGTGTGCAGAGGAATTTAGGATGCAACTTCTTTCCCGTGGAGACGCATAAAAATGCTGTGTATGCTTGAGTAAAATAATGGATTATGCAGCCAAAGCGCTTCCTTAGTCCCCTTCTGAAACACAATTTGTTGACTATTTAGAAAGGATGACACAGGTTGTCCTTTTCTTGAACATGTAGGTTTACTACTTTTGATATAAAACACAATATTTATATATACAACAAATTCCCATGTTGCACTTTATTTGAACAGCCCACTCTTTACACTCTACACTGCAGCGGTCAGCACAGTAATTTGATTAAACCCTGAATGCATCAACACCCCCACTGTATCAATATGTACCAGTTCCTTGTGCAAAGTGTGTTCTTTTCCTCTTTAGCTAAAGAGTAGTAGCGTGCAGCACAGTCACATCCATCATAATAATTTCACATTTTTCAGAGAATAAAAATGGTAATAACATGGAGTAAACAAAGTTCTGAGGAAGTGAAGAGGCCTGTAATACAAGACCATTTGCATTTCATACATCTGTTTCGATGACAGGTACATACAACCCTTTATTTCTGCCTCACAGAACTTTCTCTGAATACTAATTTTGCCTGGCCATCAGAAGCTTTGTCAGAAAAGGTATGTAGGCCTTGAGTGTCTGTAAAGCTCCCAATGAATAATTAATTGGTGCCACCGCAGTTAAAGCATAATTTACTTCACCATTTCACAGTGATTTTATTAAGGACTGGGGCCGGCTGACCAGTCAAGTTGGAATCCATGCAATATTCATCAGAGAAAAGATATGTGTAACAAGAGCTCATAGCCTGAGGATTTATTTAGAAAAAAAAAAACAATGACATCAACAAATCCCACCCTCTTGTAGAATCTTGGCATGCTTCACAGCCCTTCAAGCATGCGTGGCGGATTTGTGGCAACCTTTCTGCAGGAAACCAAATGGCTTAAGAGGAGCTGTTCTCATACCTCATAATGCTACGGTGGCCTCCAGGGAATAAGGCAGCAGAATGGTGGTGCAGGGAAGGAGGGAACAGTGAATGTACCACCATGCGGTCCTGTATGTGCAGTACATACCATATGAGCCATAAAGTTACAGCTTATTGAAGACATTTTTACACATTCAGGACTACACTGCTACTACTGTTACTACTACAACTGCTTGCTGAGAGGTGGAAAAAGTATTTAGTAAAACTATAGGTATTAGCAACAAAATGTAAGCACAGCAGGACTATTAAGAATAGTCCCTGTCAGTGTTCTACTATTATTATCATTATTGATGCAGTACCAGTTGGTTGGGGTAATTAAATACTTGGGAACTTGCAATATTTATTTATTATTAAGGCTACCACTGTTTTTACATTTCCTGACATTTGATGGTGAAGCTTGGTCCAGCTTCTCTGATCTTCACAGTAATATACCCCGTAGAATTGTTACCAACAAGAAGTTTTAATAGCTCCCATATAATGACAACTACACTAACACTAATACTGACATAATTCAGCATCGATAACTAACTTTTACATTGCCTCTTCTCCTCCTTTTACCAAATCCAATGTGTGGGATCAGTAATGTCTATCATATCTCATCTTATCTTATGGAGTGATAAACAGAGTTCTTTCAAAATCACATCAGTGGTTATGAATGGAATCAAAAGTTGATCTCTTTTTTGTTTAACACATTTAAATCTTTTTAAATTATGTGAGACAAACGACCAAATTTGACTGACTTCCACTGGTGAACAGCCCAAACCTTCTATACAGGAAACACCACCACAGGCCAAAACAGTGTTTTAATGCAGTGAACATCTGTATGCAGGCAGGAAAGGTTCAGTAGGCAGGAAGGATGAAATATTCATCAGTTGCTGTCTTTTGACAATGAAGCTACATGACAATGGTCTCACTTTCGAAGGTCTGAGGTGCACAAATCCAAAAGGGAGCTTACCTTACATAATTTCTGCTTGTTTCATTCAGCGCTCAAGTGCCAAAGCAAAGTAGACACTCAAAATTCAACAGCACAATTAAATGAGAGGTTAGTGAATCACCATGATAAAAACAGTGCCCTTGAAGAAGGCTCACCTACAGAGAAAAAACACATTGTATGTAAATATGAGGAAAGCAGGCCATGAATATTTAATTTTCTGGCAATGTAGCACAGAAGATAAAAATAATGCTCCCTTCAAGTGAGGACCTCTTTATGAAATTGGGGTAAAAGCTATTCTGTGTTATCAGATTTTCTATGAAGCCCGGCATTTCTTTTGAATTGCATCATCTTTTATTTAAATGTCAGGATCTGGCTTTCTGGTGCTGGTGTTAGATGATGACTCCTGCTTTTCACAGCTTGCTGAGATCAGGGGGATGAGATACACCCACAAATCGGATTTGATTGAACTTGGTACACAAAAGGTCATTGTAAAAAAATGCAGATTTTATACATTTGCTATATTGAGGATTTTTTTCTCTCTTAGATATACCATATAGGGGATTGTTTCCTTCCAACAATAAACACAGTATTCTGACCTTAAATCCATTCAATATCTGATGTCAACAAACAATGGGATGGATCTAAATCTAGATCTATGGTAATCTCTACTCTGAGTTTCTAAGAACACTGACAAATCCCGACAGGCTGTATGATGCCTGGTCTTGCATATGAATTTTTTAAAGGTCAGTTTAATATAAATAGTTCACAGAAACTAATGGAGAAGAGCATGTGACATCAACCTTCTCCTTGATATCAGTCTGTTGACAACTAGACTGTGACAAAACAACAAAACAAAACAAAAATCAAGCATGACATAGTTGGTTGGACCTTGGACATAGTTTTTTGAAAAAAACAATCCCAACTCAAGGTCCAGTTTCTAGTTTTTTGAGGGCTTTCAACCTTATGACATGGCTTGCATCAGGATATTGAGTTTGCTCAGTTTTCATAAAGAAGGGTATGTTGACATGCAAGCTCCATAGCTGTTATGAGTTCATCCAGAACTCTTTTTTGAGTCCATGAAAACTAATGAAGACAGTCTGATTTAGTAAAAGGGGAGGGGGGAAAAGAAAAAGAGATTTATACTTATACGGTTTTGAAACCAGCAACAGGTCTAAGATGATGTGATGGTGGCCGGTGCTCTAAAAATGTCAAAATTAGTCAATAACTCACTAGTCTATCTCTTAAGAGAGAGAAATCCACAAGGATTATTATAATAAAGTATTTCTGTTTTGACTGTATTACCTTACATATGGGATGTTGTTATTAAAAATGCCCTTTCTGACACCTACTATTGCTTTTA
Source organism: Morone saxatilis (assembly GCF_004916995.1). NCBI lineage: Eukaryota > Metazoa > Chordata > Actinopteri > Moronidae > Morone > Morone saxatilis. The sequence goes on along the minus strand of NW_023339740.1, from coordinate 21,781,269 downwards.
AATTGTCTTTTTGACAGTTTTCGGAGGAAACTGAAGATGACTCCGGTCTTTATACCCTTTCTAAAAAAAAAAGTCTTCGTAAAGAAGTGTAGCATTACTGTGGAGAAACAGCATTGCATTTGAGACCCTTGTGATAAATATGACATTGTCTATAAAGGCAATCTTCTAGTCATGGCTTTGTTTTAGAAGCCCTTTTTTTTTAAATAAAAAAGGTCATGTGCTGCTGGCCGGAGATGTCAGTGCTGATGCAAAACTTGCATATTGTCTTGCAATTGCAGTTCCTATGAGTCCAGTGCAAACGGTGCAAGTGGTACTTGCTCGGTTGCTTCTAAAAGGAAGTTCTTTCTCTATAAATCACAAATGTTGACAGGCGTATGGCAATTATGGCTTTGTTTAATAAGGATGACTGTCAGCAGCATATATTAAGTAGTTTATGGACTGCAAAAATAAATGGCTTCACTTGGCAACATACTGAAAGTTAATGTGTTGTTCTTTATAGAGGCCAGTAGATCATGAGATACTATGAACACATGCATATGGGATTTTTATGTAGAGAAACTAACAACTCAATAAAGTCAATATTTTATTTAAAGCTGCACCAGCCAAGATTTTCATGTAAACACGCACCAACATCACAAAGATTGGCTGCGACAAATCCGTTCTAACTGGGACAACATATGTTTTATGTTTCCAAATGAAATTCTAGTAGATAAGAAGAAGAAATATTCTGCATACCTATGGACATTTATAGTTAACACTCTGCCCCCCTCTTGTGGCATCTCTTTTAGTGCTGCAAACTACACTCACACATTCTTATTACAGGTGACACCAGCATTTGTCACTTATCCCCATGGTGTGTCTTTGTTGTTATCAGACAATCCAATACCTAATTAAATGTTTTGGTTTAGTAGCACTTACACCCATGCACCGATACCAGTATCAGATATCAGGTTCGATACTGCGCTCATGTTCTTGTAATCGTAACCACCTGATAGCACTTTACGGCAACGTGATGTTAACTTCTCTGATGTTAACTTTTAAGATAAACAATGATGACAAAAGTAGAGCAGACTGCAAACTTTACTCTGCAAAATCATCGAAAGAAAAGGGGAAAAGTAGCTCTTTTAACACAAGTGAGGAATATCTGATGAAAATAAAACATGTTTTCAAAGTCACTGTTAGAAATACGGCTGTAGTCAACCAAAGAAAATCGAGGTATAGTATATTTACATACAGAAGCAACACACACACATACACAAGCACACACCAGCTAGGATCATGGAGCAAAACAGGCTTCCTTACAACAACAAAGCTAATGCAGTATAAAGTGTTGCGGCTCCAGAAAAAGCAACATGAAACTGTTACTGGCATCCAACCTACTATTGTTGTTATTTAGTTGGCTTCAAATTAGGTTTGACATTTGCACAGTTTCTATTGACTGTCCCACATTTTACATTTTACAAAACATAAAACAAACTTTCAGCTTCCCAGTTTGAAGTAAGTAAGCAAGTATGAGGAGGTAACATTATCAGTCCAACATTAAGCTTGAACCTTTGTTACTAGCCCATTCATTACTCTATAGCAGTCAGTAGTAAAATGAGACTGGGGGCTAATACACAGATTTTTGCTGCCTATTTGACATTTTGCCTGTTAGTTCGGAGTAAAAGTTCAGTAAGTTAAGGCCTGCAGTTTCCACGCTGGTGAGTTGAAGTTGTAAAGATGGAGGCTTGTTCACTTCCTGACTTATAAGTCTTATTGTCTATTAAACTATATGATTATTAAAACAGAACAATTGTTGAGTAAAATATTTGAATGTAATTTGTATATTTGAATTTAATGTAATGATTGTGTGACCCATGACAATTTGGTCGGATGAGCCAATCGACCAACCAACCAGAAGGTCAGCCCTAGTATTTTGCGTGTTGAAAGCAGTAAAGGACCTAGAACTGAACCTTGATGAACACCACAGAGAAAGACCTGCCAATGAGGTTTGTATGAACACTGGGCCAGTGGTGTCAACTAATTTTTTGTCAAGCAAAATTAAGCAATCATCTGTATCAAGGGCACTAATAAGATGAAGAGTGCTTAAGATACAGCAATCCTAGCAGCCAGTAGTACATCATTAGTGAGTTTGGGGGTAGCTATTTTTGTGCTGTGACAAAAAAAAAAGATGTTGTTCTTCAAAGCGGTTACCTAAGGGGAGTTACTTTTTCTTAAACTTTAGATAAATGAAGTAGGTCTAAGATTGTGCATAGAAGTCGACACAAAGCAGGCTTAAATGATGCACATGGGATCATATAGGCTTTCCATCTAATACAGAAATGTATTAAAAAGGAAAAGAAAAAAAAAAAGAAAGCCTACAATTATAGTAGAAAAGGGAGAAGAGAGAAAGAAATCTCACCTAACCCTTGATCTAACACATGTTGTGTGTTATACAAGGTCTGTCACGGCCTGTCACACAGGACTTTCTGAGGGGACCTGTATGACTGAGATACAGCACAATCCAGCCGACTACGGCTCCTTGGTCGCTTGTAAGTTTATAAGACATGTTGCCAACAGATAGAGATTGATGATAGCATCTGATGCAATTTACTCCATGTCCTGGGTTGCTGGTTCACATTCTCTGGTTAATGGTGAAAGTACAGGTTGCAAAGAAAATCTCCTCTGAATCTGTCAGCTGGAATTGAACTCCAGGCTTAAACAGCAAAGCCTCTGGATTGGATTTCTTGTTTATCTGGAAATGCAGATGGGAAAATTCATAGGATTTGTGCAGGTGTGTAAGTGACAACTGCCAGTGTTGTGCATGAATGTGCTAAATGAGCACCGTTCATTGAATGTGCTCATGTTTTTGGTAAACTTGAACTGAATGTATCCATTTGCAAATAAAGTTAAAATTTAATTAAAACCAGAGCTGGGACGTTAAGTGCAAATATTTTGTTACTGTGCTTTAGTCTTTTCACATATCTGTACTTTAGTTGATTATTTATTTTTTACTTTACTCCCTACTCCCTACATTTTTACACACACATATTTGTACTTTCTACTCCCAAAATTATTGATTTTCGTTTTTTATTTTGTATCATGCATATCATGCATAACATGACGAAACACACAAGCGAGGGAGAATCAGACCAATTTGAAGATTCAGTTAGCTTTGCACAGAAACAGATAGTAGAAACTAAATGTGAACTAAATATAAAATTCAAAGTTGCTGACTATATGAACATGAGCTAGTTCATTTTAATCTGTGTAAAATTCACTTTGAGCTAGCTCTTATTTAATGTGAACTTGCACAATATTGACAACTGAAAAGGGTGCAAGATGCTTCAAATAATTATGCCCACTGGTTAAAACATTGGACACACATGCACTGTATTTGCCTGTAAAAAAAATTTACAAATCGTATAATGACTGTGTATAAAAAGTGGAGTTACATTTTAGAATTTGTATTAATGTTTTACCAGATACAATGCACACACAAGAACAACAACAGCAACTCTTTGTATTTCAATACAATCAATGTGGCTGGCTCTCCCATTTAGAAAAAGGATTGTCCACAGACAGGACTTTGTTGAGGAAATGAATCGTTAAAATCTGAAAAATTACCATGTTAACTAGATTAGGCAGGGCAACTTATCAAGTAATCTCTTGATAGGGCATCTGAGCAGTGTGATGGATTGTGTGCTGTCTTTTTTTCTCTGAAATGTATTCTTAATTGCTCGTTGTAATTATGTATGGCCACAGAAAAGACAGATTAGTAGGTGTTCTGTTTCCCCACAGATGTTTTTATTTGAATTTATTTTAAGGTTGTGTGCCACTCTTTATGTATATCAGATGTGATATATAGAAGTATCTTTACATTGAATAAAAATACTCGATTTGGACCTAAACTTTGTTAAAAGAGAGCAGGGGCTTGGCCTTGGAAGTCTGTTTTTAAGTACAACACTTGACATGAACCAGTTAACATGAAAAGTTTAAAAATAGCATTTGTTTTTGTAATACATGTATAATGTATGGACAAATATGACATATCTGGAAATTTCACATCAAATTAAATCCAGTATGGTCAAGCTATAGTTTGCATGATGTCATCTGACTTTTTCAGGTAACTCTTAATGTTGAATCTGTCCTTTGCAGGAGATTGCATTTGATGTAAATGCCAAACGCTGTAACTGTTCAGCCAGAAGATGTCGTTTGAGAAGACAAGTAGAAAATCAAGTAAGCTCTCCCACCAGACATTTGTCCATGCATTGACATGTGTGTTAGACAGAGATTGGATCTTTGTTCTGAGGAGAAATTAGATTTCAATGACAACCTGAAAGAGATAAAGATTCAAACAGAAAGTATGTGCAAGAGTGTGTGTAGGGAAGGGACTGAAAGAATAAAATGGGACAGAGATAAGTGTGTGCGTCTGTGGCTGTCCTTGTGAGTGGGAGACTCTGCTTCTTAAATGCCACTTATTTTAGGTGCATTAATTTAATGTCAGTCCTAGTTTCTGAAAATGAGAATGAATTACACTGACCTCCCCCTAAGTGAATTAACATGGGTGATTGTGGATGTAATTGCTAATTAGCATGACTCACTGATTCAGTCTCACAGGTTACCATTTTCACTCTCAAAGGAAACCTTATGAACAAGGCCATTAGATTAATACCAACGTTTCTTAAATGTGCGAACCACCGTTCCTCTTTTTGGAAATAACTTATTTTCAGCAAAATGAAAAATGACTCACGGTGTAACACCATGCTCAGAAGTATGGTAAGTCTACACCAGACAGAGCAAAAGATTCAATTCCTATCACAAAAGGTTAAGGGAATCATTTTTCTTTTGACGGTGTGGCCTGCAACCCTATTTTTCTTAATATCTGGCAGCATACACCATCTCCCTGGCACATCAAATACTTCAGAGACAATATCATAATGGGAGACACAAACAGCCCTCTTGCCCTTTGACCTCATCATCTCATAAAAAAGCCAACAGCTCAAAGCTCCACTGCTCTTACAGTCACTCCTTCCAGAGGTTGAAGTAAGTGAGCACCTTTGTTTGCTTAAATCAAAATCCAATACACTGCCCTGGCACTTTCTCTCCCGTTTTTTGCTTCCCCAGCACTCACGCTGTGGCACGGCTCAAACAGATGCCCTTGACTTTTCATTAGGTTATTAACCTTTCGGGAGGTAAGCTATGATTCAGAGGTGGGCATGGAGTCCCTGGAGGCTGAGCTGCAACACTACCAGATGACTCAGGCAAAGAGAACAGAGGAGATGTAGCGATAGTGAGAGAAGGGTGGATGAGAGGAGAACAGGTAGGGCAGGTGTTTCAGACAGATGGAAAACAACAGATGTTTAAAAAGTCTTGTTTTGAGTCCCAGTATCACTGCCTGAATGCTTAAAGCCTACAACTATTGCTCACAGAGGAATGAAAAACAACGAATGTGCCATTTTGTCTGGATAGATATTAGTATCGTATATCACTGGTTGGATATCTGTCTTGTACGGGAGCTGCAGCCTGGCTTCTAACGCAGCAAAGAGCTTGTACACTTTACCAGGAGGTTTAACTGTGCTTTGTCAAGTCTACATCCCAGGTTATATCTCTGTAATAGCCACAAAAACTCTCATGAGAGCCACATATTATAAAGGAGTGTATCATTAAAAGACATCTAAATGCCTCAGTTAAAGAATAAGGCTGGTGTTGATTTATATTTGTCTTAATGTCAACAATACATTGGTCCTTCTCTACTCATTCATACTCATAAGATTTAAATCTCTACATAACATAAAAATTATTTTCATATTATATTTTCATTCTGTATTTTTTAGCAACCGTTACTAAAACAAGAGTGAATAAAAAATAAATATTTGTTGGAGACTACTTAAAGCTGCAGAATGATACACATTTGATGCACTGTTGACTATTTACAGCTATAGGATGCATGTATGTGTATATGGGATTGACTCAAAATAAAGCTCAGTGCCAATGTTCGTAGTAATAAAGGAACATGTCACTCAATACAATGGTGTTGCTCACTGATGTGGTATTAACGGTTTGAAGACAACAATGGAGGTCTACGGCACATGGAATAAGCCATATCAGGCTTTGGCTACACAGGCAAGATGATACATTCATTGTTGGTTTTGGTCTTTACTCTGGATTTGTTGACAAAACAAAAAATATGAAATATCACTAGCCTTATCTTTTAAAATTGAACTATATTTGGTTGAAAAGTAACGTTTAAGTTACTTAGAAACAGTTTTTTTAAAATATGAAGCAGGTCCTAACCACATATTCAAAAATATATATGTTGAAATGTGGTTGATATGGTGGTTGTAACTTAACTTTTCAACTGTCAGTGCTTAATAGTAGATGTTTTACATAATTTCTGTGTGACAACATTGCCTCAGTTCTTGTTGAAGTAAATGCTAGGGACATCACATCAATTAAATCCCTACGAGCTCTAAACGGGAAGCACCTGTGACCAGTTTTGAATGTTCAAGAAGATGGGGGGGAGCTTGCATGCCACATCCTGTATGTGTGTCTTCAGTGGTGACATGACTCAATTATACCCAAAATTATCAATCCTAGAGAAAAAAAAAAATATTCAAACGCAGCCCAAACTCATTACAAAAGCCTGCTTTACACATTTACCATGTGATGACAAACAATAGTGAAAGCCAGCAGTGATCCATAAATCCACAACAAAAGACTATTCATAATCATTTAACCTTCATGCCCAATTTCATGCATATATAAAATAAGAACTTGATTCTTTTCTTTTGACTCTACACCTGTATTACGTGCACACCGACTCCCGTGGAGCTTCAGGGAGCAACAAAGGAGAGTTCCACATTAAATAAAAAATGAGCAAAGCGAGGGAGGTTTCATTATTCATCTCACACCGGCATGCCCAACTCCCCAGCTTCCCAAAGGGAACACTATGAAATTTCAATTGGCATCATTCTATGTGTTGAGTTTTAATGTCAATATCGTAGACAGTCTTCAACAGCCTCACAGCCTCCCTTCTGACTCCAACAAGACACTTCAAAGGAGCACTTCTCTGAATCCCTCAGTCTTGCATCAAAAATGTTAACCTTGGAGACATGCTAACTACCCGGCCGTGTATGTTCCCGAATTCCAATGAAGATTATGATCATTCAAGACAAGGAAGAAAAGAGGAGTCAACCATGCCCCCTGCCCATCGATCTGTCCATCTTCTCATTTGACCATCGGCCTGCTTCAACTTACATGCCTTCTTGCTCATTCTTAGAAAAACTGCTGAATCAAAGCAAACACTTAAAATGGAAAGCTTACGTTGAAACACTACTGACATGTACTGAACCAGCAGAGACATACACTAAACTCATTGTTCTGCAATACTCATGCTTACACATTATGACACACATAGGCAAATAGCAAGCCCTTGAATAAGAGAGAACCCCTCATTCGATGTTGTCTCAAGGCAACAACAACAACAGCATAGCAAAGCTGAGCTGGTTCTTCTGGGGCTTGTGTGACTGCTGCTCACTTAGCCTCAGGTGTGAAGCTCTAATGGTTGGCAGCCACGACCCTACCTGAGTGCCAATGTGCCCATAATATTGCCAGAGCTTTGGAGGTAGTATAAGAGGTACACTGGCAGGAATATTTGTGCAGGTGCTGTAGTTACACTTTGGTGTATTACAAAGTGACTGACATGCTATCCTCCAGCAACAATGTGTGACAGGACATGAAATCCCAAAAGACAGAAAGAAAACTTTTTTAAAATCCTGGAGGTTCAGTATTTGCATGGATGTTAAAAAATATCCCCAATATGTAATGTCAAATTCCCCTGCATACAGTACTTGCTAAGTCAATGCTAACTTTAAGGAGATAATGTCCTACCTGGGATTCACAACTGGTCTGACACCATCAGCTGACCTGATGTAAATATTGTGGCTATCAGCACGTACAGAAGAGTTAACAAACAAAATGATTTGCAAACTTTGCAGTATTTGATCCCAGTATGATCACTGTAAAGACAACTTTCCAGGATCTAATTATCAGTGTGATGCCCCCAGGGTTTTGAAATTCTTAATAGCTGTAGTAAGCTGTATGGTCATGAATTATTCATCACTTAGAAGGCAGTGAACATTTTTTATTCAAGGAAAAAAGAATACAATGGCAATAGTAAAAAAAGCTGACATTGCGAAAAAGTTTGTAACAGCTTTGTTACAATAGTACCATAATATCAAAGATATACTTTAAGGGTTGGATAAATTATGCTACGAGCCAAATTTTCCGCTTTTAAACTAGTTGAATTTACAGCGATCTTTATGGAATTGACAGACCCTGCCCCATCTGCTACTGCTGATGAAGGGCCCAGTAATTGTAAATAAAAATCGGCCTGGGTGTCAGTTTGCCATCTTTTTATTTGAATTTAAATCCTCGAAAAGAGAGACAATCCTCTTGCCCTCACCTAATATATAGAGGGGTTCAGATAATCCTTATAAAGTTCATTTTATGCAGCTGGGAATCTCAAGAAAAGCGTTTATACATAATGCGAGCTGTCCATGTGATAGACCTGTAAGAAATAGATAGTCATCATCCCTGCACATTTGGAACACCCACGCGGTCTCTCAATCGTCTCATTTAAAGAGGGCATGAATGGGAAGGAAAATGTCATTAGTGAGATAGGTAATCTGTTTCTGGAGAGGAATCAAAGATCATAATTGGATTTTCTTCAAGGCTGCTCAAAGCTTTTCAGAGTCTCAGCCCACTATCATATTAATGATTGTAAGCCGACTGAGCTTGAGAAGGAGCTTGATGAAAAATGGCCACCTCTACAGGTGCCCGCCTATAACTTAAGTCAGATTACAGCCACTGTGCTATTATAGAAAACCCTCCCAAGAGTTGTAACAATTCAAATAAATTCACAGTATGTACACTGAGCATTATCTGAAAAAGCATAAAGAAGAAGGGAGTAGTAGGAGGAGAAAAACTTATTTTACCACAAAGTGAAAAATCTATGATAAAATTGGTTTATTCTTAAATCCAGTACAGTGAAACACTCAATAGAAATGAGTCCTAAAGCTCAGAACCCAGCATTTCTGCACCTCTCGTTCCCTCGTCTCAATTTCAAAGGGTTTTTTGAATGGGTTTCTGGTTAGATGCCTGAGGTTAACAAAAGCTTAAGATATTGTCACATTTTGTGCCAGTAAATGGCAGTAAATTCACCTTTAAATATTGAAGCTTTTACATGTCTTTAATAAGATGTTTGCTAACAAGTGGCTAAATGAGGCTAAAGAGGTTGTCGGTGACATAAGTTGCCAGCACACCGAACACTAGTCCGCCTTTACAGCCTCCTGTTTATATACGCGCTCTTGCAAACTCTAACTTAAACTTTTCAACTTATAGATTTTAATTACACAATTTAATTACAAGTTGGAAGTTAGATCAATCCACTATCATCGTACCAATATGCATTTGTCTACCGATTTCTGACTCATATTGGTGAATCTTTACAACCCTGCTACATAGCCTAGCTATCATACAATTGTACGGCAGTGTCGGAAGCTCTTTAGAAAGCTCAATAATTGTTATGTGGTTGATAAACAAGGTGAAAAAATAGAGATTGATGTGATAGTGAATGAAGGATGAGCAAGTAATACGAAAAGTGACTGTACATATTAAATATTATTGCGATTAAATTTTTAGGCTATATGTCTCAAATGAACGACGAATAGTCAATTAACGATAGAATTTTTATGACCAACAGTCTAACACAGCCTATTCCTATAGAAGCTGTCACTTCAAATCCCTTTTCATCAGAAAACATCCTGCTAATGAACTCCACTTTACTTCTAAAATGCATTGAAAGGTTCACAGCTGGAGCACTTCACAGAACATCCAGTTTTAGTATAAAGAATAATTTAGTAATTGGGTTACATGCTGACACTGACAGCTGTTTTAATCAAGCTGCTGGATGACAAAATGTATTAGTCAGAGAAGAAAGATATTCTGTTTTTAGGATTAATGTCTTCCTGTACAATATATACTTTGTATATCGTACCTTATTTCTGTGTGATGTGTTTGCTTTAAAAGCATTAATGAACAGTAAACACGTTGGCATCATAAACACAGATGATTCATCATGGAATTTTTTTCTGACAGACACAAAGATTTAATAACATTGCAAGCCACACAATATTTGATATGTACACTGCATCCTCTGAACTCATTAGTTTGACTACTACAGGAAACAAGATCATACATGTATTAATGGAAAATATTGATTTCATGTAATTATTGATGTTAAGATGATTTGGGCCATTTACATTTTTAACAGCTTTTTCTAAAATCCAACTCAACACATTTATACTAAATTTGATTGCAAATGATAACTATGTCAACATGTATATTTCAGTCAATCTCATAAGTAAGTATTTTTTAACGGTCTGATGCATATGCGTGTAACAAGAGGATGTGTAAAGCTCCATCATATCCTTGCCACAGCATGGTGGTTCTGCAGTTTTCGAAGAAGGTTGCTATAATCTGAAGTGCTACCAATCTGAATTGCTTTGAAAATTGCAGTAATGGTGCAACACATGGAGCACTATTACAGCAATGCTATTTCTCAAACAGTTGTGCTCTCTCAAAATTGCGCTTTATTACAATTATACATTGGGCCTGTGAATCAAACTGAGAGCAGAAGAGGCATGATTTCTGAGAATAACAGGCCAAAGACATATCAAATGTACCTCTGCGACTGGTGAACTGGTGAATGTTTTCTCCTTCTGTTTCACCTGGTGAATAAAACTGTAAAATCGTGAGTGGAGTGGTTCGATTTGGCAATCTCTGCTGATGTGAAATCTCTGAGTGGGAAGTTGTTAAAAATGACTTTTCTTCCAGTTCATTGTCTTTTTCTCCCACTAGAGCTGAACTCCCATTGGCTGCTGGCAGGACGGCTCTTTGATTCCACTCTTGCCAAATCTTGGACAGCTCCACCTTACGCAAGCCTGCATTGCCAGACTGGACCTCACAAAATCGAACACGTCTAAAAGGTTGTAGTTTCAAACTTAGACTTACTAACTTAGAAGTCATCTGGCCAACGTGTTTGTGGAAATTGATTTGATTTCAAACCATCCTTAAGACTATATAACATGTCAACCATTTAACTGTTAACCATGTGGAAACAAACCATCACATCTGTCTATGTGCCTGAAGCTAGAGAGGCCCCTACAGCTGGTGTGAAATGACCACAGGGAGAACCAGGCAGACTTTAATACCTCAGAGGGATTTCTCTGTCAGGTTACATTATTGTTGCATCATGTCTCTCTCCCCTCTCTGGTGATAGGCTGCTTGCTCAGACCCATCCTCTCCATGGCATTACAACTCAATAAAAGGAAGTCATTAACAATTTCAAAGCCCATGAAGACTGAAAACACATTAAAACCCTTGTTTTCTCAAAGGGGCACAGCTTTTAAATCTAAATACTGAGGTGTTTGCTGTTATCACAAAGCTGAATTTGTTCGCTGACCCTTAAAGTGAGCAGTTATTAACCCTGTTGCAGTTTAAGGCCATTGTGTCTAAATTGGCGATCTAGCAAAGTACCCAAGGATTTACTTCTATATTGGATGATTCCACACTTAGTAGTGTTCCCTATTGTGTTTGCCTAACCTTACTATGTATTTACTTAATGCGCTTTGTCCCCTGTGTGCAAGGCCGCAATGAGCTCTCTCCATCTTTCCCTAACCATGGCAAACTGTTGAGCCCCCTGCCGAAGTTCATTTGGCTAGCTCGTCTGTCACAGCATTATCAACCCTCTGGACTCACTGGATAAGGCCCAGGTTGTTCATCATGATAGGATGAAACGGTACACTCTGCCTCTGCCCTCGCACACCGTTCCCCTCCTGGCCTCTCCTGCCTTGAGGGCTTCGCATATTCCCTGGTTTCCCCAAGCAGAGATGGGCTGGGGTTTGGATACTGGCCTGAATGGGTGTTTATCTGGGCCTGGCCTGGTTAGAGTCTCTGATATGCCTAATATTGGGTATTGGACATTTGTCTGTGCACTGATCTCATACCACATAATTTATTAGCCTTTTTTTGTAATAGAAATCATGACCCACCATATTCTGACTCTGATTGGCTTACCCTGATATTCTTGCCTTCACCAATCTAACCAATCCAAACCAACGAAAGCAACAAGTACTAGCCAATCAGACTCAATCAGAGTAGGGTGGGTCATGTGCACTGTGCTGCCACTGGGCATTGGCAACTACTGCTTTAGAGTGGCGAAGAAGAGTTGATTTCCAGTTGTGTAACGTAAGCCAGAGTTTTGACAAAATTGAAAAAATAAAAGAACGTTCTATAGCATTCATTCTCTGTATCTGTTACTTCATGATTTACAATTGGGTAAGATTTGGTTTTTGTTGTGACTTGGTTTGAAATATGGACGGCTGTACACATGCATTTGTTATGATTACATTACTCATGATCAAAAACTAGCCAATGAACTTTGCTAACACAGCCAAACATCATGCAAGTGCAACAACAAGAGATATTACTAACTAAGAAGGGAGCTTGTATGTAACAAGCAAAACCCAGATGTCACAGATAATTGTTGAGATTTTAACTACATTTTCCTCTAAGGTGCCATTTTCTGGCCACTGTGTATATAAAGGGGAGAAAATGCTAATTTCTATTCTAAAATCTCAAACAGAGCAGTGTTGACTTGAGTCTTTAATCACCTCCAGGTAGACAAAATCACCTGTAGTGGTAGATTTGTCGGGGCCATTTATATTCAAGGTTGATTACAAGTAGGGTGTCATTTGCATTATCAGAGACTCAGCACTAATGAGACTCCTGGTTTTAGGCCTTAATTGGATTGCTTCACCACAGTCCCTTATTGATATTTGCATGCCACAGTTCATCATGATAAGTAATGAGAAGATTATTCACTGGGGGTATCCAATTGCAAACTCCATCTGTGAAGTAGAGGGAGCACTGTCCATCCTATGGTTCCCATGGGGGCTGAGAGGGCACAATGCCATGCAATGACAAACCTACATGACCACACATACAGTACAATATAGATACAGAAGTGTGTGTTCCAGTCTGAATGCTGATCCACCTTTAGACCCTATATCAGCTCATGTTTAGCATTTCACTAAGAAGCAGTTGTTTACCTGCTCTGTGCTTTTATGGCTTCTACAAAAAATAAATTACTACCTTGCAAGCCAAAATTAAGCAAACATCTGCCAGGGAGCGAGGTAAGGGGATTTAAAAAAATGTAGCTACCTTAGAAAAACATAATCCGAAAAGAAGCATTTGCAAAATAAAAGACCTGGGATTGGAGAGGTTTGGGTTCCTATAAGGCTAATTTCTTTCACTTTATGAGAAAAGACCTCCACTCCATAACCAGACGATATAAAACCCTCACAAAGCCATCAATCACACTCACCGAAGGCCTCACAGCGTTATCATAATTTATATATTTTTCACTACAAAACAGAACCAACAGCCCGCTAGAAACATGTCAATAAAGTTTTGGGACTAAACCTTTGACTCATTAAGGCAGATAATGAAACAAAACCTGCTCATCAAGAATGCATTTGTCGAAAAATGAAAACGGCAAAATGTTTATGGAATGCTGTACAGATGGTGCTTTTCCTGTGGGCATCAGAGCGTGGAAGCACTTTGGCTCGAATTCAGAAAAATAACTTTCTATCATTATGACTTGTCAATTAGCTCAGAAATGGCTGTGCATCTGCGTAACAAATGTTATTTTTCAAAATTGTGCATTTAAACATGCCATAATTAGTTTCTGCACATTTTTTAAGAAGGATAATTCGCCTCATTGTCCATTTTTCGAAGAAGAAGCTATTGCATTCTTAGGTTTCTTCTTATTTTTCCCATAAGCTTCTTTTTGCCAAGGAAAATCTTGACTACTTTTATACGATCTTTTTCATACATCTGGGTTTTGACACTGCACATCCACAGCACAGAAACATTTTTTGTAGTCATGTGTCTATTTTCCTTGATTTGAACTGAAGCCATCTGATAGGGAAGAGAAGAATCCTGCGAGTGCTGCCTGCTATCATGAATCCCCTGAGCTTCAACTGTGGACAACTCTGAAGTCCATGACTGCCGCTTTGGTGCAGTGTGAATCACATTAAAAACCATTTGTTTCTGCATGATGGTCAGCTCTCAGGAAAATGAAACGGGGCTTGCAACAGAACAACATGCACGGTAATGTTGTTGTTTCACATATTTTCCCAAATGCATTTTGGCACCTGGAGGTTTGATTTAATGGATGGATAGATAACATGGTTGTAAGGGATTCATGTGCATATGAAAATCTGTCTCATTGAAATGAGAGGCCATTTTCAGATTATGCTGCATTAAGGTCTTTAACGGACATCCTGTTTGTGTATGAAAATGCCACACTGTTTTGCTGCAGCATTTTCAAATCTTGCTGTCATGTCAAACATGATATGGCTACATCTGCAGCTGTCGAAGCACTGGTCTCTTCTGACCTGAACTGGGAGATGGGAATATGCCCAGAGCAGTATTTGACACCTCAGTGAATCTCATTAGCATAAAGCAGGGTAGAGAAAAAGCCGCACTTACGCAGCAGGAAATATATAACAGTGTCCCCTAGCCAGCTGTGCTGTCATAGCTTATGGTCGAGGCATGACAAGTGCCACAAATGAGCAAAAATGTTTTGTTTTGGAGAATTAATCAGGACTGAAAAGATTTACACGAATCAACGCGGTCGCTTGCAGTGTTTATTTCTTTTAAAAGTGTTGAATGAATAAAAGCGCTGACAGCCTCCTGCCGTGCTCGCCGATGTGATTCCGGTCTCAGAGTGGTCAGTGCAGCATAAACTTGGCTATGGCTCCCACCGCTTGGCCTCTTCTGCTTTATCTAATCACTCAGACATGGCCAGGCCTCAGGCATGCTGCCCTAACTCTACACTAGCTCCGAGCAAGGTTGAGGCAGAGGGTACATTGGCTAAAAGCACATCCACAATCATATCCCCAAGATTATCTACAGTAACACCCAGACATCCTCTGCACCTCTCATCTCTTCGTCCATTCGCTCATTTTATTGCACTCAGGTTAGTTTTATATTCAAGTAAAATGGACATTTTTGTTGCAAAGTAAAAACCTTGTTTAATGAAATAGAATATATGTGAGCAAAAAAGCAGATTAAAGGTGCATAATGAATGAAATAAGTAGTGAAGAGCTGCTAATTCAGCTCATAACTTATTCTAAATGATTCTGCTCATAACCTTGTTCAGAAAAATACAAATAAAAGCACAAATAATACTTTACAACATTTTATAGACTGCATGTACATGCAAATGCTTTGAGGACAATTTTACTTAGTAGTTTAATATATTTTTTATTCAACCAAATATTACCTGTGCAAAATGTCATTCCCTTTGGATGGGCCAAGTTTGTCATAATATATTCATATCAAGGAAGCTATGATTCAGCTAATAAAAAACAGAAAGGTCACACATTTGTAATCACAAAAAGGAAAAAAGAAACATCTCACCACCACCACCACCACAGATGTCAAGAGCGATGTAAGATATGGCTACAAACTTGCGGTCGTGTGTGAAAGTTCTTCTCCAGACCAAGACCAAGTGTCTGAGTTTCCTCCTGTGCCCTGAAGGGCCCATCCAGCTGTAAACTCAGACATGTTGCATCAGTAATCTCTCCACCTCTCTTTGTGTCTTATTGGCCGCAGGTTTAATGAGGCATCAAAGCAGTGAGGGATTTCAGAGAAGAGAAACCTCCTCTGCATGCTTTCTCTGATGGTCTGGCAAATGCAGCAGTTTCAAAGCATAAAGACGTGGGCATGGATGAACGATGGTTGAAGACTTCCAAAGGAGAGCTGGCTGCCAACATCAACTTTCTTTCCTTTTATGTACTTCAGTAAAAGTGATGGGGAAATATTTTGGAAATGAGAAAAAAGTGTATACTAGACAAAACTAGAATTGGTTTTAGTGGTTGTATGGCTCTGCCAACCAGTCAAGTTGTAGTTTACATCCATGTCTGTATGACTTGGAAGAAACTGAATAGAAAGTATCATAAAGTCTATTGGCTTAATAGAAGTGATAGATTATACATATGTATGATTCCAGTGAATATACATTTACCTTGACGTTATTGAGATATAGCGTTAACAAAAATCCACTGAGGCTTAAACGTTATAGCCAAAGGCAACACGTTTTCACTCAAAACTCGTCAGATACGGCAGCTTAGTCAGTGTCTCTATGCTTCAAACTATGGACGCTGTAGATACCCTCTAGCGTCAGTTTTGCATGTGCAGGGCTCTGCAGTCATGTTTGCAACAATTATTATGCAACATCCTGCTGGTAACAGTTCACATTTTATGAGTTTAAACAGTCACAGTTTGGTTAGGTTTAGGAACAAAAACTACTTGGTTAGGTTTGGGAATAAACAGTAATTGCTTATACATTTGGGAAAAGTAAAAGTAAAGAAATTATGCTACAGGAGTACCTATAGTGTCCTAGTTTGAAGCAAAGGGACACTTAATGTGAATGTGCTGCCAAAGGACAGCATTCTTGCAGATAAACGTGAAGACTTGTAGCAGTAAGTATTTGAATTTTCAAGCCTCTTATTAGGGGATTTATGCTTTTTATGCTTCAAAATGTGAAAGGTGGGGCGGAGTCCTGGACCATGCCAGGTACCTGACGGGTAACCTGCAAAAATGTTATGTAACAGGTAAAAAATATATTTATATAAACTCACAGGAACAGATATGGGAATTAAATGCGGGTGAGGGCGAGAACAAAAATGTTGTTGTTTTTGCTGTAGAAATGACAATGACAATTTAAAGCGGCAAGCTCACACATCCTCTTTGAGGAAACATGCAGCAGGAGCGGGAGCACAGGTGCTTCGCCAGTTAACAGAATCTTTTTTGAATAACACAACTCTGAAACTGCCAAAACAGGAGGACAAGGACACTATAACCCAGTAAGCTGTGAAGTTTGTTTGCAGGGACATAAGATTGTTTGAAACTGTGTGTGGAGATGGATTTAGCAAACTGGAACAGGGCTTAATTGACATCAGTGCCCAGCTGGTCTTTTAGACGCAGCAGCAGTGTAGTGACTAGTTAGTTAGAATAGTTGGAGATTGATTCAGTCAAATGGTTAATTCATGTTTCTACAGGTTACACTTATAATTGTGCAACTAAAAATATGACTGTGTGTAGCACAGGTCATGGGTCGGGTCGGGTTTAACTAACAAGATATTATGTATGTTTAACTTTTACAATCTTATCTTTGTTTTAATTAGTTTCAGTACTAGTCTTGGTCACCACGTTGTATTGGATGTATCCCACTCGTCTAAACATCGATGGCTGACTCTGCTAAGTACAAGAGAGGTAAAGATATTTAATCCAATGATCTGGCTCACTGATGATTTCATACTGAACACTTAAACTAAAGAGTAACTAAAGAGTACAAAAGAGAGTACAAAAAGAGTAGTAAAGACTACCAGAAAGCATTTGTGGTTTGTTTACCTGAAAGAGCGAGTGAGAGAGGGAGGGAGAGAGAGAGAGCACAGTGGAAAGATACTGCCCTTCAACCAGTTCACTTCTGGAAATTATTTTACTTTGAAAAGTACGTTTAAACTGTAATGAAATATGTGGATATGACTATCAATAGATGCTGTCATTGTCCCTTTTGACCTTTCACGTGCGGCTTGCGGTAAAAATAGGCGAGACCTCGACTCTCTAGTGAACCATCGCTGATGCTACAATCTGTTAACATGGGCACCGAAAATAAAAATCAAGACGTTCCACCATGCACATGCCATGCGAACGCCATGCACACGCAGGTGGTGTGAACAAGCTGTAAGTATAACAATTGATATAATGTGTTGATTAGAAAGCTTTAGAGGTGTTGGCAGACTTTGTTACTTTTGGATAGTGCCAGGCTAGTTCCTTCCCCCTGTTTCAAGTCTTTATGCTGCCTAAGCTAAGATAAGATACATATTTAAAGTACAGTCATGAGAGTGCTTTCAATCTTCTCTTCTTATCTTACTCTCAGCAAAAAAGCAAATAAGCATATTTCACAAACTGGTGCACCATTGCTCCTAAATCCAGTAAAAATTTTAACAATTCATCATATACCAGTGATACATGCCAAATATAGTATCGGTAAAACCAAGAGGTCAGTTTTGAGATCAATTAACTTTCTTGATCTGCATCAAAAAGTTTAGCACATAAACACTGAGCTGCAATCTCTAACATTATTTTAGTACCCAAAGCAGAGGCCATAATTAAACCCACACTGAAATATTTCTGTCATTTCTAGTCCGGACAGCACGGAATCCTGTGGCAAATTGTGTGCTGCCAACTACAGTATGTGGGGTCAGTCTCTCAGGCGTGTTTAGCTGGGCTGCCTTATCCCCTGTTCAATCTTGCCTTTTGTTTTCCTTCATGAAAATAAATGAAACAGTGCAGTCATCTGCAGAGGCGAGCACAGCCCTCTTGACTGAGGAGGCCTTCGGGCTTCGTCAGGCTTTTCCAGCACGTTGTCATGGCAGTTCAGAGAGAGTGAGGTAGAACATTGCAGCCCAGTGCTGCTGTGGAATGACAATAGGAAAAGGGCTAGGAAGGGGATTGCTAATGCAGAATGCCAATCATAGCAATGTTGTTCTAATGTGCTGTATGAAAGACAGGTAATGGAAACCTGAAACCACAATCCTCCTGAAGGACAAAGAAGTTATTAGTAAAGAAAGACAGACAGAGGTGGATTGTGGCACAGAAAATGTCCAAAATAAGAAATACAAAAACGACAAAACTAATCAAACTCTAACACGACTTGTCCAACTAGCTCTCTCCTAGCTCTTAAGTATACTTGCAGATTTATATTTTACTAGCTTTTCAAGACCTGAGCATTATAATTTAGGGCTTGTAATTAAAAATATTACGAACTGTGCGCTATTATTTCCAGTATGATTGTTAATCTATACTGCGTAGGATGGGAATACCACTACTGATTAGAAAGCAGAACAATGGGCATAATGAGGCTTAATGACGCAGTTCAAATGGGTTGCCCTCAAGTTGAATTCAAGCTGTTAGATCAGAAAGTTTTACAGAGTTTGCGGGTGTCTTATATTTCAACCCTCTTATATGGCTTTATTTGCTCAAAGGCTGCAAGTTTAGAGGGATGAGGAGCCAACCCAGGAGAGAGCAGTGAGGTCTTAATGAGTTACGTAATTTCCCCGGCACCGCACATCCTCTGATGTAGCACCAGCCTAAGATTTTGGAGGACTTAAATCTAATCCACAGATGGAGGGAGATTTGCAGGTAGACAGGCTGGAATTCTTATTTGATGGCTTTCTTTTTCCAGGCAGAGAGAGATGTCAGCAGCCCCCCTTTGTACAGTGACAGATTCTTCTTGCCTAAATTTGTGTGCATGCAACATTATTACTATATTCATTTTCCTAATTATTTTCCCAGTTATTTTCCTACATATTTGATTAATCTTAGGTCTATAAAGTATCAGAAGAAAGTAAAAAATGTCCTTCACAATTTCCAAGAATCCACAGTGATTTGTTTTTTGATTGATTGATTTTGATTGATCTAATATTTCAAGCAAATATTTCACATTTTTACTGAAAAATTTACTGAAGCAATTAAACAATTATAAAAATAACTGCAGAATAATGCTGTGTTTTGACTAAATGATTTATCAATTAATTGTTTCAGCTCTAGTGTATACACATCCTATGGGTTTGAGTAGAACCCGAAAACACTGACACCCACGTTACTCAAAAATTGTAAATTTAAAGAACAATAATATTCTCAATTAACCCTTTAATGCATATTCTGCCCTAAGGAGAGCTGGAACCACATTATTTCCAATCTAATTAATTATTTTTTATTGAGTTAAGCATTCAAGTCAGTGCTGTTCCTGAAATAACTACTAACACTTTCCTTGTGTTAAAAAACTGTTGAAACTCATTCTATTTGGGTTTTTCTACAAAAAGCTTAATGGCTCTTTATGAAACCTGAGGCACATAAAAGTGTCACGTATATTAATAAGAGCAGCAATGTCTGATTCTGAGGGGTTTTGATGACAGAAATTAGGACACAACTGATCACTAGAATAATTAATTGTGTGCCAAGTGATTAATCTGACAGCTCAGAAGGAGAATGTGAGCATGGGTATGGACATGCTAGTTCAAGGGACATGATCTTCACATTATCTTCTGCAGACGATTTGGTTATTTCAATTGAGAAGTTAGATTTCTTTCCACTTTTTTTACTGTTTCAAGTGTGCGGGCTCAGTTGGGAAAAGGCGATGTCACACACTGTATCTCTGAGCACTAATACACTTATGTTTCCAGGTCGCTGTCAAGCAAATCTGATCAAACCACGCCTACAGACGCTTGATAAAAGCAGATTTGATGAGTTTTTGAGGGTTGATCATTTCTGAGGAGGTTTTTTTCCCAAACATCCAATCAGATTTTTGCTTATTTAGTCAAGAATATTTAAGTTTATAGTATAATATTTTTGATTTAAAAGTTTTCTGGGGCTTTTTTCTTTTTTTTGGGGGGGGGGGTTATTATTGTTAAAACCATGTTCTAAAACTATTATTTAAATTCATAGTTAATTCTGTGTTTATTCTGCTATATACCACTGTTACTTGGACCTGTAACAGTGAAACAATGTTTGGCAAAGCGCCCATGCATTTAAAGTTTAAACAACTGTCCAGCTCAAGTCTAAAACCTAAAGTGTGTAAAACCAATTACGAACAAATAAAAAAAACTATTAAAAAGGCATTCCTGTAATTATTCCTCAAATTTACATCCAATGTTTTTATGTCAGACTCAGAAGGTTGCCTATTTTAAATCAGTTCAACAATTTTAGAGAATCCACTAATGCGTTCCCGCTTGGGAAATCTGCACTTTTGATGTAATTACTGATTAATCTTGAAATTAGTTCAGATTATTGCATCCCCAGTGGATGCAGATAAATCTGTGCCTGAGTATCCTTAAAATAGCCTTTTTACAGCCTCATTCACACAAACTGGCAGCGCTGCAGCAGGTAAAGGGATTGGCACAATTCTTTCATTTGCAATATCCTGACACATGATTTCTGTGAAAATTGAATCCTGTTTAATACTCAGAGGTCTAAAATATGCAGACTTTAGGGTAAGTGAGGTGTTATAATAATATTCAGTCTTTGCAGAATGCTTATATGAATAGTGCTAACACCTGTATGCTGTAACTCTGTACTAGTATGTACATTGTATTTAAGTACAGTTTTGAGGTACTTGTACTTTACTTGAGTATTGTAGCATGTTCTGCTACTTCCACTCCATTTATTTAATAACTTTAGTTACTAGTTACTTTTCAGATTGAGATTCATAAGAATTAACTCAAACCAATAATTCATGATGTCGTTATTATAGGTTAAGGATAAGACCATAGGAGGAATTATAAGGAGGTTAATTTAGCTTTTTCATGGGATGGCCAAATGATGGTTGTGTTTTGAAGTGGACATCAGGGACATTTAGGAAGTATTCTTTCATCCTGTAATATAGGCCAGCATACATCAGAGGAGAGAGAGAGAGAGACGAGAGAGAGATTCGGGATTCCAGCGCCAGATTCTCCGCATCCTCTCTGGGTGTGAAAGACTCAGATGCGGCGAGGGAGAATGTCGCGTCCTGTCCCTGATCCTCCTCTGGAGGTAGTATCAGGGACGCATTATTTTTTACCGGCTACAGGTGTGAACGGGATAAGCTGACAGCGCGGGGAGGGGGTGTCGGTCAGAAAGTCTGATAACTGCACAGGTCTCTCACTCAACTTAATAAAGGAAATGTCCCACAAAGCAACGTTACAGGAGCCCAAACAAACAGTAACGTAGTAACTGTAACATGTTCTTTGGAAACTTATCATGAGGGAGAAAAAAACTACCACAGATGGTACCTACGTAAAAGCGTTTGTCCTCCTGTCTGTCCTCCCGCCTGTCCTACCGCTCTTACCGCTACATTCTGCCTGGAAAAACAGCGGGGTCTGGAACCGGCGGAAAAACTCGCAAGTGTTAAAACATTCTCCTGTCTTGCGAGGTGGAGGGTCAGTTTAGCTGCTGTGATTAATATGTTAATAATTTAGAGTGAAAAAGCTTAATTCGTCCACTTTCCAGGATGTTTGGTGGGTCAGGATCTCAATCACTCACGACATTATAACAGCATCCAAATGATCTTAAAGTGTCACGGGTGTTAGTGAGGCAGGGGGGGAGACACCTGGGGAAACACCTTCAACACGGGCTCTGCAGTGATTGGCTTTGGTGCGCACGTGGCTATGGTGGCTATCGTTGGGCAATGCTAGCGGAATCGGAAATCATTTATGAAATTAATTTTTTAACGATATGGTTTGTAGTCAAACAAAGCGATGTTTGCCACCCCTTTAAACCACACAGCAGGCCAGTTGCTGCTGCGGTCAATCTGAACCTGATCTGCGGATGATATTTGTGAGGCACACACAGACACACCACCACAGACAGACAGAGATTTCTTGTTTATGGATTGACATTAGCCAGTTGCACACATTAAAATTGATCTACTGATTAAATGCATCAATAATTATAATCAATAACAGGCATTATTCTGCATAATGAGTATTTGCGTTAAACTGTGGTAATGCTACGCTTTACTTCAGTAAATCTTGAGTACTTCTTGCCACCACTGCTCAGCACCCTGGTTGAGCAAGAGCAGGAGTTTTTGTCGCTCCGTATCTAGATGGCTTACTAAAAGTGGTGTTTTTTTTGCATTTTCAAAGGTGTTACAGGGAGTCTCCATCATCAAAGTTAATAAATCCATAGGCCTCTCCAGGGTTATTCATACAGGTAATATGGTGTTAAATGGAATAGATGGAGAGTTCTATCTGAGGAGAGCGGGCCTGTGAATGGGCCACGAGGCTGAGCAGCACCCGCACGTTGCCTGCCCCAGAAATAAAGTTCACCATCACCATGTGCACTCTGCCCGTGTATTAATCAGGTCAGGGTGCCTGTCGTCAACCCGCTGACAGCTGCTGTGCCGTTAAATGTGCATGAATCAGTGGTCAGACCTTCGTGTGAAGCCTTAAAACGAACTGTAATATTCCATTGGTGAGCATTTCGCTTGAGGTAAAGCTCTCTCTCTTCTCCTCACAACACAAACCACACACACCACACACAGCCAAACCATTACCCACAAACCTCTATTTCATCACCCCTCCTGGTCCTGTTGCCAAACCGGACTCTGTATTACATACATTAATGGCTCTCTCTACCTGATATTCCAGTCTGTTGTCCAGTGCCTTCTCCTGTCCCACTGTGACCACTAGACGTTTCTGCTCACAGGAGTCAGATATAAAGCCCTGACACACTAATGTGCATCAAAGAACCAACAGAACAAAAGCAACTGTTGCGTACCTCACGTTCAAAATCACTAGAAAAACTCTCCACTGACAACATACGGCCAACTACATATGTTCCGCCCGTAGGAAGGTAGTAACCTCCATACCAACAGTGTGATAGTCTGCATTCGTCTTTTGAAAACAGCCGTTCTTCTAATCAAGAAAAATGTTACACACTTATTAACATTGTTTGACGGTTTCTTATTCTGGTTGCTCTGTCTCGGCCTATTTACTTAAGCTTGAACAGGCAGTTCAACGTCTTTCTCTCGTCGATGGTCTCTCAACGGAAAACTGGAGACAAGCCGAACTATCCCAATTCAACAACAGCCACAAAACTGCAGGCTTCCTTGAGACGGTTGTATTTCTTGTGTCTGATTTTTTTGTGTAATAATGGAATATTATATAAATTATAAAATTTTATAAATGTATAAACTTTCTTTCTTGTCTCTCTCTCTTGGTTTGTTATTTATATATCATCACTTGTGACGAGAAAAGGAGGACGAGAACTACAAAAGCAACTATCTTTCTGTGGGACAAAACCAGAATCAAGGCCGCCCTCGTTTAAGAATGGATTGCGCCCCCGTCATCATTAATCTGTGCAAAATTTCTTTAACAATCCTAGACCCCAAGTGGTCTACATAATCTAGTTTACATCGGTAGAAAAGGGAACAAAGATGGCAAATCAAGCTGTTCTTGTAGAAGGTCTTTAATTCTTTATGGAAATTAGACATGGATTATTTCCTTGGTGTCAGCTTGTATGACCGGGATTTCAATGTCCAGCTTGGACGTGTCAACATGCCACGGCATGATGCATTTTTCCTCTCGCTCCCGCACGCTCGGGCGCTGCGTCGACACGTCCAGCCCAGGGCGTCCTCTTGATGTAGTAGATTACAGATTTGACCTGTGTGAAGGAGACAACGTCGTTGCCTGCCAAACAGTGCCAAATTAGCAGTGCAACTGTCTGGGTGACAAAGCGGTTCCTGCTGGCTAATTTTACATGATCCTGTGGCCGTCCGGCATGACCTGTTGCTCCATGGCGCACCGCCTCTACGCGTTCTGTTAGCGGTCAGTGAGAACGCTGCCTATACGTTCAAACCAATGCAAGCAATAGCTGTCAGAGGCCGTTTTGGCACCGCCTTGAGAAACCTAGACAAACGGGGAATTTTAGTCCGCGGTGATAGCACCGGCTCGCCCTCGACAGAATGACTTTGCAAGGTGGACGTATGAGAGGTGTTCCTCCTCCACAGTTCGCCCAAAATATTCTCCTATTCTGCACGATCTTCAAACTGGCTCAATACATTCTGAAGGCTGGACAGCTTACAGCATAATGCATGTATGGTGGTTGTCGACTGGAGAATTACAGTGTGAGAGAGAATAGGGCGAGGGAGAGAGGAGAGAGAGGAGGAGATAAGAGAGAGAGGAGAGAGATGATTAACCTGTGTTCCAATTTAAGAGCCGCTTTCCTTCGAACATCCACAGTATTAAGATCCATGAATATGCTGAATGAGTATGACAGGGGTGACCCCAAAATACACAACTGGCAAAGCACTTGTTTAATAGTGCTCTCAGCCTGTCCATAGTCAGCTGGAAAGATCAGCACATTGACCTTTAAATCATTGCTATTTATTTATTTTTTATTAATCTCTCTATTAGGTCTCTGTATATTTGTTCTCTTCCCACACCCTGTTTTAATATATTATAAACCTGTTTCTAACTATGTTAATGTGTTTGAATTCGTATAGTTAATAAGCTAATACAGGGGGACTTGTGTGAGCTACTCATAACGCTGAATTCGCCCCCATGTTAGTGAGTCAAAAGTAACTATCTATGACATGAATGGACCTAATAGGGCGAATTCCCTCCTCAACTAGTGCTTTTCAATCAGAACGTCTGTGCTGTTCGGGTTGCCAATGGCCTGGATTTGTTTTTTTCATGGTGTGTGTGTGTGTGTATGTTAACTACTTTCAGTTATAACTAGGTCGCCCTCTCTCGCGCTCTTATTTTTAACAACTGACCTTGACGCCTGGGTAATCCTGTTGTGGTGTGTGTGGAGCGGTGTTGTTTGTTGAAAGTCGGTAACAGTGGGTTGGTGCTGTTAATCTCTCTCGGGGTCATTTGATGGCACCTGTGCCAGTGGGTAGGATTATAGCAGCATATGAACTTGGTTCCTCAGGTGATATGTTCAGAAGCAGGAAAAATGAGGCAGCGTGGAGGATTTGGCCACTCTTGGATCAAGGGCCCGGAATTGTGATGACTAGGGATGACTGGGTCAAGAGGCACCTTCAGAAACTAGCAGCTCTTGTTGGGTGTTCCAGGTCTGCAGTGGGTCAAGTACCTATCAAAAGTGGTCCAAGTTGTTTAAAGGTGGGTACGTTGGGCGGCCAACGCTTAATGGATGACGTGGGACGTGAAGGCTGATCCACTGTGGTCCAAGTTGAACAGATGAGCTACTGTAGCTCCAAACTTGCTGAAAGAGCAGTTAATGCTGGTTCTGATAGAAAGGGTTTCAGAACACAGTTCATCCAGTGTTGTGTATGTGGCTGCCATAACATTATGAAGCCAGGGTGCCCAGGTCGTCATAATGTCCTGGCTGATCGGTGTATTACCAAATGGTGTCTGTGGATGTTTGTGGTGGCAGGCTCAGAACCCAGACTGGTCTCAGACTCACACGACACTCCAGTTTCTTCGTTTATTTTACCCAGTATTCTCTTTCTTTTCCTCGTCTTTGTGATTAATGAAGTCATAAAGCCTCAGGGACATTTTAGTGACATTTTAAACTTGTGTGTTACGTTTTGTGGCCACCAATTTTCTCACCTCGGGCAAATCTTGAGGTCGCTTTTTGCGGCACTCATGTCCTGGTGGCAATGAGTTGTATATGCAATTCCGCCCACCACGTAAAATGTTCAGTCTGGAACACACCTTTTTAGCCCTCAAGGTCAACCCATCTTTGTCGGTTGCAACCGTCTTGAATGACGGACAATCCCTTACTGGAGTAAAAACTTACAGACAAACACAAGTGGAACAAGAAACATGGTAATGAAATGATTGACACCCTTTTGGCAACACAATTTGGACTGCATTTTCTTTTCCACCAAACTTATCTATTCTTCTCTACTCTACCTTAATACAAAAATTGATACATAACAGGTGCTGTACAATTGAAAATCTCCATGCGCCTTTAATACACACCAGCGCACTACAGAAGCCTGGAAAGAAAACTGAACAAAACACTGGAAAGATATTGTGGGAAAACAGGATAGTACAGTGCATTTCCACACTGTTATGACCATTGAGCTTTACCATGGCAGAGCTTCTCAAAGGTTAAAGAATGTAATAATCACACATGATACAAGTCGATACTTTTGTACATGATTGGTATTAACATTAGCAAGGAAAGAAACAACCTGGTGTCGCAGAAGAAGGGGAGAAAAACGGACAGGACTCAGACATTTTTAGTAAAGTGCCAAAATGTTTACTTTTAAGTGAAAACAACCACGGCGGTTATAGCGGCAATACTGCTTCGGATTTTTCCGCATTTCCAACCAACAGTCAAATTGCTGTTCGGTAAAGCATAACTACCGCTCCTCCCTCCACTGGAACCTTTTTTGTTGTTGATCTTGACCTTGTGGACTATCTGTATCTGACGTAATTACATTAACTTACTGGGGCACCAAGTAAGTCAAATACAGTGTTATGCACCACATATGCTACACAAAATTTGGAAAGGGATGAGAGTCTAAGGGCAGAATTGCTGCATTGTGTTAATGGCGAAGCCAACACAGACATTTTAAATAGCCTTGACCAGGATTAGAAATTCACCGAATTTGTCAAGAAGGGTGGGAAAGCAGGAAGCACTTTTGGAAGAACTGGAAAGGATTTTCTCTCCTGGCAAAGACTCTGAGGCATATTACACTTTGAGGTGATTGCATTTCCTGCTCATTATGTATGGTGTAGGAGCACTTCAAACCTCTGTACAGTCTTTAAAGACTGCCATGCGTGGCAGTGCTGCATAAAGGAAGCAGGTTGGTTCAAGATTATGAAAAAAAGACAGCGATAATCTTCTCCCTTTTGCCTCATGTGCTCCAGGGAGATAGTTTTACTCGCACGCCTACAGTCTAACTTTAGCTGTAATAAATCACCAAAAACATTGCGGCCGGGCGTTAAAACACGCAAAAGGAAAACTTGAATTATTTGATATACCTTGTTGCTGTGATAAGGAACTCTCTGTCGCTGTGGACTGCTATCTATAAGCGCTTTCTTGACAGGTGTTGGTAGAAAGTAAACATGATCCCTTTCACTTGCTTTCTTGTCTGACACGTGAAAATTCTTGTGTGTCAACGAGCCCCGCATTCATTCATTAAATATATTTTTGCCGGTCTTAAGTGGTATCCAATTCGTTTATTCACAGACAGGATGTTGTACAAAGTGAAGCTTGCGGTCGGCGTGTGCGCTCAGAGGGCACGAAGCGGGTGTCCCCCAATCCAGCGAGAGGTTGTGGTTGCGATCGCCCGGCCTGCCGTTCCGTGGCCACGTGTCGAAGTATTTGACGCAACGTATTTACTGGAACCCCAAATTGGCTCCGCGTGCTAGCTCAGGTGTGTGACTCGCTCGCTGGTGCATGTTCGTTGTCTGTTCCGGGTGAATGTGTGTGAAAGTGCAAAAAAAAAAAACGGTGAAAAGTAGGCAATAGTCCGGTCGTACCAACAACCCAACCCGCTCTCTGCCCGCTCTCTCGTCGGCCCGCCTCCCGGCCCAGCCGCGCCGCTATACAAGTACAGGTCCATTTTGAATTTTTAAACCGTGCCAAGAAGATTTCTACCAGTAAAACACAAATAATAAGAAATAATTTCAGCACTTTTATTGTTCTAACCCTCATAAAGACAGATATGTTGTATTTTACAATTAGCATGTTGTCTACAGCCATGTTGTTATAGTCGTCCCATGAGGCTGTACTTAGCCAAATGCTAAAGTGTGCATGATATTAAGGAGGTAATGTTAATGTTTGTGGGAGTGTGCTAAAAGTTTTGTAAGGAGGTTATTAATATAATCTCAGAAATCTTACTTGTAAATATTTCCTTAGAACCCAAGGTATTTTATTTTACTCATACCAATGGGCTCTTATTTTAAGAGCTGAGGAGTATACATTTCTTGATATGTGTATATTACAAGCAAAGCTACTGAACTGGGAAAAAAGTGGTAAACCAAACATTGCCCCAGACTCACTTAAAGGTCAAGTGTATTAGGAGGATCTATTGGTGGTAACTGAATATGTTGATAGATAGATATAGATATAGATATGTAAACTATATCTGTGGCTAGTTTAAGATATTTGTCTTCAGTAGGGACAAGCAGACTTAAGGCTGAGCGTCTGTGAAGTCGGAAAGTACTGAGAGATGGACAAACACATTGTTAATTTTGGTCTTTTACAGGATTTGTTGACCGTAAGAAGAATATAGAACGCTAGCCTCATCCTATAACTGTACAAAAAGCAATTGTGACCCTTTAAGTGACCCTTAAACCCTACGTCCACGCAAACTTCACTCACGTTTCCAACATTACGAAAAGAAGAAAATGTCCAGTTTGTGCTGTGGTGACTTCATTCTTTTGTGGTGGAGGAATCGTTCAATTAATTAATTTCCACAAACTATAACATCCATTTGAGTTAATGCTCATTTCATTGCTGCCTAAGGATTACAGCAGTATAGGCTACTGCAAATTAATGAAGAATTTAGTTTGATTAAGCACCAGTCTCGCACAAGTAATCTGTCAATATACTGTATATGTATGAGCAATCATGATTAATTTAAACGCAAAACCCGAAAAAGCGGATTCATCTGAAATATAAGGGGGGAAAAAAACATTTTGGTGTGCTTCACAAAACAGTGAACAGAGATTTTCAACATTATTTATTCCGTTGACATCTCAAGACAATAGCACCTTAGAAAAACACTGCAGCTTAATGTTAATGACTTGCTGTAAGTCCATTAAAATCTCTTCATAACAACTGGGCTCTCTTTTATGAAAATCCAGTAGGCCTATCTCTAAAGAGCATATTGGAGAAAAGCTGTCACACAGTGGGACCACAGGGAGCGGCTGGGAAGTGTTTAAGTAGCTCTGTATTATGCTGCCGTATCCAATTTATAAAGATGGCTATAGAACAGCAGATCCATCTCTGCCACAACAATTCCCCTCAGTCATTACACAGACACACACATACTTTTCTTTACACTAACACACACAAAGATCCTCTGACACGATGTCAAATATGCTATATGAGTTCAAAATGCTCACTTTCAGCTTTAATATTAGGGCGTTCACATCAATATTGGGTACACAGTGTAGGAATTGTATCCTTTTTACTATACACTGCAAGATTGGCTGTTTTCTGGGCAGGTATGTTTCATGTCGTCCTAACTTTATGTAAAATAGGTACAAAAATGATTCTAATGTAGGTGTTACAGTAGGTGTGTGTATATTTAGAGGCATTTGTTGTTGTTGCGGCAGTACAGCAAGCCACATGAAGAGTATATAAAATCAGAACACATTAGAGACATTGTCAAGTGTGTAAATCAAATTCAAGAATGCACTTGTAAGCTCAGCAATTACAAAAAAACATGGTGGCAAAGATGACAAGTGTAATGGATAGCAGAAGATGAAAGAAGAAAAACTAAAATCTGACTGTCCTGCCATAAAAACACGACTACACCAGCAGAACAAGAGGCCGACCCACGGGATGCCTCAAGAATAGAAAGACAAGCTTACAAACAAGAGTTCAAAAAAAAGTATTAAAAGAAAACTTTTAGAGTTTTGGAACAAGGTGCTTTTAACAGATTTCACAAAGCTCAACCTGTCCCACAGTGGAAAGAAATGGAATAAAAAAAGGAACAGCTTGTGATCTGAGGCACATTAGGTTATCGGTCAAACTTATTGGCTGTGGTGTTTTGGCTTGGCCATGTGTCAGTGGGACTGGTTCACTTGTGGTCACTGATCATTTATCACTGCTGTTGGCAGTAGCAGAATGAATGCAGGAGGATCTATACGGTAAACATCTTGCAGCCTTCATGTTGTAACAGGACAACGATGCTAAACACACAGCCTAAGCAAAGTCAAAGCAGCAAGTGAAAGGGTTTTTTTGTTTTTCAGTCACTTGACCTCAATCTACCTGAACATTTGTCTCACTTGTCAAAGACCAGATTGATATCCCCTAATACAAGCATGAAGTGAGGATGAGTGCAGTACAGGCACATCACCATTTTAATAATTGATCAAATCGAGGTAAACTTTGATTGCTTCCAGTCTTTCAGATGTGAGTATTTGCTGTAATTTTTAGTTTTTCATTATAGTAGACTGACATTTGGATTTTGTAGAGTTGATTTGACAAAACAAGCCTGGCTCTGGGAATTGAGAAAATAATAAGCAGATTAGCAGTCGATAATGAAAATGATCGTTAGTTGCTGCCCTTCTGGAAACACAGATCTGTTCACACACTGCTCTGTGGTACAATATTTGGTTTGGGACACTGAAGCAAAGAGAGGAATGCTATAATACACAGTACGCATTTTCAAACAGCTATTTGCAGCGGTAAGTTTTTTTTTCAAACCTGGTTGCAATGCAAAAGCAAGACAAATCAAGGTGATTTAATAATAAAGAGGATAATAATGCGTTTTTACTACGACATGTTTGCATTCCGTTTAATGATTTGTACGACAAATTGTGCAAAGTAACTGTAAAAACTTAAATTTTACCAACCATTTTCTTCCACAGCCTAATGGGTTATAGTGTTAACAGAGTGGATGTTAGTATATATATATATAAAGAATGGAGGGTGTGAGAGAAGATGAAGAGCCCAGCTAGCCTGCTCTTGGACCCAATATCTCTGCAATGGAGACAGATTTCCACACAAAATCCAGATTGAGCCTTGCTGGCTGGGGATCCCTTTGATATGAGAACAGGGCTAATCCTTCTAGTTCTGGCTGCTGCCATGTCTTCATCCTCCCAACCAGGTGCCCTTTCATTAACCTTTGACTCGCACTGGCACTGTGTTTGAAGAGGCTGGTATTAAACTGGCTTATCCTAGATTGCTGTAGCTGCAGCAGTAAGAAGACTCGCTCTGTTTCTCACAGGTCTTTTAGGGTGCTGAATAGTACAACAGTAACATTATGTAACCCTCAGTTACCAGCCCAGGCTGCACTCCACTGCACCTCTGTGGCAGGGCAACAAACTGTTCAACTCAAATAACATATGTGAAAGGTCAGACAAATACAAGTTTACAATCCTCATGACCCTGGCTCAGTTCCTTACAGGAAGTTTCTTATTGGTTAGCCATGATACATAGTATAGTACAACTAACTTTTTAAGATGTTTTTTCTACTTCTATTTCCCCCATTTGACGAATCCAAAAATTACACTGTCCTCACAACATAGGCTGTATCAATAATTCCCACTGCTCAAGACATTCTCTTATTTTCTCATAGGCAGCTCAAACAGGCCAGGAAGAGACATAAAAAACATTTTAAGTACGAAATATTACATTTAACAAGAAAGAAAGCCATTAAAAATTAAAAACAGTCGGCTGGCTGAAATGTTTTGCGCTTTCGTCAGATCTTCCACCACGTAAGGGTTACATGGGATTACCCATGATCACAGCATCTGTCAAATCATTCAGTGAATCATTCAAATTAAGATTAAGTTGTCTGTAGAGTTTATAGCAGTTCTACCTTCTGTATAAATACAATATAGTTTATAGCCAGTAGATTAGTATATTTACTGAATGTATTCAATCCCATATTGCACATTTTCTGTATGATTTGGAAACAATGTCTTTCTCATCCCAATGGACATTTAAATAGAGCTTCTTGTACAATAATAAATGGTAATGGTAAATGGACCTGTACTTGTATAGCGCCTTACTAGTCTTTCGA
>NW_023339740.1:21717790-21748831 GCF_004916995.1 Morone saxatilis | reverse complement strand
AATCGAACCTACAACCTTCCGATTTGGGAACAACCCGCTCTGCTTCTGCGCCACAGCCGCCCAATACTAATTAATATAGCAGGAAATATTTATTTAAATAATTTATGACTCAACACAATTACTCATTTATACTAGGATAATATAAATATTAGGAAATAACCATTGTATATTATATTTTCACATGATTTTCAGCATTATTTGGCATGACGCATTATGGTACCTCATTTGACACAGTTTTATTTTCATTTTGCAAGTGATTTTAGGCCAGCACTAAGAGGATAAAAGAGATTTGCACTTGTGTTGTGCTGTTGAGTCAGAGCAATCACGAAAAAACAAAAATGTGTAAGTGTAAGGGAAAATGCAAGTATTTTTTCATATATTGTGAGACAAAGCTGCAGTGGGTCTTGGTGCGAAAAATCCCCCCCACACAGTGCGGGAACATCATTAACCTCAAGTGTTTGTAATTTTTTGTCCAATGATCTTTTTTCCTTTTTTGCAGTCCTTTGAGAATACTCTTATACTCAACAATGAGTCAGACAGTAATCTGAAAGCACAGCAGATGTGTATAATCAGCTGTTCACTTTGAAAAGGGAAGAGGGTGGACATTGAGCACTGGTCCCTGAAATTACAATTTTGTTGTTCAATTATCCATGATACCACAGAATGATACATCTTGGCCAGAGGCCCATGTGGTCAGCGCCCTCCTGTGAGAGCTGCCTCCCCTTCACTTCTCTGCTGCTGGGAATCATGTAATTGAGTGTAAGTGCTGTGTGAATGACAGAAATCTGAGAAAATGTACAATGATATAAAAATGATGTGCGATGACAGCTTTTGGATGCACCATGAAATGATTTACCAAAGGAGGGATCATCAGTTCAGCAAAGCAGCAAACAACAGCATTAGTAACCAGCTGTGCATGAACTTATGGCCATTAAGATAATGAGATCATTAATTTTGCTGCACTGTGGCCATGTACGTGAAAAAGGGCAAGACCTGATTGTCTAGTGGCATTTCTGAAACCAGCTCGAGAACTTCAAGGCCATGTTTGTTTTTTAATCGCAGCAGTCAGCAATTTCAAGTCACAGGAGAACAGAATTCATCCAGATGTCCTTTGATCTAAGATACTTTACCTTCTTTATGCCTCCAGCTTTAAAAAAAAACCCACAATGGATACAATCCAAACCAGCAGAGATGGGGTCTCACTGCTGTTACACATTTGTCCAAGAGGAACTGTTTGGAAAGCTGATGCAGTGTGTGAGTAAATTCAACAACACCTTTAAAGTTGTGTTGTGTGGAAAACTGTTTCCTAATCCATTTGTTTCCCTTACTTCAATCTGAACACGTTGTTTACCCTCGCCCTGAACAGTCATCGGTATGACGCAAAACATTAGTTCTGTGCTGAATAAGAGAAATCCTGCATTACAAGCTTGGGGCATGGAGTTTGAAAGGCGTGGACATTTAACAGACAGGAAGGGTCTAAAAACATTCAATTGATTGCATTTGGGGAAATGTCGGATCCTGTGTTCTTAGAGTTTGATCAATACTCAGGACTACGACTCCATTTGCACCTTGTATTAACATGCAATCTGGGTCTGGATACCTCATCTGGATTAAGAAAAACACATGTAAATGCAGGTGCAGACCTCATTTAGCTTGCATTGCAATGTTCTATACTGTATATCAATGACAGCTATTATTAATTTTTCCTTTGTACAAGACTTTCAGTTTATGGATTCCTTGCAGTTGCTAAACAAATGACAATAAAACTGTACATTTCTTCTTACCACACCTAACACCTAACTCTGGCTCTGTATGACATGTCAAGCAATCTCAGCATAACACACCAGAGAACCACTTCCACTGCAAATAAATAGTAAGTAAAGCCCATATAGCTGCATCATTTTCCTTGACTTGGGACATGTCACAATAGTTGACAGCCTTCCTGATTTGCATATTGAGATCAGACTAAAACTCTGTCAGAATCATGACAACATTTATAAATACCAAGTGTAAAAACAGGCCTGTGATCTGATGTTATCCAGATAATGTATTTATATGCAGATCATTTGATCTTGAATATCAGGAGTAATAGGAGTCAAAAGTCAGGAAATCTCGGCCTCTGCTGTCTCTACAAAGTCGCCCTTCAAGGTTCACATAGCTATTCAGAGAAGAGTCAAATTCCATTTACTCAAAATTGTCAAAGATGTACATTTTCTTGTCATAAAACAGCTAACAAATACCCCACAGATGAATCCAGGTGGTGTCAATCAAACCAAGCCTGTACATTTGATGTGGGTGCAGAGTACACCGCGTACTGTGGCTGTGCAGGGGTTTCAATGGCCTAAGGGCAGGAGACTGTTTTCAAGAGAGGGTTTTCTAAAGAAAGAAGTAAAGATTCTTAACAGAGAGTTTGATAAAAAAAAAAAAAAAGTACCAGTTCTTGGCATATAATGTATTTTGAGTAGGGTCATCCTGCCAAATGTTGTTAAATTAGAGGCAAATGGCCACAAATACAATCAGCCCTTACCTAACCTACATTTCAAAATGAGTGCCATGAACAGAAAAACACGTACTTCATATTCTCATTTTCAAATGTACTAACTCTGTGCATTTTATGATGTGCACAGTTGTGTACGTGCATGAAACTATCAGTGAAATTGGTAGTGAAAGAGCTGCAGTACTTGTAACACGATCGCAATCAGTCCATCTACAAGTAATACCACTCTGTCTTTCTCCGAGATGGATGATCTCCTCTTTTCACAATAGAGTTCAATAAGGGAAGGCTGATCTACCCAGAGGCGAATCTGTACTCATCAACTCAACACAGCCTCTCTTTCTCACTTTCTCTCTTTCTCTGTGGAAGCAATGATACACGAGTGCATTCAATGCGCAAGGGTTTTACTGAAGTCAGTGATGTATAATTTTTTCATAATCACATAGATGGGGACAATGATGTCACATATTAATTGACCAAAGTGCACTAAATATTCTATTAAAACAACATAGTTTTCAAGATGCTTTTCATAATTATATTTTAAAAGTGGAGCGATGATTTTCCAATACAACCCTTTAAGACTATCAAGTGACTAAATTATCATTAAAGCTAAATTGAACCCAAGCCAAAAAGTTATCGATTCGGTTTGCATTTTTAGACATTTATCTGTAAAAATATCACAATGTTCACCAGCCAATATTCATGCCATTAAAAATTATAATAAATCTCTAAAATAAAATATATAGATCTTTTGCTCATAGAAATTAATAAATAGGTTGCACCTCTTCTCCCACATAATAGCAACATATGGGAGAAGTGCTGTACAGTCTGCACTGGAAACTGAATTAATCATGCCTCCACAGGTCTACATATTAATGTGTGTTTCTCTCTGACTTGCAAAATTTAAAGCTCTTCTGGTCAGAGAAATGCAATGGAAATACTCTCCATTTTTAGTTTGTAACTTTATGTACTCTTGCAGAAAAAAAACATCTGCATGTATTTTAAAATATCTGTGGAGTTTTATTATCATATTCATTTAATTTATTTTCTATCACTAGCAGCAAAACATTTGTAAGTAGCATAATGGGATGACAGCCAGAGTGGGACATTGAGGCAGCTCGAGGGGCAAAGTTCATTTAAATGAACTGTTACAGCTGAAAGGAGCAGACACATACTCAGCACAGTAAATAAATGTATATCTTGTCACATTCAGTTTAGGTATATCATGAAAGATACAAGTAGAAGAAGAAGAAGAACCCTGTCTCTCCCTTCCCTTCCTTCCTCTGTCTCTCTCTCTCTTCTCCTCTCACCTCTCCTGTGGCATCAGTGGCCACAGCAGTGTGGCAGCTTGTAAGTAACACCTGCACCTGTCCATCACTGCTCTGTTTCTGGAAGTCTGCATCAAGCTGCTGCCCAAAGGCTACGTCCAGCCTTCGGTGCTTTTCACTCAGACAGTGAGAAAGTTGCCTATTTAACTTCTGGAAACTACACTGAAAACTATCCTTTTGGCACATTTTAATAATGTTTATCAATGTGCTTTGTCCATGTTATATGACCTTAATATTGTGGTGTGCATACCAAATACATTGTAAGAGAATCCCACTCTGTAAACAGTGAAAAATAAATAAAAAAATATGGGATAATATGTGACTGCTGTGACAGAATATTAAAAAGATATATCCTACAATAACAACATGTGACTCGATGCCTGTGACGCTTTGTACTTCATTGCATGACCTAGGAATGAGACTCAACAATCAACTCTCAGTCTTTTTTCCAAAATGAATGACCCCCACCCTTAAAGTATCTTTTGCACATTCAGTCAGCAGTGTATGGGATTATATTTGTGTGTGAGTGGGCAATGGGACACATAAAAAGATTTCTTGCACATAAATTTGACACATTTGTGCAGGCAAACTTTAAAGTTCACAGAACAGGGATGTTGAAAGATTAAGACAGACTGTGAGGGTTGCACAAATGAGTAAAACTTTGTGAGAGAGGTTATGATTACGCCCATCAAGGTAAGACTAGATGACAAAAGAAGATGATAGCAACAATAAAGTCTAACAGCAGTAGCTAATGCAAAACAAAGAAGTTGCTCCAATACTGTAGTGAATGTTGTGATTATCTTGAATATTCCAGGACTGTAATAATATATACTACGGTTGCAGTTACAGCACCTAGCTTTGCACTGTGGGACTAAAAGGCATCTGCACTTACAGATTGGTTGTGCCTGCCATCTGCTCCTTCATCTCCTGCGATGAGTTTTTTTTGGATACTCAGCCTCAGGCTAGATGTTGTTTCAGTGTAGACTCTTCATCAAGATGAGTGACAATGTTTGGGGCATAAACTTGTCCAAGTGAAGCATGCGAAGGTGGGAATAGCAGTTTACGTTGCTGACTCAAGTCAAAAACTTTCATTATAGCTTCAGCTTATTGACTAATGCTGCATCAGAGTTCTGTGGGTTTACATTATAAAGTGCTATTGTGTGTTTCCACACAGTTCGTTTTGTTTTATGTCATTGGTTTGTTTTGGTTTTTCATCTCTTCTTTTATGGCAAGTTTCTGGAGGGATAAAAAATATATGTTTTGCCTGTCTGTGTGTGTGTGTGTTAAGAAGTTAGAGAGAAAATCTCATAACGTCAAAACAGAATCCAGATATTATGATATAGCTAAACAGTGTAAGAAGACAAACTGCACATATAACCTCATATAAACACTACATAATTAATTTTAGATTGCATAGCCATCTGTGTAAGTAAATATATAATTAAAATAAATAATAGATATATATTACACCAATTATAACACAACATAATAATACTTACTGAAAATAGTCAGATTTCACCAGATGGAGAGTTGAACTCCAAGTTTCTGTCCTTTGACTTATTTCCAAATACTGCCAGTATTTATTTTTTTTTAAGTTACAACAAAAACACTGAATAAGGGATTATGAGAAATAATGCAATAATAAATTGGATATATGAGTATGTGCATGTTGTGTATAGTTTATAAATATAGCTCACCCACGATTAAGATTCACAACAACCAATTTAGTTTTCTTCTGATAGTGCTCAGATTTAGCTTATTTTACCCAATATTAATTAAATAATCTGAATCAACTCTAAATTTAAACTTTGACTTAATAAATTACATGGAGTGTTAATTAATTAAAGCAATGCTTATTTCTCTTTATTCAGAGAAAATTCTGTAGTTTTGCACTCTAGACCCCCCAAAATATGTGAAAAATGTGTTTGGGGCAAATTTACTTTTTAAGTGTTGGCCATTAAAAAAAAAGACACTTTGGGTAGATGTCTGTATGTATGTATAGATAAAACAAGGGTTACATATTTAACTTTGGTTCTATGAATTGTGGATGACTGTTAGTCATTAAAAGAGTTGAATATGGCTGAAACACATTGGCAAAGAAAGTCAGGAGGAAAGATAGAGGGACACTGGAACAAATATCTGACAGGAGCTGTCATTATTTGTATAGGAAGCTTGTTCAAGCTAAAACTGGGTGTTGCTCTTTAAGCTCACTGTTTACAGTCGTCTATAGCATTAGATGTGAAAAACTACTGAGATTATTCTGTCTCTGAAAGATGCAGCGAGTTGTCGGAGAAGATGGATATATTTTTTGATGAAGCTTGGCCTGTGTCTTGACATTTGAAAAAAAGAAAAAAAAATGCATGCACCCATTCTCAGAGGACCAATTTGAAAGAAGAAGCAGAGGGTTGCAGTGTGACGTGCTGACATGCTTAATGTCTGTGAGAAGTGACAAACAATATTCACAAGAGCTCTAAGGGACCGACGGTCTCTCTCCCTGACATTCATCCATCCCATCGAATTGATCAGCATTTCAGTGTGGCATACACCCCTCTGCTTCCAGACAACGGCTGACGAATCTGTGGGTTGTGACCAAACACGAAACGACTCTTTAAACCTTCCAGCATATGCAGCTGTTCCCATATAATGTGGATGATTTATCAGACTAATTCGGATGTGACGGTCACAGTAATAAAGCATACATACAGAAGTGAATGCACTGTCCTTTCTGGAGAAAACAGAAGAATTCACGGGTGTATCCAGTGGGCTATATACTTGGAAGGAAGGAAGCCTTTTAAAAAGTGAACTGTATTTTAATCTCTTTTGAAAATCTTTCCCTCTGGCACAGAAATCCTCTCTATGCTCTTTCCCATCGTCTCTGCTTCACTGGGGCATATGATGGGAGAGGTTTCAGCACTGTCCCAAGGTAGCCGATCTTTGAGAGATGACAGGCCACAAGTTCCATTTTTATTATGATTTATTCGAGCCAGCCAGTTTTCTGTAATGGAAATTCATTTGAATCAACGCTCATTCGCAGAGCCATTCGGGAACCATACTGGCCATCTGTGAGCCAGGAGACAAGGAGACGGCCCCATTTGGCAAAATGAAAGAAACCGTTTTTAAAGCAAACATTCACCAAGCATATCCCAAAACTGGTCTCAAGCCCCATTTTCAGGTTTTTGGGCTATTTTCTTACCACCTTAAACTGTAGTATGTGATTTTTCTTTTAACTTGGCGCTTCTGAGCAATTTGAATATTAATAGAAATCTCAATAGAGCTCACTTCTTCTAAATTGAATATTTATTACAATGCTCTTGTTGTTATGTTATGCTACAACAGTGTCTGCTGATTTTCTTTTCTTTCCCCCCATGCTCAGAGCTTATGTCAGGGCATTAGTGAGTTGACAGAATGACATATTAGCTACATCACCTCTGGGGAGAAAAAGCCATTGAGATACTTGTACAGTCAAATCTTAGATCTCTTAGCTTTGTTTAAGATTAGCAAAGAGATAACCCTGTCAAACATGGGAAACAGCACTGTGTGACTAAAACAGTTCTCAATGTGAACACAGATAGTAGATAGAGTTTAAATTTCAGAGATTGCCACCAGACACTAAGTAAAAGGTGAGAACTTTGAATGCTACAGCACATAGAGCAATGATGGTATATGTGTGAAAAAACATTCAGCCTATTTTTCATTATGTCAATGTGATTATTAACTCAAAATACATGTTTTTTGATGTTACAATTCTTAAAGGTCCAGTGTGTGTTACATTTATGAGAATCTATGGGCAGAAATTAAATATAATCTGTATTTCAATTTCATTAGTATATAATCACTTAAAAGTAAAAATTCTGTTTTAGTTTCCTTATAATGAGCTGTTTTTATCTACAGACGCCATGGGACGTCTTCCATAGAGACTGTTTCTACAGTAGCCCAAAACAGACATACTAAACACTTGTTCTAGATAATTGCTCTTTATATAGTTTTCATTGTTAGTGGCATCAAGGATTCAAAATGCTTTTACTGTGTATGTACAAGTGATTCACAAGACTGTACCCTTACTTACAATGCACCCTTACTGTTTACTTTTCTACAACCATATTAAGAGAATTACTTACTTACTGCGAATACTTGATGTAAAAAACATTCAACTGGCGAAACAAAGGATGTCTTTTATTGTGAAGCACTCACAGAAAACACAATGTTTTTGGCAACATGGATTGTTCTTTAAAAATGCAAAACAAGACATGGTCATTTTGGGTATTTATGACCACAGATCTGTTTTAAATATTACAGAGTGTAACAGAACAAGAGAGAGCAGTCACAGTGAGCTGTTAGGTGAAGGTGACTGCACACCTTCACCTCCTCTGCATGATAACCAACTTTACTGTGTCCGGCTGTTGTGTGGAAAACTACTCACATCATGTATAACATGCTGTATTTTAATCTATATGTCTATCCATCTATGTATATAAAAACTGTTTTCAATTTTGCAAAACAGCACACTTGAGGTGAACCAGTTATTGCATTTAATTGGAGATGGAAACACTTTACCACACATATTTCCTTTGTGTTTTCTGTATTATTTTTCATCATTTAAGGTTCGACTTTCTTTTAATTACGTCATCTTGTTGCAGCCTCTTCTTCTGGTTTTCCGACTAGAGAGTTGGTACCACCTACTGTTCATCTCAATGAACCAACCAATAATCACGTATTGGTAGGGGATGGAAACAAGCATTCATTCAGATTTTCTTTTGCCGATTTACTCAAAATACGGTTAAAATGTATACATTTGGATCGAAACAAGGCTAATGAGTTTTTGCTGTCCCCCAAAACTCAGTCACGATACTTTTTTCTGAAAGAAAACATTTAGAAAGCACGTTCTTTATGAGAAATTAAATTTGAGCTGATGATCGCAGACAGGATTTGCAGGCTCTTTGCAGCTGTGCTCTGAAAAAGAACATGTGCAATAAGTAAAATTTATCTGCCAGACAAACCCACACAGTGACTTATACTAGATGCTGGTCTGAGCTAAAAAGGATGGATGTTTGAAAATGTGATTACTTTAAATTTAACCACTCCGTCATGGCATTACTTTAAATTTAACCGCTCTGTCATGGTGACAGCTGCTCTGTCCTCCTCAGCCTCTAGTTCTCCTGCTTACCTTCTGTAGTGTTTGTGTCAGTCTGTGTTGTTCTTTGCTTTCACCTGTCACTTCCTGCCATACCTCACCTGACCACAAGTCACCCACGTCTGATGGTAAGCTGATCGTGCTACCTACCTGCCCTCATCTCTTAACCTAGCTAGTACAGTATACAAACTTTGGTTCATTACCTTACATTGCCACATTTA
Source organism: Morone saxatilis (assembly GCF_004916995.1). Lineage (NCBI taxonomy): Eukaryota > Metazoa > Chordata > Actinopteri > Moronidae > Morone > Morone saxatilis. The sequence goes on along the minus strand of NW_023339740.1, from coordinate 21,739,657 downwards.
CATGAACACACAAAGGTTAATGGGAACTATGCAAACCAATTTAACTGCGCTGCAATAACCTGGTTACTGTACAACCCTTGTAACAGATTCATAATCATATTTCATCCCTAAGTGGAACCATATTCTTGAACAAATTGTAGCAATAGAAAATGCTACCTTTTGAGTTTTGTTACTTACTTTGTATTTTCATATTTTTTTTTTAATCTTTTTTATTTGCTTTTGTCTAGATTAGGTTTTCCAGCAGAAATGTACTTTTGTTCACCAGCCACCCACAGCACTATGTGATTGGTTACACATCACAAGTAATAGCCTATCAGCACTGAAGTCTGCTGTTCCACAGACGGGGAAATGGAAATAGTCAAGTAAAGTACAAGTACAGTACTTGAGTAAATGTACCACTTCCACCACTTTATTCAAAATGTATTCAAAACCCTTACACCACACCCCCAGTTTATAAGTAAGGCATTTAGGTCTCAAGTCCAATCCAAGTTCTATATTCCAAATGTCGACCGCCTATAGGTGTGATTATTTGTGTTATTTTCGTCACATATGATTTGTTGTTTTCAAAAGTAAAGTGAGGAGTAAGTGTCTCTTTAAAATGCTGGATTTCTCCTTTACAACCGAACTGCTCAATTGGACCTCAAAGCTCAGCCATAATATGGAACTTGTGTTCTGCACCATTTCAGGCCCTCAGGTGCTGTCTGTGTCGGTGTCCACGGAGTCTGGATTCAGTGTCAGCAGCAGTGAGACATCAGCGCTTAGGGCCGTCATGAGCCTCTCCGCAAATGTCAAGTGACAAAATGTGAACTCTAGGCAGCATAAAGAGGGACAACCCTGTAAAGAATGACTTTGTATAGAAGTGACAAATGTATCATCACAGTGTCACAGGGTTCATCCATAATTCAGTGCTTGTGTGCTTGTTATGTGTGTGTGTGTTAAAAAAGAAGAGAGTATGATGTGCCAAGGACAGGAGACATATGGAGGAAGACAAAGTGAGGCGGTGAGTAGAGTACAACCTGGACATGTTTCAGCAGTTATGGAGGACATATTTTATACTTGGACTTTGAACAGTTCTCTCTCTGACGTTCTGTCTCTTGGTGTGAGACTATTCCAGTGTGTGTGTGTGTGCGCACACAGTTGTGCGCTTGTGTGTTTGGCCAAAGAGAGACGAATATTAAAGATGATTTCTGTCGCTCACAAACTGATGTTTTCCTGAGTGAGAGAGGAGGCATCGTCTGCCAGCTTGGCTGAGCGTACCCTGTCATGTTCTTGACTGGGATGTCAATCACTCTCGGTGTATAAAATCACTGTGCTCACTGACTTTCAGTGGAACTCTGAGGTGATGTTCTTCATTTTTGGGTGCACTTGCTGCCAACTACAGCTCAGTACAATTGACAGCAGCGTTAGATCAGAACAGTATATAGCGTTATTAATTAGAACTATTTTAAGTTATGATTCTTCTAAGCAAAGAGAAAGTAAACAGGCTTCCCGCAAAGAGCAAAGTCGTTTTTTCAATAACTTCTATTCAAAGGATATCAATTATAATTGTTGCTCTATTTGATTGAGAGTCTTTGTATTCAGGCATATAAGCTTTCGCCCACATAAGCTGCAAACTAAATTATATGTTCAATACACCAATAATAAATATCACTCTTTTTGACAGTTTATGCAGTTTAAGTGGCGGAGGATATGAAAAGCAAATGATAGAGAAATATATGAATAAAACATTGGCATTTGAGAAACATATAGATAGGGTGGATATGTCTTATGTAAATATGCAAAACAAATATCATTCCAGGGTATATACATAAATGGAATCTTCTCTAAGACTAGAGAGCGAGAGGATATGCTTTGAGAATGGAAATCTCATTAGTTTGATATCAAATAAAAGCAGTCATCTGGAGGGAATGGCACCGACACCGCAGTGAGGGAGCACAAGACACAGAGGGAGAGTGAAATTTGTCTTTGAAGTCAATGGTATTTACAGAGCAAATTTGGGGCTATTTCAAGCTGTTTTTGTCCTGAAAAAAGGCAGCATGTGTATTCTTGCACGTTTACCTCCAAGGTGCAGAATAAGGTGGGTTTTTTTTCAGGCTGTAACTACAGTTTTTGTTTTCTTTACCAAAAAATAGTCGATGATACGCAGTTCACTACAACACGTTTCATTCATCACGCATGCATTTTTCGGTTGCCGCGTAAGATATACTAATGGGGAGGTGATTTACAACTACAGCACAGCATCCCTCATGAAATATAATTGTTAAACCATTATTCCAAATGAGTGTTTGACTAATCACAACTAATGTGTCAGCTGTCAGATCTTTGTTTACCACTGAGGTATCATTCAACCCATCGCCGGAGCAGTCCAGTCAGTGGGGGATATGATCAAATAACATGCAAATTATTTTTTTGACATACAATCATAATTACGAATTTCATTTGCATGATGTCGATTTCTATCTAATTGTCTCACAGCCTCATTCGCTACATGTTCCACTGATGACAAAGCCATCTGACAAATCGAGCTTAATGAGGTAAACCGTGGCACTTAATCTGTACAAAAACATTTACACAAGACGAGTTCATGTAGATGAGCAGATTAGAATCGATAATTACGTCAGATCAAACAAGTGATTATGAAAGAAATGTCATTAGCTTTTTAGGTCATCTGTTTTGAATTCATTTCAGACCACTTAGTAGCAATGATGAAGAAAGAACTTCCATCATTTGCACTCACTCAAATACCTTTCTGCACTCCTGTACATAAATACCAATGTCAAAGGCTTTTAAAGAATATGTCTTAATGTAAAGTGTAAAGTCTTAAATGAGTGTTTGAAAGCTATTGTATGTGTTTTTATGTGATTGTGTTTCTGATAGTGCTTTTATTTTATGTGCTGTATAGTGGTTAAGTGTCCAAATCAATTTTATGTCTGGAAAATGTAACACAAGCAGTCATATGGTTCTAAGCAGGACACAGGAAGGACATGAGATTTCCTCTTCAACAGGCTCATACAATGATTATTCCAGCTGGCTGTTGTTTGTTCCTTCAGGACATTGCATTAGGTCTTGTATAATACATTATTCACCCCACTACAACCCTGACAAGGATCTAAATGATGAGTGCATCTATTTATTTATTAATCAAAAATACTGTATACATCGAACTTCAATAAAAGGTTCTCTATCCATTTTTGAGACCACCAATACATCATAATCGTCGTCACCACCACCACCACCAGCTACCAGCAACAGCCACATCATCCACTATGATATAAAAAGCCCAAAATGGGGCGTGTTGTCACAGCCCATGATGGATTCAGGGGGCAACGCTGAATGTTGATCAAGGTGAGGCATGGAGGAGGCCCTGCTTGTCAGGGACCCGCCAGCATCCCCAGGCAATCTCTGCAGTCAGGAGATGGAAAGAGCACCGCTCTGAAATCCATCATGTGCCACCTACGAACGGAGCATTGATAGAGAGGAGCCGCTGTCCCCCAAGTAACAACATGTGAATGATTTGGGATTTCAGAGCTAGTAGCACAATTTCATGAGGAATAATGAATTAATGGTGCATGTTTGCAGATGCTGAATAAATTCGCCATTTTTTTCTTACCAAATATAAAAAACTATGCACACAAAGGTGTACATTTGTGTGAAATTCAGAAATACATTTTAGCTTAGGGTTGGATCTATATTGTAATATATCGAACATACAGTATACTGTATGCTCCGTATTCTCAAAATATTTGTTTTGCAGGAAACATAATGTTGGCCGGATTACATTTTCTACCAACATAATGAGAAAATGTTAATAATAAATGTAGTTATAAGTAAGTTGTTGATACAGAATGTGTAACTGAAATGTTCATTGACAATGTATTTATTTTTTTCCACCAAACCGTTTACCACTAACCAACGATTTATGAAGAAAACAAGAAAATCACTAATGAAAATAATAGCTAGTTACAGTCCCATTTATTATGTTGACTTAAGGTCATTTTTGAGGCTCTGGTTTGTGTTGTTGCACTGCACTGAATTACAGTGTTTTTTCCAAACCAATTTCCTGTGCTTACATTAGGGTAACAAATACCAAAAAACAACAACCTCAAAAATGACCACAGAATCTATAATTAATGGAAATTGTGGCATAATAGATGATCGCACCTGATCGTCACGTTCTGTCAGTTCTTGTATTAAGAATCCCCTTACGTACAGAAACATTGAATCGAAATGAATTGCAATTACACAGAGGAACATCTTCATAATTTTCACCATAATTACTCTCATTAGATTCCATTTAGTCTGATTTATTTGCTGTCTTTACTGGTACCGAGACACTTGCATATTAGTACTGAACTCAAGACTGAAGACTCATATCACAGCATAATGTTTCCTTGTGTTTAGAAGCCTCAATCATCTTGCAAAACTGCAAAATTATGAAAGAGCTAAAATGCTGTAAGTGCTGTAGCCTTGCTTAAGATGTCACACATACATATATATGTCAGGGAAGAGGACATGTATTACTGTACTGCTTGCTGAAAGTATTGGAAATGTCATATTCCTTTCATGTGTCCAATAAATGCATGTGGTTTGAGTGTTGAGGGAGAAGTTTAAGGAATTGATTTTGCAATATTGGATTTAATTCCATAGAGAAGATTTCTCTAATCCCGTTTCCAGCTCTGCTATCTAAGCATGGTTTAGTGAGTGTGTTGCATTTCACGGCATTCAGTATCTCCAGATGCAATTTAAAGTCAAAACACTTTCTCGGCCTTAAATACAGACAGCCTGTGTACCTAAACGAAAGACACCCAGCGCAGGTCGGTCTGCAGTGCAAGGACTCGGCAGCAGATGACAGGCCCTGTGAATATTCAGCACAATTACAGTACGTGAAATATCATGCAGATGGAACAAACCCAGATCAAAGCATGTAATTAACCATCAGAGGACAGTTTCCAGGGAGGGAGGAGAGACAGAGATTAAGGAGTTGGTGAGGATTGCGTCGATCATGGCTGCGTGAAAAGCAAGGCACTCCGCTCTGGAGCAGCTGCTCCATCACTACGTGTGTGTGTGTGTGTGTGTGTGTATTTGTGTATACGGTACACGTACGTGTATTTGTGTGTCTACATTTTCCTGCGTACAAACTTTGCTGTTTTTAAATAGCTATGTGAATCATTTTTCCAATGCTCAACAGAAAATCAAGATATTTCAGGAGCTAAAATATTTTTCATTTTCAGTCAAATTATCAAATGCTGTACTGCTAAATTTCCCAGGTGAGCTGAGCAACGACTGACTCATTTCCTGCAACCAAAAAAAACATAAACCAAGAGAAGGAGAGAGAGAGAGAGAGAGAGAGAGAAAGAAAAAAAAGCATGGCAGGCTTGAAACTGGTGCTCAAGGTTGAGGTTGTCAATAGAGTCACAGCATTGTTAGTCAGAGGAAGGAGAGGAGCCAGCCAGAAATAGCATAGAGTCCAAACCATTGTCATGAAAGTCGTATCCATTTCCCATGGGTCGCAGAAGGAGATAGAGATCTGAGAGGCAGCGCCCTGATAAAGATCACAGATTGACTGGGAAGCCTCCCCAAGGATTTAATTGAAGTCAAACCAAGTCACAACATCTTAGATCTAAAAGATGACCCAAGTAACGCTCAATTTTTCATTCTCTGTTTTTATCAGTATGCCACTCCCTCAACCCCCACCCCCCCACTACATCCTTTTATTTGTTTATTTATTAAAATACACAATGTCCATGAAATTAGTTTGAATGTCAACCAGGACTCCCCATTGGCTGCCGTCCACTGATTGATCTTGCTCACTGGTTAAGACTGGAAACTCAACCAGTTTAAAATCTCCACTGCAGAGTTTTGCTATTCTAGTTCTGGTTCCATGTGAATATACATACACTAAAGGGACACTAAGAATATGGCATTTAACTTCTATAATGCTGGGGAACATGTGATAAAGAGATTTCTTTTTCAAATGGTTAAAATTGATTAAGAAGGGAGCTAGATTTAGGCCCGAGCTCCAAAAATTCTGCATCCTACATCCTACAATTCCCATAATGCAATTTGAAAGCATCTTTCCTCATTTTGTATCAGAGTTATCACAATTACCAGTTTCCAACTCGTAAACAGCGTTCACGTTGTCATCCATGTCGTACTTCTGAAACTTTCAGATCTTTCTGATGTATCAAACTTGGTAATAATACTGAATTGCCTGAAATAATGATGCATCACATTATCCAAAGTCATTCAAGGTAACTTAACTCAAATTTATAGCAAGAATATGCAACTTTTGCTGAACGATGGCCACTGTGGCCACAAGTGATGATAAAACGCAGTGTAAAAGAAGGACAAGTAGAGATGACTCATACTCTACAAACTGAATAATACCTATCTTAAGCAGTGGTTCACAAACTTTTTCAATCTCTGACACCCCTTTATAGGGATTTTTTCTTCTTGGTCAGTCTTCATACCAGCAACTGTCATCTGTTGTCACCTGTCTTGGCTGCAGCATAACTGCATATTTGGTTTTTAACATGCTGCTTTAGATGTTTACAGTATTCTACTGTTTTAATATGTTTGAAAAAGTAATATAAAAAATGTAGTAAATATAAACAACAACCCAACAGTTAAAAATAGTAAAAAAGGATAAAACCTTTACAACACTCTTTGCACGTCCTTGTGGCGTTTTACAGCACAGCAAAGCAAATCTAAAAGAATTTTAACTGCTTTAGTGACAGTAATGTGTGCCTCAGTAATCCAATGACATTAACATCTGCATGTTTTAGACATCCATGTCTACTCTCCATCCAGTGTAATTTGAATATGACATAAGACCCTCCCTGCCTGGCACATGCTTGTATCTTTCATGCCCCTATCTTGTATGAACAATTTGAGTCCTGATGACATCATTAGTTATTTTTCTCCCTCAGAAGACATTATATAACTAACTGAGTAGATCTCCATAGAGACTTTGATTATTTCAAGGCATTGCATTTCAAGAATCTCTTTACTGTATCATTTAGCAGCCATTATCTTGTGCACAGACTTATTTATTACTTTTCTTATCCCACTGGGGGGGTCCTTACACCTGTCTGTGTTCAGGCTTTGCTCTGACAGTTATGCCTACTTCATCCATCGACATTGTCAGACAAAGTAAAGTCTGACAGCCATTCAGGCATGTATTACTGCTGTCACGTATTCAGTCCCTAATCTTAATTACCTGCTTGATACTGCACGGGCCTGCTTGGACCGATCCTGCACGGGTTCAAGTGCGTCCTTATGGTGTGACACAGCCCATGTTGTCTCCGAGCTAAGCTGTCAGGGTGGGACAAGGAGCCGGTGATTGATGCATTTCCCAGAGTGGTGGATTGTTCCGCTGAGTTGCCTCATGCACCAATAATGACACATGATGGAAACCCCTGTCAGCAAGCCATGATAGGAAATGAAGATGGATAGTGTCTTGGATGGGAAGTGATTTTGTCGAGCAGGAAGTTAAGAACGTTTTTGTAGTGATAATCTTGCACAATAACCACCTGCAGTGCAGCATTTTGAAGTACTGAGAAAATAAATTCTAGCTACAATTTTTTTGTTGTCAAATATGTTTTCATTTAATTTTCTAAGAACTGTTATTGTATTCAAGAGCACACTTTTTGATTGTTTCTATTTTTTGCTTTTGATGTTCCTGCATGTATCTTAAGATAGCAGCTCACAGTGAGAGGATTGAGTCTTCATGTATAGCTATTTAATTTGTATTTTTACACATATATACTGTATAAAGCAAAAAATAAAAAAATAGGTCTATATCAGAAGAAAATAATAGCGGTCTGTGGATTAATACGCCTGCTTTAGATTTAATATTCCTGTCACAAACATGTTTTTATATTCACAGGATTAACAATGTTTTTCATCATTAATGGATTACTCTTCAATCTGTTTTACATGCTTGTCACCATCACACACATTTCTAACTATATGAAAGCCCAGGAGCCTGAGGTGCTAATCATCATGTGGGGAACTCCTGCACAAACCACAGCGCACAGCAGGGGAAGATTAGATTCATTAAAACAATTTAATATTTTTATCACCACTGTGTTATCTTAACATCCTCATGGATGACACATTTGAGTGGGCATTTGTCTCGGGCTTACACTGGAGATTTCAGTGAAATGAATCATTGTATAGCCACAGCTCGCTAAGTAAAGCCGTGAGCACAGTCGGCAAGTACACATTGTGTACTTGAGCTGGCCTTGTCACTGGAAAACGGAGCTAGTGCCCTCCTCCTTCCCCTGGTTTACAGCTTTAGTCTCTTCACTTGAGCTGGGTGATTTTAATTTGTCAAAACTGTTTACCAGCATGCCTCCAAGGCTATTACTGGTGTGTCATGAGGGAGCAGATAGGTAATGAAAAGCATACAAATGGCAGATGAAAAAAACATTGCAGAGAAGGGGAGAGGGGTTGGGTGGATAATGTAGGTGGATCTTTAATGCAAAAGGAGGCCAGCAATGATTTATTATTCCATCTTTTCTTGAAAATCAATTATGCTAAAATGCTAATCGGGGACATTATGAATTTCTCAATTTGTTATGAATAATTCAAATATTTATTGGGCGTGGGTAGACATCTCAAACAACTTTGTCCTTAGTACAATGCATAACCTACGCAACCTAATGAGGTGATGTCTGATTGTCTTCTTTTCACACACAGACACACACACCTTTCTTGTCAGGGCAATGATTCACCTTTACCTAGTTCAATAACAATAAAAGGGCTGACCGGTCTATCCTCAGATGCTTCAAACTAAATCCAGCTCTAACACGCAGCTCCACAAATAAACCCCCATCCGGTGGCACAGAGCGATGCAGCTATGATGAGGGTACAGCGTGCCAGGGAAGAGGAAGAGGATTGCAGCAGAGGAGGAGGAGGAGGAGGAGGAGAAGTGTCAGTGGCCAGAGAAGTAATGAGGCCACACAGACACAACGATGACAAGGACACGTCTGGCTGGCTGTCGTCATTTAAGTCCCACAGAGCGGACCACCACACAGTCAACCCGCATTAATGTCACACTGGCCCATCATGGGGAATTAATTACACACCTGTTAATGACAGGCCACTGGAACGGTTCCCTCTAATATCCATCTGGGTGCGATACCTGATCACATGATGTTATGGCAGTTGCTACTTCTCATAATCAAAACACATACCAATGTGCCTGTGATCACGCTAACTACCGCAACATATGCCATTTTTGCAGAGGCTTTTATCTGAAGCGCCACGGTAGCATGACAGCATACATTTTCAGCCTGAATGCTCCTGCAGGGAATCAGACCCCTCATATGAACAGCAAAAGCATGACCTTCTAGCTGAGCTACACAGTAGAGCTCTAACTAATACGGCTGTAGTCAATCAAAGAAAACTTTGGTCGACTCAAATTCTGCCCACCCTTCAACCAGTTGCTTGGTTGATGGGAAAAAATTTTGCATGTTATCTCCAAGTAACTAATTCAATTGGCCACAGTGCAGTGAACCCAAAGTTACACAACAATCCCAAGCAAATCAGTTCCTGCAGTTTGACCGTTTCTTTTTCACACGTGCTATATCATTACCTTCACGACTTAAAGTCAATTTGCATACAGAAGCAACACACACACACACACACACACACATACACGGATGGTTTCTGTATAAGAAGAAAACTAACACAGTATAAAGCGCTGCAGATCCAGAAAAAGCATCATGAAAAAGCAATTACTGGCTAAAGATTCACACAATTTCTCTTGACTTTTCTTCAATATTACAGCATCAGTCCAACACATAAGAAGCCCCTTAGCTGTGTAACATGCTAACACAGAGTTCAACGGACTAACCTACAAAATAAAGAGCAAAACAACATAAAACAATACAAATTATGCCAAAACACAAAGCTTTCAAGTTAGAAGTTGGATCAAAGACAGCCGTTATCGATCCATCATTGAGCTTGAACCGTTAACCCTCATTAATGAAGCAGTCTGTAGTAAAATGCACACACACTTTGCCATCAAAAATAACTTCATCAGCTCAGCTCTCCTGTCCTCTGAGGCTGGGGGCTGATGTAGCGATGGTTCTGACTTGGTATAAATGAGTTTGGAGCTGAGTAAATGTTCAGTAATTTAGGCTTGGCAGTCTCCATTAGGTTAGACTAGTTCAAAGTTGTGAAAACATAGATGTGTTGACTGTGTTGACAGAACCACATTTGTTGAGTAAAATATATTTGAATCACACTTTCATTCATAATCACTCTTACTATATAGCCTATCAGTTAAAAATAAAATACATCATGTCTGGATATCTCCCTCCCGCACCCAAAAATATTGGATTAAGAAGCGTTTTGCTCCTCATAAAAGAAACCAGGGGCTGTCAAGACAAGAAACAAGAGGATAGCGACCAACCAATCAACCAACCAACCAAAAGGTGCCTACACTATCAATAAATCTGTCTATTATTTTACCAATTAACTGCTTAATTACTTTGGTAATTCAGTAATCACAATAAGTGGCACCTTTACTTGTTTTAACAGCTTTAAATTATTAGTCAAACAAAATATTAATGCACTGCAATTTATAATATGATTGAAATGATAATTGAGTTAAGCTGTTTTTAAAGCAAAAGTAACAAAAATCAAATGGTTCCAGCTAATCAAATGTGAATGTTTGGAGGTGACCTTTGGGCTGTTAAAGAAAACAAGACATTTGAAGACAATTAATCAATAAAAGACATTGGCAGATTAATCAATGATGAAACTTATTATCATCAGTCATTAGTTGCTGCCCTACTTGTTTTGTTTGACAAATAGTCCAAACCCAAAGAAGAAGATTCAAATAATGACATAAAACACTGAAAATCAAAGTCTCACATTTTATCTATCAATCAGAAGATTATTTTCTAGATTTATCAATAAATCATCAGAAAAAAAGTAAAAAATGCTTTTGTCCAACCCAGAGTCCAAAACCTAAAGATATTCAGTTTGCAGTGATACATAACAGAGACAAACAAAAAATCCTTTCATTAAATAAACTAAAGGCAGAGAAGTTTAGATTTTTTGTTAAATTATTTAGAAGATTAATAAATGATCAATTATTCTTCTGTTTTTCTACTATTTGAGTAGTTGTTTCAACTCTACAATTAAGTAATTATATACATTTTTGGTTATTCATTTCCCCTTGATTGAATAATTGCCGCATCATTTAAGCTCTATTACACAGCAGCAAAAAATCTCATCTATCTACTGTACAATGCATATGTTGTATCAATCCTGTGAGCACTGACCTATCAGAACCTTCCGGACGGAGCGAGAATAGCTGCCAAACTACGGTTTGATGAGGATTCAGGGAGGGAGTGCAGCAATGACACGCTAGTCTTAATTAGACGGCAGAAATGGAGGGATCGCTTGATCCAGTGCTCTAGCAGCCAACCGCAGCCTGGTAATCAGGTCACGCAGATTGATATGATAATCCCAGGGGCACAGCATGAAAGGAAAGGCTAACTCTGCATTGGCGCGGTTCGAGCCACGGATGTGAGGGGTAGATATCCCTCTGAAGTCAGAATCATTCTCAGGCCTTGGAAAGGCAAGTTGAGTACTAAAGAGAGAGAGAGAGAGAGAGAGAGAGAGAGAGAGAGAGAGAGAGAGGAGAGAAGAGAGAGAGAGAGAGAGAGAAGTCAGGGGAGAAAAAGAGTAAAATAATTCCTCATATATAGATTATAATCTTGGCTACTATGGATTTCATCAGCAGCAGGAAAAGAAGCTGAGGGCTTGAGGTGCACAAAAGAGAAGGCAGATGGGACCCAATACATGTGACAGAGGATTGGGCAGCATTACAGCATCATATCTTGTTCAGAGTCGAGGTGGTAGGGCTTAAGAACCAACAGTAAAAATAAGATGGTGCAGAAATCTTCATCAAAGTTTCTACAGAATAAATTGAACTAAAAAGATTTTTTTTTTCTAAAAGACTAAAGAAACGGTGGCCTACATTTTGATTTGCAATAATCACACATGCTTTAGAACACAATTTAAAAGGTATTAAAGGTCCAGTGTGTAACATTTAGGAGGATCTATTGTATGTTTTCATTAGTGAGTAATTGTAGTTGAAAATAAAAGTTGTTTAATATCTAAAGATGCCAAAGGTCAACTTTCTTGGAGGCCGCCATGTTTCTACAGAAGCAGACTTGACACTGGACTAAATTACTGTAGTTTCTCCCAAACCGCTAGATGCCATTAAATCCTACACACTGGTCTTTTAAAGGCCCTATAAAAATATATATTTTCAATTAGCTTTAAATTATGAGCTATGTGATCCTACATGAACATATAGTTTTCTGCAGTTTTGGTAATTTCACATAAAACATTTCTGTATTTATCCTTCTTGTCTGTACACCTCAAGATTGTTTGAAGTGGGAGAGGTTAAGTTGGATGTCACGTACTTCCATGCACCCTTTAGGAACTAGCCCCATTTTAATGTAATCACAGGTGTGGGGTTGTTTGATTATTTTGCGAGGCCACAGTCAATCAGATCTGATCAAACTACACCCACAGTCCTGAGGAGGTATATTAGCTGAGTTTTACATGTTAAGCCCTGGAACCTCAGATTCAACTCATTCTAACGGAATTGCTGTGATTAGTGTACTCGCTGGCAAGGGTACATTTGCAGTGTTGACCAATAGCAAGCAGTTTTGACAGTGCTGACCTTTGAGGGGACTAAGGTAGCTAGTTTTGAAAAATTTGGATTTTTTCCCAAACTTTAACTGTTTAACATTTTTAGTAAACAGAAATTCTTACAATTTGAAACTATGTTCTAAAGCTGAATCTATACTATAGATATGACATATGGACATCACAGTCTGCAGCAATCTGATAACTACAGATGATGTGCACTGTCCATTTTCATGATAGGGGTTTTCTAAATGCATAAAATGTATCCTTCAATCTACCATTACAATCTGTCAAACAGAAACAGGGCACATATGGAACCAGCCTATGTATGTGATGAAAGGCACATATCAGATAGATCCTGTGCGGCTATGATCCTGATATGTGTCCAGTTCACATGAGGGAACCAGTATTTTTTTCCATATCAAAGACATCCTGTGTGGCTGCATCAGAGACACGTAGGTTGCCAGACAACAGTCACTCATCAGAAATGCACTTTTCCTGACATTTGCAACCATGTGCCATTACCAAAAAGGCCTCGACTTTCCTCGAGTTGACATTTAGGCCTTGAGTGAGATATACTGTATCAACATTACACGGTGCAAATGGGGACCAATATCTATTCTTCCTTTATGGAAATGTTAAGAAAACAGTGTGGGTGTCAGCGGAGTGGAAACACAAAATAAAAGAACAAGCATTATTTTTATTTTTTATATTCTATAGATACAGTACCTGAAGAGTGTTTAAGATTTTGGTTTAGCTTTAAGCAACTCCTGAGAAACATTAATGGGCCTTAACTTTTAAGAGTTTGAATTTCTTTACCAGTAACTTTGCTGTTTAATTGTGGGCAGGTAGTTTATTTTAACAGCTGTTAAGACTGAACACAGTACATTTGCAAAACCAAATCAAAGACTAAAAGCGTGAGCTAAAATCAAACCAAAATAATGAGTCTGATGAGGCTAGAGGTCCAAATGTTTCTCTCCACATATCAATTACAATAGCTTAACTCAGAGGAACTGGTAAGACTGAGTATTGATCAGATACTAGTACTCTTGTTTTGTAATTTGAAAATAGGGTATGACTGACTGAATGCATCTGATAGCAATGTCAATTGGCAATCCTGGATCATTGGCAATGTCATTATACTATTTTGTATAAATATAATATAATGACATTGCCAAAGAAACTGTGTTTAGTGCAGGTTGTAACAGCTGGCTGACATCCAGTCTACTTAATATAGTCAGTATTGGATCCAATGCAGTGATTTGGTTTGGTGTATCCCTCCTAGAAAAGCTGTAAAGTTGGGTGATAATTCTCTGTGGTTTCATCACTAAAGCAGCCATATAGTCAGAATGATTCGTTTGTCATACAGAACATGGTGAGTGGGGAGCGTTGCCCTCTATTCAGCAGCAAATGCTACTGCATAAAGGCAATAAGGATTATAGAAATTGTTAAAACACAAATATAAATTCAAATACAAACACCTACGGTAATACTTGACATTGGGCAGTGTCAAGAATTACTGAGGAGGGCAACAGTATGTCATTGCTGTGTCTAGCATGCCAGAAGAAGAAACATAAAATGTACATTTAAAATAAGAACTCTATGTGTTAGAGTAGTACTATGTATTAGGAATGGACATTTAAAGTAATTTCCATATTCGAGAACTCTGTGGAACTGGAAATTATTATTGAGTACTCGTAAAATGGTAACATAATTGTAGGGCCCGAAATGAACACCCAAATGAAAATGCAGGTGGTGTTGGTGTTGGCATAACGTTACCTTTCTGCACTGCACTGACTCATGCATACTCATGCCCATCCCTACTATGTATATAGAGGTGATAGGTCTTTGTTCAAATAATATCTGATCATATTCTGGTCTGTGTCAATAAAAATGGCAAACGCTCAGCTGCAAAACTTATTCTATTTCCTGTATATCATTTCAGAGGCTAATGGGTAGTAACCAGAGGAAAGGGACACACGCTGTACCTAGAACACAATGTTCAACAAACGGACAAAAGAAAATGAATGAGAGAGAGAGAGAGAATATGATTGTGGAGTAAAGAAAGAGAGAAGAGGAGACAGACAGAGAGAGAGGCATTATCAGATGCATTTGAGACAGCATGTAACCCAACAGAACGGCTTTGCTTTAGAGAGGCTGCCTTGACCTTTTCAGTATTCATCACCAGATTGCATCTCCAGCCCCTAAACCAATCAGCACTGTGGAATTTCCAGGTCAACGTAACCACCTCAAAGTAAAAGGTCAGTATGGAGTATCCAGGGTCTGCGATAACTTTGAGATGGTGCATGGCGAAGAGGTTTATCTACCTAGCAAATGACATATTAGCTCACCTTGGCTTAAGTCCACTTTAGCCAGCTGCAAGACTACTTTGGCTGGCTACAGAAAAAGGCTTTTCAACTTAAAAAAGTGCTGGTTCAGAGGATGTCAAGCTCAATTCAGATTGTGCTGATACACATTGTGCAGACTACAGAAAAAGCCCTTGCTATTTGTGACAAGTGTATCAATACCAAAAGTATATATAGCATTCTATAGGAGTAGGGCCGATAGCTAGATATGGAAAACATAATCTCAATTCTCATGTTGTATACATTCGACACCTGTTTACTGCTAAATTGCAATATTTCACAGCATTATAGCCACTTTCTGTCAAATAAGAACACAAAGTGGTCTTGGTATAGTGATAGCATTCAGGGACCTGATGGATTTCTTTCCAAGTGGCTTCAAATTTATTCATATTGGTGTAATTATTGTCTTTCCCAATAATATAAAATAAATGAGAAATGTGCTCTCCAAGCTTAAATGTAAAAAAGCTAACTAATATATTGACTGGTTATCAACTAAATACCAGACAAACCTGACATACCAACACACAAATTTCAGATTTATTTGAAGTGTGCTGCTGGTTTAAGTAACATCCCCTCCATATGGACACAAACACCACAAAACTACTGCTACAAAAGTGATTGTTTCTGAAGGAAAGGTTGTTCAATACGGGTTAAAAAAAAAAAACTGGAGGAGGCGACTCTTTGGTTCAACCCCTCCAGCACGGCTCCATTGATTTCCAACAATAGTTGTCTATCTGGAGTCTCTAACTCCGCCTCACAGATATAGAGATCAAAGATCTGATATCAGAGGGTAGATGAGAGAAAACACAGACCAGTGAGTGTTGTTCAATTTTATCCACCACCACTTCAGCTTAGTCCGGATTTAGAACAGAGCTGTGCAGTTACATGCAACAAACAACAAATGCAAATATCCAAAATTGTTTTAGTTTCCTATTCTTTAAAGAAAAAAAAAAGATCATGGTTTTGAGTCATTCTAATCATTTGGGTGGACTGACAGCAAATACAGCCTATCATCCTCTTCAGTATAAACACATGTTACTTATCACCCATTTGTACCATTACAACCACACTTTTCTACATTATTAAGAGAGGCACTTAGTTACAGTCATCATGCAACAATAATTCAACATCAGTCACAAGTTAAAAACTAAGCTGGAAACAAATGAAACCTTGCAGCCATTTATATGTCTGCCATTTGTGACCATACTGGCAAATTATGCTATGTTTAAACATTTTTCTGTAACAGTCAAACAAGGTGACAAAGTGTCAAATCTTTCAGCAAGACCACCCAAGGGTCTGGAATAGAAAATACAGTTTCAAGTAATTTCTTTACATTGTTGAATTTGAGCATGAGTGATATAGTATATAGTGAATATAATGGTTATTCTTCATGGAGAGCTTGTATGGAAGTGTGTGTTTTATAAGTTGTTTGTGCTGTCACATCTCATTATCCATATTATGATGCCTTTAATGTGGGACAGTGATAGGAACATTCACCACAAAAGAAGGTCCTGTAACCTGCATGTTCTCCTTGTGTTAACAAGGGTTTCCTCTGGATACTTCATTTAAATAAATGGAAGACACTGGAATGAACATGTAAACTTCAACAAATGTGAGGGGAAAAGCAAGAGTGACTGTTTTAGCTCGGTAATGGACTGGCAACATGTCCAAAGAGTTTAACTGCTTCTCAAATACTGGAATGCGCTGCAGACCACTGTGTCTGTGAACACGATGGAAAAATCAATTAATAAATGTATTAATTGTCGCAATCACAGGTCGTCATTTGTTACTTTTAAATGGTTCTCCACCTCAAGAGGTCGGGTCTTACCGAATATGAGCCTGTCAGAGTAGAGGAAGAAGTAAAGAGAGTGGCATGCAAGTCTTTTCTGGTCTCAAGTATTTATTTTCTGTATCTTTTTATTGTAACCTATACGACTTGAAACCAACACTGACAACTTCAGTTGTAGGGAATTATGATTATTTTTTTCCATTATTTCAGCTATAGACTAAATAATGAATCAAATAATTGTGAAAATAATCATCAGATCCATCAACTTAAAACAAATTATATATTGCAGCATAAATTCTTTAAGTCTTTCTGGACTTTAAACTGCAGAATTTGTAACTTAATAGTGGTCCTACATGTTCAGGCCCAAAAGTTTTTTTAGCCATCAACCCCATCTGAGTTATTTATTAGTCCCGATCCGATACTTGTATTGTACTTGTTTTTAGATAATACAGGTGGACAGTGCGTTGCATTAAGAAAAGAAATGCCTGCATCAAAGCTGTTCCTTAATGGTTTATTTCTTTTCACACAATAAAGTATTAAGTAACAAACCCTCTGTAATCTTTTTGTCCTTGTCGCTGTCTGGAGGCAGTTTCTCTCTCCAGTGTTTGGCCCTTTGATGCAGCCTCTTCCGGAGTTACCTGAATGAACTCTGTATTCTGCTGAGTGTTTATTTCTGTCGTCTACATTTTTACGTGGATTGCGTTAATTAATTACTCTTATTGGCTTTTTATTTGCGAGTCAGCTCTCTACCGTTCTCTCCTACGAGCAGGGGCAGCCCCACATGAAAGCTTCATGAGTAAAATCAGCTGTGTGATAGCTAAGATTGGATTGGATCAATAAAGCTCAATATAGCTGATACCGATAAGTTAAAAAATTTCTTGATCTGCGCCAATACCGATCGTTGACAACGGATCGGGACATCCCTATCTCAAGATCGTGTGCCTTGATTAAGAATATGTAGAGGGATGTACAAACAAATCTTTGCTGTTGACATACAGTATATGAAAAAGAAAACTAAACCAGCTGCAAATCTTGTTGGTTGTACATCAATATGTACATGATATATTTCTGTATGTTCTGAGAGTTATCAGTTTCTTTCACAGACGGCCTTGATGTAAGGACCATGCTTTTATTATCTTGACTCTTCGATTTTGCTGCTACATAGCTGGAGTGAATTCCATCACGATAGGGTGGAGGATTTGATAACTTGGAGTAGAGGTTCTGCCTTTGCCACAGACAGTTTCTTAATGCATCTCTGCTGCCGCCTGGCACTAATGGTCAAGAGTGGCTACTAATACTCTACTGTTGGATATTTAATCACCCAATCAATCTTACCTGTGACAAAGGCTCCTTAGCTGCACTTGGCAAGAACATCTCTGCCTGCAATCTCCACCACATTTCCCCCGTCAATGGAACGGGAGAATAGGTGGAGAGGAGAAAAAGAGGGGAGGTGAGGGGGAGAGAGGGGAGAGGAGAGGAGAGGAGATGGGAAGAGAGGAGGAGGAGGAGGAGGGGGTGTTTAATCTACTGATTCAATTCCTGCCAATGCCCGTCACTCTGCCTCTCTGTAAGGGAGGGCAAATGGAGCATGCAGCCCAAAACACCCAGACCAAATCACATTTTCTCTCAACTTCTCAGTCTCTCTCGCTGTCTCTCTTGCATCTCTATGTCTATCTCTCGCTCCATCTCTCACTCTGTCTTTCTGCCTCTCTCTACCGCATTTTTCTAACTTTTCGTCACCTGCTCACTGACTGACTCCCACTCCCCACATCCTTCAGCCTTGTGAAAATGAAACCTCTGAATCCAGCACTTATCTGAAAGAATTTGTAACCCGCAGACTTTGTTTGTTGGTTTAGATAGACTGTTTAGATATCCAGACCTCCAAAACAAACCTGAAAAATGAGACATCCAGACCCCTGAAGTAAACTTGCAAAAATGTATTTATTACATGAATAATAAATGTTATAGGTGACACAGTCAGACACATTATTCTAAGAAGAGTCAAGTGGGAAAATGTTTTCTTAATCTTCACCTTCATTTCCAAAGTTTCTTTTTAGATCAAATTGGACATCAGTTCAAATCAAATCATAGCTATCTAAAATAAAAGCCCCAGTGAGAGCCTCCAGTTCCCAAGTGCACTTAGAGAATACATTTTTAAAAAATACTTTTAATTATTACTATGTCTGTTGATATTTTGTGTGTCAAATTTTGTGGTTATTAAATTCTTTATGACTCTTTTGACAGTGTAGGCTCAGGTAGGATGTCCCTTACAATACTGATTATGTCAGGACCGGTGACCAGAACTCAGACGCAGACCAGAGTAGAAGTTTCAATAAAGGTGAATTGATTTGAGTTGCAAAAAAAGAACGTGGTTTGAGTGGCTGGAGATTCTGATGAGTCAGAGAGTGGGAATGGGGTCCGGCAGGAGCTCCAGCGACCACGCCCACCAGTGGCTTCCAGAGCATGAGGGAGAGAGCAAAACAGAAATCAATTGTCCTTTTTACCATAAAGATTGGACTTTCCCTAACCTTAAAGTTAGAGGTGTTTTGGAATCTGTCTTAATGCAACATCACATGAATTGTGAATGTTATGAGTTTAGTGGTATGCTTTTATTTAGGGTACCCCCTGAATAGTTGACTTACAGGAAAAGAGCATAGTCGACCATTTTTCATTAGTTGGATACAATTACAAAAACTGGAACGAAAATATTCAGATGTTGCAACACGACTTTTCTTCTTTGTTGACAAGGATCACTGCTGTGCACTGTTCAAAGCTAATTTGTATTAGGCTTTTTACTATTGTATATAGTGACAATATCCACATTTGCTTAATATATCACTGTCCTAGAATACAGATCCACATCATGATTATCATCTTAGTAAATTTCGCAGGAATTAGACAATCATATAATCAGCAATTTCACCTCTAATTATATGTTGTGAAATACGACGTTAATTGGGTATTGTTTTATATATTGCTCTCTGTCTTGCTTGTCATGCTATTGGAGCTTTTTGTATACTGTAATCTCATGTGTTGAACTCAGAAATAATTTCCTCACTGGAAGTTTTGGCACCGTTTTTTTGATGTCAGCTTCCTAGCTAGTTTTGGCTGCTTTAGTGTGAATCTCTGTGATGTGTTTTACAATGATTCACTTCTTTTTAGTGGTCGAAGCTCTTTTATTATTGCTGTTGGATGTAAATGAGGCTGATAGAGAGATGCTTGCGTGGCTTCCAGGGTCCTTGGTTGATGTAGTGACTTAGCTTTGTATTATGGCTTTGTGGGGATCTCAGCTCTAATGGCTTGTCACAGGATGTGAAATGAGGGATATGTAAAAAGATCTGAACTAGGCATGTATGGCTATATGTGTCTGCTGGGTGATTATGAATAAGCTGGCTTTCATTCTATAGCACTGAATTCATTAATGCTGACGCAGTGAGAGTTTCACATTTGGCAAATTATTCTTTTGTATCTTTTAGTGTATATGTTGCTTGACTTTGAATTGTAATTTTTATGAGAACCTTTCTGTATTGTGATCTCGGCTATCTGAATTTATATATGGACACTGATTGTTGCAAAACTACAAAGCCTTAAGATTTAAATTGTCTTGCTTGTATGAATTATGTCTGTATTCTGATTGTGTTTAACCTTTTTCAGTATTATATTGGATTAATTTTTGTGTTAAGATGTATTGATTATGATATTATGCTGGTTGTTGTTGGTTAATATAATTAATGAATTCTGGATATATTGAGTGGGGTGTTTTGTTGTAATATACTGTGTCGTTGATGTGAATTCTTATTTGTGATTTTGTTCGTGTATTTCCTTGAATTATATTGAGTATTAACTTTGTTTGATACATTGATTATTGAAGTTGTGGTGAGTTTGGTGAGTGAATCTTTGATGGAATTTTTGGCATTTGATACCTGTGATTGGGTATTATTTGATGGAGTTAATGACCTTGATGTTGTATGTTGAGTTTTGGAGGTCTGATGATGAACTTTGATATATATATTTGTTGTATGTTATAACTGAATTTTATGTGGAAGGTATTATGAAATTTTATGAGAGTCCTTTTGTTGATATGTAATATTTGATGTTGACACTATTTTTGTGAATGTGTGATGTAAGAAAGTATTTTGATTAATGATATTTCTTGATGGAGTGTGTGATGAGTGAGTGTGGATCGTTTTTGGGTGTGAGTGTGTGGTGTGATTAGGTGTGTTGGTATGCGTGGATGATCTGGAAATGATAGAGGAAATGTGGAAGATAATATATTGAGATAACCTTAAATTATATTGAATGACCATTCTTGAAAGTATATGGAAGGAGAACCTTGAATATATGATGGAGGGAGGAGCCTTGGAGGAGCGTTAGTTGAGTGTGTGTATGTAAGTAGGTGTGGTGTGTGAGTGAGCGCTGATGCGAGAGCTACTGCTTGATAGTTTGGTATGCAAGAGGGATGTGAGATGAGCAGTCAGTGGGAACCTGTGTTAAGTCGTGAGTGATGTTGTTCTAGCAGAACACTGGTAAGGCAATGAATGTGAGTTGTAACGAGATTGCAATGGGTGGCGGTGAGCTGGGGCCATATGCCTCTTTACTGAGTAAATATGTCTTGACTGGTTTTTCCCTCGATGGTGTTCATGTGAATGCCTTGTTGTCTTCTCTAGATCGAAAGAATTAGCTGCTGTTATTTTGTTTACTTGTTAGTGCTTTTATTTATTATACTGGTGTTTATGGATGTTCGGTTTGCTTGTGTTGGTTCTAATTCCAGGTTCACTGGTTTATAATAGAGAGTGTCTAGCTATTCAGTAGTGCCGATCTAACCCGCGGAATATAACATTGGTGTTTGGCGAATGATCTCCTATAGGGTGGAATTTCTATAGGGGACTTTGGGAAGGATGTCTTGATCTCAGTGCTGTTTTCTGTTTTTGTTAGACTTGTTAATGGGTATTTTGATTTGAGTCTGGGCTGTTGCTATTCCTTCTTGGGTGTTGGTGCCCTGTTTCCGCGGCTGTTTTGTTTGTGGTGCTG
>NW_023339740.1:21685824-21717765 GCF_004916995.1 Morone saxatilis | reverse complement strand
TTCCCAATCAAGTTGTTTTTGCCCCAATCCCAATCCTTGTCCTTTATTAATGAGTATTTACATAGCAGCAGAAGATACAATGCTGATCACATATGAATATGGTATGAATCAAATAACAGCTATAAATTTGGCACAAGCTACCTAATCCAAATGATGAAGGTCCGGGTTCAAAACTGTGAAGTTCAAAACTGGTAAAAACGACGGTCAGTGATGGATAAAAATAGGAAGCTTCTACCTGAGGTTTTGGTACACTGCTCTTTCCTAATATGCTAATATGCTAATATGCTCTTTCCTTGACCAGCAGGCTAAGGGGTGGACAAAACACAGAAGAAAAGGCATCAGATTTGAAATGTTTTTATTTTGGCTAATACCAATCCATTAAAATATGCCCCGTAACATTTCTATTGTCCTGTGATCATGTCAGATTATTTCATCCATCACAGACTTTTTGCAGTGGTATAAGAATGTCAGACTACCTCGTATTGCTACCAAACATAAACATAGCTAATTTTACGCTGTTTTAACAAATAACTAATGCTGGTGTTTTTCTGGCGAGAATTGTCTCTACAACACCAGGTAATATAAAATAATATATATATTTTTTTTGTTTCCAAAACTGGAGTGCCTTCTTCATGTGTATTAGTCATTAGGTATCTCTTTTTGAGTCTGTTACTACTTTGATCCTATCCAAGCAAATGTCTCAGTCTTTCAGTAAATTCTGTACAATAAAATGTCAGTACCAAGTTTTCTTATTCTACAAGGAAGCCAATAATCCACAGAATAATCAACAATGTCTGTATTGTACACCAACAACCTGAGACCTCCGTCATTTTTCCATCAACAAGGGAACTGATACTAACAGTAAGATTACCGACAACACACGTGTAATGTATGTATACACTGAGCGGCTGGCAGGCGGGCTACACAACGTGCCGAACAACAACACACTCACATCCTGTACACAGGCTGGAGAGATCCCCCGCATTGTAGATTAAAGAGGTGACCCTTATTTCCCATAGGAGCACTTACAACCCGTTTCCCTCCACCCCCCTCAAATCCCCACTGAATACATGATCATTGCTGAGACGGCGACCTGGAGGATTGGATGTAAACATCCCAGAGAGAGAGGAAGAGAAGCTGGCTGTTAACTTGATGGGAAGTGTTATTTCTTAAGCATGCAGCCAATATCCATGTGATCTGTCAAGGACAACCAGAGGATGGCGGAGGTAAGGAGACAGCCCTAGACAGCATAATGTCCTTGGTGCGTGCACATGTGCATAAATACAAACACAAACGTGAACACACACATACACGGCAGTTTTAAAGTTCTTACAAAATTCAACAAGAGGGATTAAAGACCTCCATCCTGGAAACCCTATGTCATTACATGAGGGGGATTTTACTCTGGATTATGAATGAATGATCACATTCAAATCACAGCAAAAGAACGACTGAGAGGCAACCAATTACTGACACTGCAGACATTACACTACAGCTCATTCTGTGTATGTATCCCTGGGAGCAGAAATAAGGAATATGAGTCATTGCACTCCCCCACACAGCTGTCTTCTGGGGTGGTCTTTTGCAGTGGACACATCTGCTTGTCACTTTTCATTGATATCACTTTGTCATCTGCAAATGAACGGCTAATTGTAAACATATATAATATACAGTACTATTCCAAACAACACATGATGACAAAGGTGTTAAAGTAACATGCCAGCAGAGTACCGCAAGGACATCGCAGCTTTCTTCCACTGCAAACATACAGAAGAAAAAACGTACGATGCCTGCAGCAACGTTTCTAGCACCGTTTCTTTTTTCTGTAATGGTTGAGTGAAAAGTGTAATTTCCAAATATTGCTTCAAGCTTGTTTTTTTTAATTGCTACAGTTGGGGTTAGGGTGTTTTTTGCAGTAGTAGCAAATGCAGGCGAAGCATAGCATGGCTATCACCCTGGTTAATATTTGCTTTTCAGCTACATTAGCCAGCATTTTACAATAATCCTACTCAATCCATTTTCTTCACATTATAACAACAGATCTTAATTTATTTCTTGTTCCAACAACACCAATAACCAATAAGCCAAATCACTGGAGCAGAACCAAGTATGAACCTGTTATGACATCATCCATTGGTTTGTGGGTTACTCGAGTTTGGCATTACAGCTGTCGCCATGTTGGTGTTTTGCAGCTAGTTGTGGTGACGTACCGTGAGTTGACCTATGCTCATTGGCTGCACTTGGTTTCAACTCATCCGTAACAGGAAACAATGGCAACTTGCCTGGTCACACATGTTCTCGTGTAACGCCTTATGGTGTAATTTCCCCATAAGACTCAGTACTATTGGACTATTGGACTTCATTTTTGCAGCCCATGGAGCTGCCCAAGCTGCCCATTAGAAAAGTTTGCAGGTTTAAGAGACTTTCACATTGGTTTCACTTGATAGACCCGCAAGCTCTGTCCACTATATACTGTCACTGAGCAGAACAATTGCTGCGCTAATAACTTAGCTAACTAAGCAAGCTAGCTTAATGTTAACCAGGCGGTCTGTTGCACTCTGACTGATATAGGACAACAAACTAGTAAGGTAAAGCAGTGATTAGCCATACTGATTTTGTGAGGCTGTGACAATATTTTAAAATCATATTTTTACAAATTCACATTTTTTTGCAATGTATAAATCTTCTACTATACTTTGTCAATTA
The DNA here is from genome assembly GCF_004916995.1 of Morone saxatilis. Classification (NCBI taxonomy): domain Eukaryota; kingdom Metazoa; phylum Chordata; class Actinopteri; family Moronidae; genus Morone; species Morone saxatilis. The sequence continues at coordinate 21,715,059 of NW_023339740.1, read as the reverse complement.
TTTTCCTTTATCAGGACATCTCATAATGTGTTACTGCTTATTTACTTGATCAGGGCAGTTTTTAAAAAAAAAAAATAACATTTTCTTTTTCCAATGATGATTGTATTTGTCCACAATAAAGCCACGAAAGCATCCATTTAAATGTATTTGTGAACACGTTTCAGGGTAACACAAACCCATGTGTGAGGGACAATTAAGGAAATGATCACTTTTTCATGAACATCTATGCAGTCAGGTGTTCCAAAATCTCATCAGATCACCTGCGGGAGGTTATTGGGAAGGAGGCTGTGTTGCAAGTTGAATGTTCATGTTGTTCTTGATTATTGTTTTCACAATAATGTGTCTTATGTGCCTGTAAACTATCTGCCTGGATGACGGTGGACATTGAAAAAGCCAGTGCCATTGTTAATGACTGATGCCACGTAGCCAGAGGGTATTTATCTTGGCATCAGGATAATTGGCATGATTCAGTCCTTTCAGGAATTTAATCTGGTTGCTTTTTTTAGCCAGACTTGTAGGACGGAGAGCGTTGTTGGGTCATCATTCTTTACAAGTTGGCCCAGGTGCCCCTGGTCCGGGAGTAGCTGGTTTATTATCAGGGCCAGAGGGGGATGTCAGGGGCCAGTAGAGCTGTTGAGCTGAAAGTCCCAGCGTTACGGCTTGTTGCTCCCACCTCTGCGACCCACAGCGCAGGGTGCATGGCTTCGAGCAAGGACACTGGAGAGAGCTATGTGTCCGTGTGTAGGTGAGCTTTTGGTTTGTGTTTGTGTGTAATTAACAGGGAGCACTGTTGCACAGGCAAGGCAGTGTGTGCATGCAGTGCATGCGTCCTCTCTAATTAATCTCTATGTAGCATAATTAACAAAATACCCCAAAGGCAGATTGCATCACTAACTAAAATCAAAAAAATGTGCCATGTTCCTCGAAAACAACCACTATATCTTTTTGCCTCATTTACCTTTTTACGAGTCTTGGATCCATCTACCTAACAAGATGCAGTTTGTGACTGCAAACACAAGCAAGCACATGAACAATTTGAAAGGCATTCATCTGAAGCATGGTGGCATTTCTCCAGATGTATAATTCATGGCACACACCTGTTTTCTCGACAGTTGCCCCCCTCCACACTCCCTCTTTGTTTTGTATTCTGCCATGTTCCTTCCCCATGCTATAATTATTCATTACAAGGGCCTTCAATCCACTGTGACAGAGCTCCATTATGATGAAGTGGGCTTTGTTTGAGCTTGCACAGCTGGACAACCTGAATGCGGAGAAAATCCACATCTGCAGGTGTGATGCTGCAGCATCTTTTCTTGGAAATGCCAATGTCATGTTTCGGCCAGATACATTCATTCACCTGCATCAAAAGTAGATCTCTATTCCACTAATGTCTCAATGGAAAACAAAACTGTGAGGCAAAGTTAAAACATGTGCAAAAATAGTATTACTGAATGGATACTATTTGAACAGAAGGTCTTTGGTGTCACAGTCTGTGTTCTGTATTTTTTATGACTCGAGAGAGACTAAAATAATTTAACACCACCGACTCGTGCCACTCTTTAGTGAGCAACAAACGCAAGCAGTGTCTGTAGCAATATTTTGGCAAAACTATGACTGTCTGGAACATACTGTGTATAATGCTGAAGAGCAGAGGAGAGGATTATACTGCAGGGGTGGTTTGAGATGGGTTTTTCTGCGGAGACCACTTGTTTATTTTTGGAGTAAATTGAAACTGACATGAATTCAAACTGACCACAGCCGCTGTTCTCTAAAGAAGAAACCTGCCAGTGTTTAAATGCCACCTTTAAAGCCTACAATGAGTGAGTTTTAAACAAAATGGAGATATTATACTGTCAGTGCATATTATTAAATTCCCAAATATGAGCTGATCTCCTAATATGGGTTCTGTGCCACAGGTTGTGCAGGGCTGGCAGAGGGTGATAAAATTATTTATCATAGACTTTGTTGCACCTTTTTTGGTGTAACTGATTACTACATATTTGTAGAGAAAACATTTCCCAGCCTTGAGACAAAACCAAACTACTAAAGCACTGAACAATGGTCCTAAGAGCAAATAGATTGCTTTCATTGTTGTTTCTTGTTATTCATTAATAGTTAACTTTGTGGAGCTATTGGATTCCAGTAAGAATGTAAAACATTTCTTATCAAGTAGATGCACTGTATCTCCTAAATGATGAAAATAAACCATCAATTTGATTGACTATGGAATTAGTCATCCTGTAGGCAATTACAGGAGCTGACACGCTGGAGAGCTGTTTATTAACACTTACATTAAAAGGCTACAACAGAGAAATCCTCTAGCTTCGAGCATCTGAATGAGCTGATTACACAAAATAACAAACACATAGCAAAATTTCATGCAATAAAAGTGTTGTATTTTCTTCACTGTGCATCAGCAACCTTCCACATTCTCCTTAGGAGTCACCAAATGTGTCGAACGGGAGGTTTTTTGGCTTCACCACCACCCCCTGGTAAGTGAATGTGAGAGGTAATGAGTGGAGAGGGCAGGGTTCAGGACATAAAGGCGGTTGATCTGTGTTCCCCACAGGCAGCCAGACCCCTGGACCCCTCTATGGGCATCACAGAAATGAGAGGCAGCCTGCTGCTGCAGGTGCTGCATCTCAAAACAGGGCTCTGGCTGGCCCCTCCATTAGGAGAATAGCAGTGAGGTAGAGGAGGGCTAATGTTCTGAAGGCTCAACATGAAGGGTTATTAACAGCCTGTGTGTTCATCAGTATCTTGAATTTCTCATCTAGGTAGTTTGCTTGGGAGGAAATGGCAGGAGAGGCTCAAATAATACCAGCTGGGTAAGCATAATGTTACACTAAATGGGTCAAATGAGACAGTGCTCATTACTGGAAGGAACTGAATTGAGTGTGGGTGGGTTGCCCCTAAACCCACTGTGGGGCAACCTGAGAGTGTATTTATGTAAGCCAGTGCCTCCGTCCCAGTCAAGAGAAGTCTAAATACTTTACCTAAAAGGGCCATAAGGGATTTCTCCCAGCACTGTATAGTACACAAGATACTTAGGCGGGTATATTAGATACTTCCTAGCTCTGATATGCCACTCTGTGTACACCTTTATGGATTTTTTTTCAGAACTCTTCTTGGTGTCATTTACAGTGAGTCAATTTACAGACTTACTCTCAGTGTACGCTCCAAACACAGTTACAGTAACCTGTCATCAAAACAGCAAGGTTAGATGTTGTTCGCTGTTGCTCTGTGACTACCAACTAGCTGATTTTATCCCAAGCTTGTCCTCTCAATAACCATTTCCGTGCTGTATTTTCATTATGCCGCATGCCCAGCCCAGTCCCTCTATGCCTGCCTCTCTCTTTCTCTTTCTCCGTCAGGGAAGACGGTTTCCTTTGACTCTGACTTCATGAGCCAATGAACTGCACCCAGCATCACATTCAGTTACTCTAAGAAAACATAATCTTTTCTGGGTGAGAGACTATTTAATCCATGCAAATGTGTTTGGTGGGTCCTTTTTCAATAAATCGTTGATGCTTCACACACACATGTACCCTTGATTTAAAAAATTAAATAGAATGTATCTGCATTCAAACTGCTGTGAGATAAAAGAAAATTGATTAAAAAGGGATAGCTGAAATTAAACAGAAAGGGAGGGACCCTCAGGGACATGGTTAGCATATAAATTGTATAGGGAGAGAGGGGAAACTTCAGAAAAAGTTATTGGTCCAATTATTTAACTCCAATCCTTGGGGTTTAGTGGTCTCTTTTTATTGAAGCAATCACACCTTTTATCACTGACAACAACAAGTCTGTCACGTCTTAAACAAGACTACTCCAGTCATTAAAACCTTGGTAACATATTACTTTTATGTTCTTCAATGAAATAATGATCTGCCTGCTATAGGACAGAGAAAACACAGTGGGGTTACTGAAGAGCCGAATCAGACCACATGGCATGCCTTGCTTAAATTCTACAAGCTAATACTAGGCATTATGACACTCTTAAGAAGGTCCACTGCCAGCTTATGTTAACCACGATTTAGGCTGCAGTGTATGATGTACTACAGAATTTATGTTGCTTTTGTGAATTCTTATCTTTTTCTTCTCCATTGGTCCTCAAATAAGGACGAAGCACTGTCTGTTCAAACCACCCAGAATTCCTATTGTAAATTTAAAACTCTTTCACCATCTGTTTTATTCAGAACTTTTATTTTAATACAGTGAAACACTTTCATCTGTACTGTCATCTTTCTCATCTCATGACTCAAAGCCGCCCTCTGAGCTCACTCTTGATATAGTACATCATAGCACTTCCCAGTTTTTCTCACCTTACACAGAGCACACTGTGAAAGCCTGCACATCACACCGGGGTGTGATGATGGCCCACTCAGTCACCAAGGGCATCTCAGACACCAGTGGTTTAGCATGCATAAAGTAGATACACTCTAAAAAAAAATGGAGCTTAGAAAATACTGGCAACGCCCAAAATAGAAAAAACAACGTTCATCTTTGTGTACTACTCATATAGTAAATAAAAGTTGACTTATTTTGGTGTATACCTAAGTTGCTCTTATGACCTGACCAAGTAGCTTTAAGGCACAACAACCAGTCTGCAATCATTGTTCATAAAGCTGATAAAGTGGTAAAGTTGGAGCAAATTTCGCATACTGTTGGGTAGCTTAATCTATTATAATACATCATAATTTTTTTTTTTTTATCATTTATCATTTTTTAATGTAGTGAAGTGGAAGTATAAAGTAGCATATAATGGAAATATTGAAGTACAAATACCTCAAAATTCTACTTACATACAATACTTGAGTAAATGTACTTAGCTACACTTCACCACTGATTATTATCCTTCTACTGCTACTACTACTACTACTGCTAATACTACAGCCGTGCCTTATCCTGTACCAGATGGCAAATCAGCTCCTGTAGCTTGTTTAAAAGCACCACACAACTTCTGAGGGCATACAGTATATGCCAACAATGGCAGGAATCAGCATGAAACAAAAGCTAAACAACAAAAAACAAAACATATTTGCACTTCATGGTGAATATTTCCTAGGTATGTCACAGTGCCAGAAATGTAGCAGTCAATTGCCAATATATTCGCACAGGTGCCCCACCACGACATAAAAGCGACACTTTTAAGAAGATTCAAAGTCTTAATTTGAGTCACATCTATTACTGCTATTACTATCACTGTTGCCATTCCTGCTGATTGGGGCTGCAGCTACTGTAGACGTGTACATTTTCCAGGTTGGATTACAACTTTGACATCTGCTCCTCTAAGCATCCCCTGTGATAGAGCCTGTCAGTGCACAGTACAGACAATTCATACAGTACATTTCCTAAAATGCTGGATCAGCCTAATATTTTAGGAAACACACTTGTTTACTATCTTGCCTACAGTCAGACCAGAAGATCAATATCAACATCATCCGTGTTTAGCCTAGCTTAGCACAAAGATGCAGGGGGGAAACACAAGCTTTCAAAAGTAAAAAATATGGTCTTATTTTTAAAGTAACCTGCATATTGTTCTAAAACCAGAGTGTAATTAAAAGTTAACAGGAAAACATTGGATTGCATAGCTCTTCAAGCATGACATAGAAATAAATAATGCATTGATCCCACACGCTAAACCTCCACAATCCAAAGGAAACATCCTCAATTGTCTCTGCAAAACAACTGAAAATGTTAGCCATTGCAACAGTTTACCATGAATGTAAAAAAGCAAATACTCATACAGTTATTATATTGAGTTATATTAATATGTTAAAGACCTCTCCCAATCAGAATTATATCAGTTCTATCTCTTGCTTTCTCAAGTAAATTATTTCTAATAAATACACCACCACCAACACATATAGGTGTGGATTATGAAAAAACTCTCTCTCTCTCTCTCTACAAATATGGATGATATTGAATAACCAAAACAATGACCAAGGTAAAACCTGAGTAAAGCTGGAGAGGCGAGTATTGATTCTCAGTGGGTTTAACACTACTCTACTAGTGACTATTTGACATGCCACAGCCATTTGAATGAACATTAATACAAACAACTATGCAGTTTTAAATAGGTGCAAAATAAAATATCTTCCACAATAACAACAGATTGTGAAATTTTAATGAAAGAGACATGCTAGACATACAGTACTGATACAATACAACTTGCATTTCTACACAAACACATAGCAGCTTCTTCACCATGTTGATGGTTTCATCAAGGCAAAGAATAAAGATGTCTTTCATTAATTCTTCTCTAAAGTAAAGTTCCAGGACTCACTTGTAGACTGAAGGTTTTGTGCATTTCGAATGCTCCCTTTCATCTCTCCAACAAAGGCTGCTACAGTATCTTGAGTTCACAGCCTTTTTAGTCATCCAGGATTGTGTGTGGTGCAGCCTTGGCTGCAGCTGTTTCTTCTTGCTATTTGATGATGTGCAGCAGGACCGATGCCTTTTTGTGGCCGAACGGTCCTTGGGATCATTAAGACATTGCAGACTCTTTTTGCAGCATTGTGTGCAACAGGCATTGGTATGATCTCCCTGAAGGTTGCAACACAAGGCTTTTAATCCAGACTTGATCTTCAATTCTTTTTCTGCATTTTGTGTTTGCCCCCTCTTTTGCTTGACTAGTATGCACGTCTGTATCATACAGGTTTGATGAGATGTGAGAAACATGCCCCTGCAAGTGACAAGAGAACCATGAAACATTGTGCGTGTAATTCTAAATCATCCCCACACAATACATAATTTACAATCCACAACAAACATAGTCAAATGTCAAAATGCCTTGAACTGTGTGACTTGTTGTGTTTATGAAATTTGTTAATTTAGTTAAAAATTTAGTTAATATCTCTTTCTTAATTATTTAATCTTAAAACCCTGCCATTTGATGACCAATTTGTATGATTAAACTCAAGGCTCAAGACTCAATTCTACTTAACAAAGAAACTGATTCATAAAAACACACAATTACTATTGGAGAAAATGTACTCTCATCAACATGTCAAAAACTAAAATGCTTTACTCTCCAGTTTACTTATGCAATTATTTAGTTTTTGGTCATTGTGTGTATGTTTTTTGTATATACATTTATATGTAATAACATTATAAACAGTTCTTTTTGTCCAATAGCTTTTTATGAAAACTATTATTCTTTTGTTCTAACTTCCACCTTAAGGTCAGTTTGGAGGAGAGCTGTTGCCCCACCCTTCACCAATCACTTTAAAGCTCCGATGTGTTACTGGGGACACACAAAGGACAAACATCAAAGATGCCGTCCCAACTTGTCAGCAGTGCTGCACTGCACCGGGTACTGTATCATTAAAAGCAAGGGGCATAGTGACAGGGGCAGGAACATTAGGGCATACAGGTTACTGTAAAACATATATAGTAAAACTCACCTCACATTTTATTGAAGGTGAGTGTTTCTCCTTGAGTGATCAAAGATCTGCCTGACAACCGTGCAAAGTTAAATGGACAAAATCATGAGTAATTTTAACACTATGATGCCAATAGGCTGCAACTCAGGATTATAGTGTCTATAGATTAATCTCGTGATTATTAAATAATTCCAAACATTATTTGCACTCCACAATACCTTTGAGAACAGTTTTACAAGTTGTGCTTATTTTCAAAAATTGGAAATATTAATACCACTTACATGTTTATGTACCTACGAAAAGCAATAATTTTGCTGTTTAATACGTCTATTTTCAGTGAATGAGCATGGGGCAGTGTCAAACAACAACACCAACATCAACAACAACAACCACTGGCTGATGAATGACTGCTGAGATGGAGAAGGGGATCGAAGGGATTGATCTGCGGCCTGCTATCTCATCCCTGTTTTTACCCTCTGTCAAACAGGTGCCGAGGGGAGATGGATTCAGCCTGCCGAAGGAGTGGATTAATGGCAGTCGGAGAGGGGGGTCTGGCTGCACCCTGGACCCAGCCGAGTGGTGCTCTCCTCTGGGCAGAATGGAGGTGGCAGAGGTGTTATTGACAAGGCTCCAGGAGAAGAGGAGTTGCCAATGCCTCAGGTAGAGTGGGGAGAGGATTGAGAGAGGAGAAACTCTCTGCACCCTTAACTTACACGCCAACAAATGCACATGCACACAAAAGACGCTCTAAAACATGCGTGCACGCGTATCAACACACCACTGCAACCACCCTCCCAGAGTACCTCCAGCAGGCATAATGATGGATGGTTAGAGGGTTCAGCCTCTCATTCACCTTTGTTCAGACTTCTTGCTCTGTGAATTGAGTGGCCATGGTAATGAATATGCATGCGTGCGTAGATGATGTTCACAAGCTCAACACAGAGCATATAAATTGCCAATTGCACTGAGTTAATGACACAAACATAACCCTTTGTTCAATTTCCATTGACTTATTGTGTGCTAAATTAATTGTCTGGATTCCAATTACAATGGATATTTTTAGTGCATGGAGATGTATTCCGTAAACATAGATTACATTACTCTAATTAAGGGAAAAGAAAATATGTCTAAATTGCTCCTGATATCACATCAGCAGTAATGGCAAAGCAAATGGAGCAAGCTCGTTCATCTTTGCCAGCAATAACTCAATTAACTGTAAAACGATACATTTAATGTTGAAGTGGTCACACCTAATTGGCATTCGTAGTAAACTTTGAAGGTCACAGTCCAGGAGCTCTACTTGTGTGGAAAAGTGTTATGGATTCACTTGCTGGCTGGGAGGCCCCGAGTGTTGTGTGGAGGGCTAAGCAGTGAAGCTCAGTATGCTACAGGCGTCCATCTCTCCCTCTCTCGCTCTCGGCACATCTCTCCCGTGAAACATCCCTGACAATTTCTCAATGCAGCAGAAGTGCTAATGCTGGTTTTTATAAAAGATGCTCAGCAAGACAACAGGGTGTGCCCTGTCTCAGATTAATGAGTACTCAAATGCAAGCAGACAGCAGTGGAATTAACAACCTCATCTCCCTCCGTCGCTTCCTTCTTTCCTCACCCTGCTTTGTTTTCTCAAGACTCTGGCGACTAATTAAAGAAACTGCATCATGAAATGTGTGCTTCCTTCTTATCACTCCTTAGTCCTTCATCACTGAGAGAATAAGAGAGTGATTGTCAGTCCCCCCCTCATTACTCCACTTATGACAAGATATACTCACTAGTGTTCGCCATGGTGAGACCTTAGCAGGGTTTGTCAAACATATGAAGATTTTAAAAAGTGTGAAAAATTACATTTAGCGAAAATGGTGTAAAACAGCTGGAGATAAAAATGTGTCAAAAAGAAAAAGAAAAATCTTATTAGGTTTTAAAGTAAAAGGTGAGATATCACCTCTGCCTTGGCCCACCAAACCAAACGAAGTCATGTCTGTGTACTTAAAATTAAAACTGATCTGATGAAGAAGCAATACACAACGTTAAGAGGATGTGTAATGTGATACTGCATAATAATAATAATTACAGTTTCTGATTCACAGATACAGAAATAGGCTGGAAGCAGAGACTTCACAAGTACAAATGGTACGCTCAGTATCTGTGACATTAACCTCAGGCTAAATGTAATGTCTACAGTACAATATGTGAGAACAAAATAAACACAGGTACACAAAAAACACAATTAGGGTTGAGCGATTGGACGAATATATCGGCTATCGCGATTGGCTGCACATCTAAATCTGTTAGATTGCTCCACAGTGTAAATATTAATAAAGATAGTTTGGTGAGTTATATTTTGTTTCTGTTAAGTTTGCATGAAGTGTGTTTTAAGATCGCTTAACAAGGTGTTAGTTCGGTATAAGAGAGAAACTTGAATTTAGAAGGTTTTTTCTGTTTAATGAAGAAAACAGGTGGTTTTCTTTTCTTTTAATGACATTGAGTTTAATTTGTTTATTAAAGCTGTCAGAGCTTGTTGCACATAATGGACTCACTCATCCTCCAGCAACTACTGGTAAGTACAGTAGGATCAACTGATTAACTGACTAAAATTGGGTTGCATTATATGAAATCATGTATTTGTTAGCGATAAAAGAGGTTAGGCAAGTAAGTCAAATTATCTGTGCCCAGACTGCAGGTGCATTAACCAAAGCCACTTCTAAAGGATTTAACAAATCGATTAATAGAGAAAATGATCGACAGATTAATCAACAGTGAAAATAATCGCTAATTAGAGCCCTAATTGCCACATGGACAGAAGGTGAACTGTATATATTTATCTCAAGAACTGAGTAATCTGCCAGGTTGTAGGTGATAGGCGTAGCTTGCTAAGGTACTGGTACCAGTTAGCCTCAGCTCATCTTCAGATCCTCCTATAGAAGGATTACAGGTTTGTGTGCCCAAGATGTGCCATTCAGTCATAGGAGAAAGCAGCAATAAAGTCAGGATAGATGTGTGGGTGGAACTGGGATTGGGATTTAAGCGATTTGCAGACAAGGCAGACACACAGGCAGAAGGGTTGGCGGTAGCCTGATGGATCGTTTTCTGTGAACAGACGAGAGGACTTGGAGTACTTTTTCTACTGTCCCCATTGTCCCATTTGTCTGTGTCACAGCGTAATACAGATGTGCCAGTGTAGGAATGAAGTTCATTTTTAGGAGCATTTGTAGAAAGCACAACCATCTGATGATCACTTCGATCTGCTACTCTCAACCAGATATTCACTTACAAGTCCATGAGGAAAGCTCTATTTATATGCTAAACATTTTATCTTTGATTAAGGTGCTACATGTAGCGTTTCGCCATCAATAAATCATTACTACATTAATTTTGACACACCAGTATAATGACTTGTGAAAGCTCTACGGAAAGATAATTTCCAACATGTTACTCCCTCTCTACTGAAGAATAGAGTGATGCCAGGAAGAGTGATGAGAGACTCAAACTTCTGCTACGTGACAGTAGTCGTAAATTTGGAGGCACGCTAACCACTATGTGAGACAGGGACCTCTAGGGGTCTCAACCATTTTGGATGTAATTTAACAGTAAGCTACTCGGGATAACCAGCATCATTAAGACTTGATTAATAAATGGACAAACTGTAGCATAATAATGTACTATTATTATGTGAACCGTACTGTATACACACTATACAAGATTTTTTAGCCAGCCAAAACATAATTGATTATTTGAATAATAAAAACAAAACCCCAGTGCGCTTTCTGACTTTACACCACATGTCCCTCATCTTCCATGCCAGTTAATTTATTTCAAGATACACATCAGCTCTGCAGCTAACAATCACTAACAACAGCATATGAATACATGGAAGCAGACAATCTTTGTTTATGAAATGTTATGTTGCATTAATTGTAACAGCTGTCTATCAGTATATGGGTATAAACTGTGTAAAAGCTGTGTTAAATGCAGTATAGGAGCTCAACAGTTTAAATGTAGAGCAAAAAAGTTGCTTTGAAAAAAAAATCTCTTATGTTTAGCTGAGTGTGTGGAGAAAATGTGAATGTGACAACCCCTCCTATGTGTGACAAATGCCATCTTTGGTTTCCCAATGAAACTGTGAAATAATTATGTGAATTGGCTGTGAGCAAGCCAACACGTCTGTTTACATGCCCGATGCTATAGTACACAATGCATCTCTCTACTAGTTTTCAGGAAACCAGTAGGAAATCCCCAAAACAAAGACAAAAGAAGGAACTACTGTATGTTGCAAAAACCCATTTAACAAATAACCATATCTCACATATATTTCACCACCACAGAATCACCAGCATCACTGCATCATAATGCACATGCAAGAGAGCATCCAAAAGAAAAATAAGCAAAGACAAAAAACAAAACAAAGCAAATACTTAGCTTTAAAAACAGCAGTGTTCCTCAGCATCTCAGTGGACCTGGGAAGATATATCTAGGTCCCAGGCTGCCAACAGCAGGTAGGAAAACTCTTCTTCCAGCTTAAAGTGGCATTTTGAGGCAACTGGTTAATGTGGCAGCTGTCTAACAGAATCAAAAGTCCACAGTTTACTCGAAGTCTCAGCCAAAAAAAGCACAATAAACGTTATTACTCCACAAAACCTTACAGAAGTGACAAAAAAATCAGACAGTTGGAAGGAGAAAATAAATGTAACAGGTGTTTCAAAGTATAGCCAAGCTGCAGAGGAAACGAGTATAATTGGCAGCTTCAATTAGGCAAGTTTTTTCCCCCAAAAAAAATGTATTTAACAAAAACACTGATAATCTCAGGAACAGAAGAAGTACACAACATATCCAAGGCTACTAATACTGTACCAAATGTCTATATAATGTATACATATAATAATAAAAGTAAAAGTAAATATTAAAAATAATTTTTAAAAAAAGACAAAATTATAAAATATGCAGATAATAAAATCATAAGACAAATAAAGACAATTTGTTCACAGGGGTTTCTTTAAATCTATAAAGTTTCAGGAACGTTTTACAGAATTTTTAAAAATGTGTTAAATTCAGTCACAATAAGAGAGAAAGATGGCTGGCACCAAACACATTCTGTTTTTGAATAAAAACATGTGTTATGGTATTTTATTTTACCTTATCAGGAACACAAATATATGAGGCAAAGCCAAAATCTTTTACAATTGATTTAATAATTTAATTTATGTATAGTTTAATTTGGAAGTATGTTTACATGCATTGAATATATGTTGCAGAGAGCAGAGTATGTTGTATGTGAGTGGAGTTGTCTGCCTGAGCTAGATCTGTTACAGCTATTTTATATACTCAGCTAGAAATTTGCCTTTGAAAGAATTTCTTGAGAAATAATCAGTGTTATTTACTGTAAAGTCTATGGAGGATCATCAGAGTGCCTGAAAACATTTAAAGGAAAAAACATTTGGGGGGCACATCCTAAAAGAGGCAGATGAACAAAGTAATGACCTTCCCCTCGATGTCTTTCCAGCTGAAAACTCTCCTCTCCTTGATCTCTGGCACACATCAGCTAAGTTGTCCCTTGCAAGCCTCCTGTCACACAAAATAAATTGCCTTCACTGTGAATGGGTCAAAACAACACAGAGATGTCATTATTTCACAGCAATTGATCATACCTTGGGAAACACAAGTCAATAGTTTCTATAATTGCAATGTCTCCAGCCCCTCAGAGGTTCTTCCATGAGGGCTCCTTTGCTTCTTTTCATCTTCCCACTGATTACTATTTTCATGTCTCATATTTTTTGCCATCCTTGAGAAGGCTGCACATCACAAAAATATGTATTTTAATGCTTTATAGAGGGTACATATATGTATCTAACATTTAAACTTAATACACTTTGGTTCAGCATTTTAATTTTGCTCTACAACTTGCAGAACAATCAACCTTTGACATTTGGAATACATTCACCACCAACATCCAAGCTTTCACTCTTGAAATCTTTTGACTTTAGCTATTTGGCCTTGGGTGTCTTTTTTAAATTTTTTCAGTGGTAGGCTGTAATTTTCAGACTACCAAATGCAAAAAGAAGTTTACAGAACAGCCAGTGAATGCAAGACGGTGTTAGACTAGTATAATAGTTTGCATATATTGACCTTTTTATTAAAAAAGCCAATCGGGGCCACTGCCGATATGGTGGATAATGCATTTTTTTATTAGCAAATGTATTTCTCTTACAATCTACATATTGCTTTTTCTTTTTTTTAATTAGCCATCTATGAGAAGCTCTTGACCTGAATTGATTTCAATGTGACATTTTGTTTTTCTGATCATTATTATTGCTGATATTAATATTATCATCCATCATATGATGTCTAAATGCTGGCAGTGCCTTTTGAACACTGTCAGGGTTCCATTATGAGTAAAACAGACAAGCACGACATATAAATATTGAATAACTTGATCTATCTTTTGTCATCCATTGATCTATGAAGCTATGAATCTTTAGTTGTGGGCCTAAATCAATGTGACATAAACAGTTTAGATTTATTAAAGATCACATAAGTTTTGTGAGACTATATATTAAATCCACCACAGAGCCAACTTACCTTACAGTACCTAAAATAAATCAGTCATGTGGTGGTATTCCAATTGTAGACAACAAAGTGAAAAATGGTGGTACTGTGCAGGGAACAAGCTGAACAAAGGTGATCATACTGAGACTCACATGTCGGTTTAATGAAAGCAAAGTCATGCAGTGTGGGGCCAATCAAGCCTTCTGTTAGGCCTCACTTCTTCTGACACGATAGGCAAAAATGTGCCTACTACCACTGTACACGAGAAAGCCTTCCCCTTCTTTGTGGTCCAAACGCTGCCACATTTGATGCAACTCAGTTTGAGTTTTGCTTTCATTCTCAACAGCTGTACACATTCATTCTTAACCTGAACAGGCAGTAGTGGATTGTTAACAAACATCAACCTGAATATGCAGGACTATACAGGACACACATGCAGATACAGCAAAGGCATGAAATATGGGTTCTACACACATCATCACTCCCTAATATCCTGATATAAAACATGCACATAGAGTGCATGTAATTTATTCATACCCACATACAAACACACAGACACATTCACACGCTACATTGTGTCAGTATCATCAGTCCCTAATGTAACCATCTGCTCCACTCTGTATTTCTTTTATGCATAAAATGCTAACCAACTCTTGGCAAGAGGCCCTCACTCACCATCTCATATGCATCACAGCAAATTAATGAGTTACCTGAGAGAGAACATGAATAGAGCTTTTGTGGGTCTAATGGGAAATTAAAAATGGCTAACAACCCTGAATCAGCCAAACTAATGGAGAGTGCTGCTGAGGCCATTCTGGGCCATGCCAGAACTGCACCGAAACTGCCAATGCAGTGAGAAATAAACAGGAAGACCTGCATGATGGTTCCATAACAGGCAGGTCTAATGAGAGATAATGGGAAAAAACAACTTCAGGGTGAAGCAGCAAAGAGCATGAAACATTACTCAGTTAAAAAGAATTCCCTTAAACAGTGAATTGGTCTGTTATTGGTCTATCTATAATGAACCTTTATGTTTTTAATTTATGATTTATGATTTGAGATGTAAAAAATTATGCTGAGCTGTTTCGAAATCTGATTCTCAAGTCTGTTTGTTCTGCAAAGTTGTTACTTTAGTACAATATGCACACATATCTTTAGGCACAGAACACTCTAATAACAACCCTCTTAAATCTATTATTTATTTTTTTTTCATTTTAGACAAGACGCCCCCTGGGACAGCAATGCTTGTCACAGGAGAGATGTGCATCAGAAGATTAAATAATTTTTAAAATAATATGATTTGCTTTAAGTACAAAGCTGCAGATATTTTTTTTTTTATTATTGTCAACAATTAATTGATCCCACTAAAATATTCTGTATCTATACAAAGCCTGATATATTATATTCTTCTGCCATAGAGTTGTCAGAAATTCTTAAAAACATGTTCACACACCATACTACTGCTGTAAATACTCACTGGAGCAAAAAAATTGTATTAATCCATGGCTGAAAGTAGTCCCCAAGCAAATGCATTATTTACTGTTTTACAGTGCCCTGCTTTTTTTTTTTTTAGGAAATTACTTAGCCATTTAAAAATGTGTGACCCATTTTGAAGATTCACATCTTCAGTAGGAGCAATTGGTCTTGGGGATAATTGGTCTTGGTAATGAGTGCCAAAAACAGGATAGTGTTGAGAGATAAATATAGAACAACTCCATAAACCCTGGAATGATATGTAATACACAAACCCATCAGTTGCAGAAATTATATGTTATGGTACAGTTGATATGTATACATGGACATTAGGGCGTGTATTGTATTATTAAAAACAGACCATGCATAATATATAAATGGTACAGTACAGTTTTGTTGATGAAATGCTGTAAATCATTACTAAGTTATGAATAGGATAACATGTCCTCTAACATTTAACACCACAGGTCCAGAGGTGAAACATGTAAGACTAGCAAGAAATTTAACAATCTTGCATCGTGCATCCTCCAAAATTCTTATTTGAACTGATCTGAAGGAGGAGGCTGCAAATTAAAAGGTGGCAGCATCAACACCCTTCAAGTCCCCCTTTTACACCTCCTTTGACTTCACCTCTTCTATCAGCCAACATGGTTTAATCTGAAACACAAGCCTGGGGTTGCAAAAGTCACTCTACATCTTGTCAGGACAATATTTTCACTGCCTCCTTTTCCCAGAGGCAGTGACCTTCCTGTGTCTCTCTGATCTGTGCCAGCCCACAGCCACAGCCCACATTGACAGGACTGCGAAAGGCAGCCAAGCATATCTTAATCCATTCTAGCTCTGCTTTGCTGTAGCCTGGGTTTTCTAAGGTGCTGCTGGAGTCTCTGTGTAGAAGAAGGGTTTCCTCAACCAGCTCTTCCATTAGTCCGAATGGAAGATGCTAGTAAAGGCTAGGGAGTTTTTAGACAGCTGACAGAACCAGATGGGTTCTGTCGTTTCGTGTTATGTAGTTAAACCTGCCATTTTTCTCAGACCATATATTCCTGAAATATTTAGGCTGTGTTTGTGAACTTGTGCACACTGTTTCAATTTGTTCTCCGTGTAAACGCTCCTTTGTTAAATTATTCATCGGGAATAAATGTGCCAACATGCTCATCATGCATTAGAGAACGGTCTTAAGAGCAGAAAACTCATTTTTGTCTCAGATGCTGAACTCTTTTGAAAAGGGATTCACACAGCATTAACTCTGCACACTGCAGTTAAAGTACCTTTGAATCAAGTCACATCTGCTCACATGGCTCACAAATGGAAGAATTCTGTCTTTTAGTTCAATAGTTTTTCACTCTTGTTGAATTTATTCTACTTGTTGAATTGGATGCATAAATTGAATGTGAATGAAAAGCTAGTAAGCATTTGCTTTAAAAAGCCTAACTAGCAAAATGTTTAAAGGTCTGTTTCCATAAATAACCACAAGGCTTCATCAAACCCCAGTACACCACACCACAGCTGTTTTTTTGCAAAGCACATTTAAACATAACAGCTGTAGACTGTTGCACTTTATATAACTCCTCTCCCGTTGAGATAAAACAGCAGGATAGAGGGGGTGTTTGCTCTTGAAAATGACAGCTAAAGGTGTGTGTATGGAGCTGTATGTTGCTGGTGGGCTAGTCTGTGTGTCTTTCCAGTTCCCTTCACAGATGGAGAGGAGTGCCCCAGGTAAGTGGAGACCAAGCCAAGGATATGAAACAGGGATGACCAGGCTCCCACCGGAAGACAACGGAGGAACTGAGGGATTGTGGGATCTGTGTTACAATAGATAATTAGTCAGGAACATCTGTTGGAGGAAGTTCCCCTGTACCTCATGGGCCACAGATCTTAAATTACTCTTTGGCTTAGAGTGGAGAGTGAGCAGCTCCAGCTATTTACTTGGATAAATCATTTGTATTAATCACTGAGGTCCACCTGCACACTTCCATATGGCTGTGATGGGCTGGTATGTGAACTTCAATAGGTCCCAACGTGGTGAAAAACTAACCTAAATATTAAAAGAGATAGAACCTAATTTAATATTTTAAAACGGTCTGAAAGTTTAATCTCTCATGATACCCTTAAATAAAAAAATAAAAAAACAGCCTGAACATTGTGTGGGTAATCACATTTTCTGTGCATTTTATTTGAAATGCAGACATAAGCTATCTGCAAATGGCACCAATATGAGGAAGGTAGATTCCCACTTTTAGCTACAGCTTATTCTGTGTTTATGCAATGTATGTATGCTATATTCATATGATTATGAGTTGTCTTTATCAATATAGAACTGACATGAAAGTGTGCTGACAAATTGAATTATTTGATATTCCACTGTCTGTATTAGAGGAAAAATAATTAGGATTCCTCATCTGGGGACCATGAAGGAGTGACCCAAATTTCAGGACAGTCCATCCAATATTGTTTTCTTAAAGCCAAAACAGACCTTTTTCACAGCAGCCATTTTGACATGAAATAGGAGGATAAACACAGGCGTTACCAATTATATTAATTCAAGGTCCAGTGTGCAACATTTAGGAGGATATATTGGCAGAAATAGAATATGATATTCATCTGTATGTTTCAGTGTATAATCACCTGAACTTTGAAATTGTTGTGTTTCTGTTACTCTCTAAAGAGCTGTTCTGATCTGCAGATGCCGCGGGTCACATTCCATGAGTCCATCATGTTGAACCACTGTGTTTCTAGAAAAGCCCAGAAGTGTCACATTAAACTACTAGCTTCTCCTTCGTGTTTGAAGGGTTAGGATGAAGCGACAGATCTGCAACTACACTGCTAGATACCACTAAATCCTACACACTTTACATCTAAGGTAGCATTCAGGTCAAACAGTGTCAAGGTGCTGCTATTGTGCATGTTGGCAATCCACAAAGTCTTTAGGATCTATCTTCTGGGGACTATGTATGTCTGTAGAAAATGACATGGCAATCCATCCATTAGTTGTTGAGATATCTCACCGTGGATCAAAGGGGTGGACGGATCGTGTGTCTAAAAAAACAAGCAGTCCAGCTGCTTTTTAAAGCAGTGAGGGACATTTGCACGCATCAAACATAATGGAAGATACCTTTTAGCGGAATGACAGTCCATTGACCCTACCTCTAAAAGAAAATATCAAGATACTTTAATTTCACTAGTATCATCTACTAGCCCCCTCAATCATCAAATGTTGCACTGGGGCTGGCCCTCCTCCTGGTGTAGAGTAACCTGACCATTAGCAAAATAATGGATGCTATTTACGGCCTCAAGAAATGAAGTAAATAAATAAATAAATGCCTAGTTACGTGACACAAAATGGGGCCAAGGAGAAAAAAGGCAGTTAGAAATCCATCAGAATGTCATTTTGTGTGTCTCTGCCTCTCCCTCTCTGCCCATCCAGATAGATATCAGCTCATTGCAAACCTCACTCCCATTAACCTGTTCACAGGTTGCCAAGAGAGGAAGTAGTATTTTTCACCTTTATATCAACTCCCACTGCCTATAGACACCCACTCACCCCCACCCTTTTCTTCTTCCCCTTCTTTTGGTCTGTTTGAGTAAGTTCCACAAAAGATAATTTCCTTTTCAAATTACAGCAGGCCCTTTCACTGACCCGATGGCATTGTGATAATGCAGTGCGGGAGCTGAGAGTGTCTCTGATGAGGTGCGAGAGCAAATGCACTGGCCAGCACTAATGTCTTGTCAACACCATACTTGGACATGGGCGCCTATAGCATACAGCACACAGCCTGAGACTTGTTGAGCAGAGCAGCTCAGACTGAGTCCTCTGAAGCAGTTTGGGCTACAGAAAAACCCAGGACGATTAGCTGACACTCGCTTCACACAGATCTTGTTGTGCATGTGAAGGGACAGTATGTCCTTTTGTAAATAGCCAGAAAAAAAGGAAAAATAACAACTTCGGATAGGAGGCCTCAACAGGATGTGTGAATGACTTGCAGAAGCAGCTTGCAGGCTGTGTCGTGATTCATGAGCTAATCGCCTCCCAGACCAGTCAGGCATAAGAAACAGAGAGAGGAGGAGGTGTCAGGTACAGCGAGGAATACTTTGATATTAGAATTCAAGGCATCTATGTCTTGCCTTGAGCAGGATAATCCCATTATGCCTCAGGTCACAGCAGTGCACACAAAGAGAGAGGCACAACTCACTTCAAAATAAACTGCTTACAGATGACGAGAATAACACAAACAGCCGTCAGAAATAACATCAAACTCCGACCCAACTGAATTAGAACATCCAATTTAGGGACGAAAAATATCCCAGATATTGAAAAGCGAGAATAACACAATTCGATTAAAAAAAAGGGGAAAGTTTTTCCAGTTAGACTTTTACAGTTCATCTTGGGTGTTTTCAAGATCGAGCGTTTTTTCATTACAGTCCGTCAGTTTTCATTATGAAATGAGAAAATCTAATTTTGCGTGGTGTATCTGACAGTCTTTCAAAGTAATTCATCCTGTCAAGATAAACCCTGGCAAACCCACCAGATGGTGTTTGTGTAACTGAGCTCTGTTTTTAGTGTGCACATTTCTTAAAGTGCAAGACCCTTCTTGATATAGATCTAAATGTGCATTGTGCTTTGTTTCTGTTTTTCTTCGGGAGAAGGAAAATTGTCTCTACCAATCTGTGATTACAATCTTGTTTGATTTAGATAAGCCTAAAAACAAATTGGTTGTTAGTCAATTTATATTCAGTTAGGTGTTTTCATAATTCATGTTACATATTCCTCAATAGAAAAATACTAGAAAGAAATAGAAAGCTGCAACTTTGAGATACTGAAATGTTGCTTTGATTTTGGCCTTCCATTAAAAATGGGATTGGTGAGTCGTGTCATTTCCAATAAGATGTGTGCACCTCCTTGACCAGAGCTGGAAAAAAACCATTTTACTAATTTTCTTATTTCAGATAGCTGACCAGGGAGGAATTGTGGGAGGACTAATCAGCAGCTTCAGTCTGTTGAACATGCAATGAAATCCACTGCTGTGTAAGCTAATAACCTACAAACTATAACCCACCTCAAATAATCTAATTAGTAGGAGAAGTTCGGTGTGCAGGGTGAGGTACTTGTCTTACTAATAATAAATAATAACTACTAGTAATTTTATAGAATTGTGATATTTAACAAACATTTAGCATATTCATAAAAGTTGTTGCTTTAAAGGAATAGCTTGACATTTTTGGAAATGCATTTATTCACTTTTTTGCCAAGAGTAAGATGAGAAGATTGATATCACTCTCGTGTAAACATGAAGCTACCTCCAGCAGCCAGTTAGCATAGCTTAGCACAAAGACATATGTACCAGAATAGTTCTTGGAATCAGGGAAGCAGCAGAGATTCCAAGAAGTCATGTCATGTAATTTTTACAGTTGTGTTCATCTGTGAGCTTTAGAGGAGCTGGTTGGCTGATTTTGTTCCAGTTGAACAGAGCCAAACTCAGTGTTTCCAGTGTTTAGTTAATCTCTAGTTGTAAATTTGTATTTACCTTATGCCCCCTTTTTATGTCATGACTCACCTGCTCTGTTTGGCTAGTACTCATTGCCTTCATTGGTTTAGTTGGTTGAACATTATCACATAATGAATTTTAGCCGTAGAGCTCGACTTACTGTTGACTGACAGCAATATAGCTCTGCTGTGGTATACACAGTACATTAATAGTGCATGAATTCCTGTCTAAAAGCTTATAAAAAGACCACAGAAGCCACAGCAACAATCATAACATAAATCCTTGGGTGCGTTGGGTGCAGAGCTCTTAACCATATAAACAGTGATTGGCTAGTTTTGTAATGAAAGAGAATGTGACTGCTTGAACCCACTAATACCTGAACTGAAGACATTGTGATAGCATAAGTAGTGATGCCATCTCTTAGCTTAGAAAAAGAAATGAACAAACTACATAGTCAGTAAACATGATTGAACCCAGTGAGAGTAAATAAATGTCAGACTATTCCTTTAAACATCCATGTCAGTCACACCTGAGCTTATAGTGACATGACTGGAGTGAGGATTGCAGTGGTTACAGGTGGCCTCTGCCTACACAACAGGTGACTTATCTACAGTATGTGATCCGTGACCACTACCAAACTCATCCCATGTGCATCCTTCCCGACTCATTGTACTGCAGAGAATGAAAGACCGAAGTCAATAGCAGCGCACAGAATTGTCAAACCGCCAGCCCTAAGATCCACACTGTGGTTTCCAAACACACAGAATACATTTCCATTCAACTTTTGTGAAGGTCTTTTATGGCAGAGCAACAAAACCCAGAGGAGTCGTGGTATGAAAAGATCTTTCATTATTAATAGAATATTAGCCCACATAAAGGTGAATGACTGAAGGATTGTGTTTCAACACTGCAGGGGCTGTAAAGTGCACAGAGGTTAATTCTCTGATCCAAGGGTAGATTTGTATCATTGTTTGTAGATAGAAAGAGTTTTTCCAGGGGATTGGATTCATGTCTTCCCTCTCTCTGTTCCTTGGAACACTGTGGTGGATTGCCTGGTCTGATTAATCTTAATGAATTATGCAAATAGCCTTTATCTCAAATGATTTAGCAATGTTTCTGTATTGTTTTATTAATGCACTTTTGAATTACTCCGTATAATCACGTAGCCTTTCCTCAGCCGTTGCTGTTTGTAATTCATCGCCAGCTCTTTATTAAATCCATGGTGGTCTCCGGCGAATTGCATGCAGGAATGAGAAATTAGTCATTACTGTAATTTAATGATTTCTAACCAAACAAGAAGCAACCTGGATCACTAACCATAGCAGCCCTCCGCACTACTCCCTTCAGCGCCAGTCCCTCGGGTCTGATCTTTGGGAGCGAGCCATCTACATTTTTGCTTAATTAATTATGTTTAGTATAAGGAGCATTATGTGGTGAATGCACTGTTTCAATTACAGACGGAAATTGACTTACAAAATATAAAATTCCCCACAAAGTGGTGGTTTGTTTTGAGTCTAGACATCCTTACAACTGACTAAAGCTTTCTCTGCTGCAACAGGCAACATTTCTAGAAATTCTTTGATTATCGTTCATGCACATAGGGTATGCTGATGGTTGTCTTGGAGTCATAAACATGACAGCTATGGAGAAAAATTACATTGCAGAAATGTCTCTTATTATCACATCAGAGAAGGGGCCCCTGTATTATAGATACCATAGTTTCCTGTCCCAAAGGTGTAAATGTCACATGCAGGTGAAATATAAATACATCTGACTGTTTTCTGCCTCCTCAAAGCAGCCTGCCTCTAACCCGTTTGACTTCCACACAGATGGGAATGGAGCTGCATGTTGATATCGGTAATGATAGTAGTTACAGTATATATATGAGTCAAAATGGATGGAGGGCTCCTTCACCATTGGACTACACAGATTCAGACGACTAGGATGGCCACAAGGGCTGAATAATCCTTTTCCGTGCTTTGGTCTTTTCTTTATCCATTTATTTCCCCATTACCCAGCCTGAACCCCTCAAAAGGTTTATTTTCTGTAACCTTTTAATGACATGCACTAACAATCCTTTTGGGATTTTAACAGGCAATGCCTTACAAGAAATCATTTGGACCACCACCCATCACCAATCATTGGTTATCATTAATTCAGCACGATAAAGACAGGCTTGGATGACGACAACATCTAGCTTTGGAAATGAACCAAATAGGATTAGGGTTGTGTTAGGTTGAGAGCTAATTATCAGTCTCTCCCTGGACCAGATTTCAAATGGCTTTTTTTTAAGTCTGTTCATTTTAAGAAAATGGTGCGGTGAGATATTTCCTTTGTATGTTTGGCCTATATACATTTCAACACAACTGTCAATTTGTTAGCTATGTAACCTCCATCCTCCTCCTCTTTTTTTTGTCTTATTATTGACCTGCTAATTCGAAATCTTAGCCATTCTTACCTATACAGCGTTGTGGCCTGGCATACAAAGAGCATCAACACAGACTGTAAAAACCCAGATTTTTCTGAACAGTGATATCCATTGGGTTAGGTTTATTGAGATAATATCGACATTTGTAATCAATGGTAATCACCAGGCTTCAAAAACAACAGATACCATTAAAACATTTGGCAGAACTCAGCTGTGTTGACCCTTGGTGACCTGTAGTCAAACATCATTACATTTTTTTCTGGGTTTTATAGTTGGCATCGTCTTTTGTCTTTAAAAATAAGACATGACATCCTAACAAACTTAAGAAAGCCAAACACTTGAAAGTATTATATCAACAAAAAAAGAAACAGAGGAGATATCTGCTGCATAAGGCTAAAAGGAATGAAAATGCTCATGATCTCACTAGATCTTCAACACAGATATGCATTAAGAGTCCTGTGGCAAGAAAATAACACAAAAGTTTCACATCACATGGTTTTGTCTTAGGGTGATTTTTTTTTTCTGGTGTAATCCACAGTCTTTACGTCAATAAATATCTTCATGGTTGAGTCTTCTAGTCCATAGGAATAAAACTATAATACAAAGAGAGATTTGGTGGGCAGTAGAGTTCAGAGACAGCTACTGTTGATGCTGGATCTAAAGTCAGGAATCTTTTTGGATATGTAGTCTTATATGATGCTCCGTGGTCCTTTTCTTCCATTCGTTCAGTGGAATGTCTGAATGATTATTGTCCTTGTTGGTCCCTGGTTTCCACCAATCCTCAAAACACATGATATCCAAATGTCCTACGGTGTTGGTCAAAGAAGCAACGTCTGGTTCCAAATAAGGTTTTCCTGGAAACAGACAACTATCGTGTGACCTAGAAAGAAAGGGAAAGAAAAAGAAAAAAACAGATATTAAAAGAAAATTGTGTCAGTGACATGAATGTATGCTGGGAGTAAAAAGGGATTTGAGTAATTAATGATGACAAATAGTATTAGCAACACTCTAAAAAGCAGTGCCATCTGACAAGCTTATATGACAGAAACCACTGGGAGAGGAGTGGAATAATTAAACCCACTGTATTTATTACAGCTGAGCCATCTTTAGCTAAGCGGAAGTGTAGCCACACACGCATACAAACACACACACACACACAATTTTTTTTTGCAAAAATAAGCGTTTAACTTTTTGTGTGTGTGTTTACTACTTTAAGATGCATACTCTAAGTAAGTCTATGTCTATGTATCTGTTTTCCGAAGACTGTACTCTGTATATTTTTTTGTTATTATAAATAAATAATTCTGTAAATGAATTCATGGCTTCATATCTCATCCACTTAAACCAACATCTTTTCTTCTCTTAATTTCTAACTCTAAGTTATTCTCTCAGAGATTCCCAGTATTGTTTCTTTCTGTCTTTGAACTCATGGAGTAAAGGTTTTTTTCTAGCTGATTCTTAGTTATTTGCTTCATGGCTGCAATTCTGAGCATTCTATATAAGCGTACGCACAATATCCACTGCCAGAATAATTAACTAGGCAGATAAAGAAAATGAGAGAATTTCCACGTAAATTCCTTCCAATATTTAGAATGTTTTCTATGAATTTCTCCAAAAACTGGCTTCCACTCTTCCTCGTTCAACTGATCTCCTATTTTAAAAATCCATTGTTGTTGAATGTCATTATTAGTGTCATTGACAATGTTTTTGATTACCTTGTTAAGATTTTTAATCAAAAAATGTAATTACAGGGCTTTAGCATTATCTGCTAAACATCCGTTAGCCGGAATTGTCTTTCTGCATATAACAGCATGCTTACATTACCATTTAGCTCAAATAAACGCTGTCACGATCATTCACGTTTTTGTCTATCGACTGATGAGTGGTTTCCTTTCTAACCTCGACCTGTCATGAAGACAAACTCTTGTTTTAGTGCTGCACATCTAGCACTAGCCTATCTGTCAAAACACAGGTTGTGACAGGTTGAAGGTGTGTACATTCCCAGCTGGTGTGTTTATAATTCAAACATCTGCGGTGTTATGCAGCAAGAGAGAGAAGACAGTGAGAAGCTAGAAGTCAGACGTAATGCAATGTACATCATGCTCAATGATTTTCATGCAAACAGAGGGAATATTATTATTCATGATGGCATACTGCTGGCATAAGTATTCTTAGGCGTTTTCATGAATATTAATCTAAAAGATTGAAAGATGCAGTTTGTACTACTCTCACTTTAAGCATAACTCTAAAAATACTCTTAGAGGTGAATGTTGTTCCTTGTTGGTTTGCACTTTAAAAGTAGAACGCAAGTAACTTTTTGACTTGCCCTCTGATGTAGGAGGCTACTGTAAAACACACACACACACACACAAACACACACTGAACTAAACACAGGTGTTCATGTGTGAATATTTGCACATTACTGTCATTCAATTAGCAGTTGGCAGGGTCTCACCAGTTATACCAACAAGGGGTTTACCGCACACAATCAGTCTACCGAGCAATACAATTCTAATATTTAGTGGAAGTGCGATTTTAATGCTGCAACTGAAGACACAGTGCTTGCTGTGTGGGGAGTCACAATTTAATTTTCATCTCCGTGTGACAATCCTCAAAAAACAAGGGTGTGAGAGAGCATATGGAAATGACTTCATGTTGTTACTGTTCCAGCAGCAGGTTGTAGACATACAAATGCAATGAAACCAACACAAACCTCCTCCTCTCTTGAACTCTCTCCGTCCTCCCATAGGTGTTCAAATGATTCACAACATTTCCATTCTCATCAAACCATTCAACAACCCCTCGTGTCCTGTATGAAAGCATCTGCATTTGTCTCACTACTCATTCATTCAGGGTTTTTTTTTTATTTGTCACCCGTCTTTACATTCATACATTGAGTTGAGTCAGTTGTTTTTAGTGATGGCTTTCAACACACTTCTACCCACAGCAACATTTTGGAACTGCTGCACTGCTGCAATAATCAACTCATAAATGCATGTACAAGCACATTCATGCTGAATATTGTTGTATTGATAATTGTTATGTAGACAATTTCTATTTTACACATGTTCTGTGCCTGTTTTTTCCTTCTAATTATAAAAGAAAAGAATAAAACATAATATTACAAATAGAAACACATTTATAATTGCAGGAGAAGCTTTGAAAGAAAATTTCATAAATATAAGGGGTAAAAAGAGGTCAGATACACAAAATTAAAACAAAACAATGTATGTGGCAGCAGAAACAAAAGTGTGAGGCAAAGTGACACCTTATCAAAGCAATTAGCATGCTGTGTGTTGTGGGTGTCACTGTGAGGGTTATCGGTGAGTAAACACACAAAGGGGAATCAGGAGAACAGAAGGCAGCTCTCAGGGTTTGATGCTTAAGCTGCTTCAGGATGAAAGAACACACTTGACTGGTCAGCTGTAGGTTCAAAGACCCATTGACAAACAAACTAAGAACCTACCTTTGATGGACAGCTATGACGCACGTATGTGTGCACAAGTGTGTGTCCCATACTCATTCTAATAAGGAATATAAAGATATTAAGAGTTTTAAATGCAATGCTTGTCTGATTCTTTTGCGCTTTCCTTATTTCAAGTATATTATTTCATGTTGCTCTAAATTCATGGCCAGTGTCAGCCTTCATGAATGTCTTAATTTACTATTAAAAAGAAATCAATCATCAATAGAATGATTTAGCTCCTTTTCAGGCTATCCATCGACTTAACGTCTCACACTGTCTTTCATCCTTTTAAATCAATTAACTCACACTCTGTTTT
This sequence comes from Morone saxatilis, assembly GCF_004916995.1. NCBI lineage: Eukaryota > Metazoa > Chordata > Actinopteri > Moronidae > Morone > Morone saxatilis. The sequence goes on along the minus strand of NW_023339740.1, from coordinate 21,687,968 downwards.
TGACTGACAATATAAGCTGAGAACTAGAGTCTAACAGACAGCTTGGTTCAATTTCAGTGACATGAGCTCTTTTGTAGTGAAAATATTAAACATATTCTGAAGCGGATTGAAACCACAAGAACTAACTGGTCCTAAAACACTACAATAAAACAGTTAAATACCTAAATCCGGTGATTAGGTGAGGTGCTATCCAAATGGAGTTCATGGAGCAAACTATAATACGTGCCCAGTTGTGTTTTCCGTATACCCAGCTTTGACGTCTGCATCTGGCTTCTATGCTGCATGATACCAAGAAGCTTCCTTTGCTTTGTGCCCGTTTGTTTGAGCGAGAGACGGACAGAGAGACAGCTGTGGTCAGGCTATATAGACAGTGAATGACAATGAGAGCACGCCGGTAGTGAGAAACCCCACTGCACGACCCTGTCGCTGTTTTGGTCTGAATACGGCTTCTTTTACAGCCATTTAAAACAACAGGAGACTGAAACAAAAACATAGAAATTATGCATTTTAATTGTTGATACTATAGCGATGTAATGAAAACAAACCATATTGTATACAGCAAATGGGTAAAATGCTTGCTCATGAGACTTCAAAGACTTCAATTCATGGCAGCAGCACACTCCGCTTGACTGCATATACCATATACACAGCTGGCAGTGTTTGTGGGTGGGAAGCCAGTGAAGGATTATGTCATTGTTACTGCACTAGCGACTCTTACTGATTGGATTGGACAGCATTGCACTGCAGAGTGGCTGGAGTCTAAGGAGATATGGGTATGAATATTCATGTGAGTTCCTGCCTCATAGTGACGCTTAAAATGTCCATATTTATCTCCACCACTTTCCATAGAGTTTTGTTTGTATCTTATCACATTCATAATATAACTAGCCCTTCAGATTTTCTAGTTATTTTATTAAAAAAAAATGGGAGGGGGGGGCTTTTATTGCCTGTAATTGATAGCGATAGCTGAAAGGTGACAGGAAAGGGAGAAGAGAGAGGGGATGACATGAAGTAACAGGTCACAGGTCAGAGGTCAGAGTCAAACCCATGGCCGCTGCAGCAAGGACTCAGCCTTACTGCCAGACCTATTATAATTTTATGAGTAATAACATTTTTGTCTTGTGGAGTTTGACTGTAGGTGTAGAAAACATTGATTTAAGATCAGATAATGAGGTCAGGTAATCAGGTAATGAGCGACTGCCTTAGTAAATCAGGAGCTACATACATGCACATTGTAGCCTCAAAAAGGACCCTAGAAATTTGTCCAAACGGAAGAAACAAAAACGATTGTACAGTTAAATTTCTACATTTCAAGCTGCAAGTCATTATATAGTATATTGAGGCTAGAATTCATATACTTTACAGTTACTTTAAGATATAGTTTAACTGTGTCTTGAAAAAAAATCAAGCTCAGACAGCTATCCATCACCTACCCTCAACACATTCTGAACAACCATCATAGCACCTGTCAAGTGGAAAGGCTCTGTGGTTCTTTTGCCTTCCGTCCTCTGATTGATAGGAAGTGAAAAGCAGGAGCTGCCAGGGTTATAATTCCTGACATTACCAGCAGGACTATAAAACTAGCTGCTCCCGGACATGCAGAGAAAGAGGTAACAACTGGAGTTGTCCGAGAGGAGGCCTGCAGGGTGTCAAGACGTCTGATTTATTGATGTGACTTCATCATGAGGTGAAATGACACCATCATTTTTTATCAACAATGCCACTGCTGGACATCAAAGAATAAAGTATTTATAGAACATATGGGGCATGTACTGCAACTGAGGAGGGTTTTTTTGTCATACCAATGTAGCAATTTTGAGAAAATATTGACTAAAAATAGTAACTTCTTTACCATTAATATATATTTTAAAAAATGCAATAAAAATATAGCATTTTGCAGAACTGTAGACTTGCACTTAGGTTAGACTTACAACTGTATAAATTATAAAATCATTAAATTTTATGATAAAATGGATAAAACCAATTTCAGTAATGTGAGATGAAAGAAAATAAATGTAAAAACAGGTTGACAATTTATATTTTGGGAAACTATTTAAAAGATCTTTCATTAATTAAGCATAAAAGATTGCTGGTTGAGCCAAGCTTTAGCTATTGAAGTTTGAAGTGTGCTGTCTCCAATAGCT
>NW_023339740.1:21680980-21685811 GCF_004916995.1 Morone saxatilis | reverse complement strand
TATGTTCACCAGCTAGTTGCCAACTATGTGTGTTTACTGTTTATTGCTGTGCAGGTAGAGAACAGTGGGGTTTTCCAGCTTTTTCACAAAAAAACAGCTGCCTGCTGCTTCTGGAAAGGAGTTGATGAGAGCTGTGACACTGAAACAAACAATTAAGTTGTAAGCCAAAAAACAATAAGCTGAAAGACACTAAAATTCATTGTTTATGTCAACTTTGACCAGACTGCTGCTAGACTAAACTTACTCAAACCTTTAGGTCTTGAGTTTTCATCTAGCTATTTGTAGGCTTTGAATAGACACCTTGAATATTTAGTTTTTAGGCCATATTCACTACATCCTGTGTGGTGGCGAATATTATGGTGTGTTTATTTGTGCTTAAGGATGTAATCGCTGTGAAAAAAAGTCTGGTTCATGAAGCAGCTTGACCGGTCTGATCGCTGGATTGGCCAATGCAGTTTGACATCGGGTGGCGTTTCTCCAAAAGTTGATTTCAACTTCTTCACCATTGCTGCTTTTCTTGAATGGGAGAAGGTTTTTTTTTCACTGCAGTACCTGATTTGGTCTGAAAAAACCCTAGGCCTATGCAGTGAAAGGACTTGGACTTGGTCTTCAGATGTCAGGTTATTTAAATATTCAGCATGCACAAACCTAAAAGGCTTGTGACTGACATGCAATTTACTTATAAAAGCCTCACTTGGATTTCACCTTAAGACTTGACTTGAGACTTGTTTTGACAATTTGTGACTTGACTGGTATATTATATTCAAAGGGAATGTAAATATTTAATCTACCAAAGTTTTACTTGATATGTTCATCTAAGCTATGCAGGATAGGTTTGGACTTTTTGATGTATGAATTTTCAAGTAATTTTAAAAGAACCGGTGTCACTTATTTCACAATACTGAGCTCAATCCTCAGCAGAGCCCTCCATTTATTTCTTTAGAATGATGTTAACTGACCAGTAAGCTCGGGTACAGAGCCCTCTAGCATACACATGCCGTCCCTTGCTGGCTCTCTGTGGGAGGCAGCAGTGCCATGAGCATGGAGCGACCCCCGCTGACTCCCAAATCAAAAAAGAGTCGAGGTTCTGAAGGGTTCTACTAGCCACCTGGACCCCTGCTTGTCTGTGCCTCTGTTTCTGCTTTCCCGTGGCTGTGTGAGAGGGCATGAATTATTAACCCGGCTAAAATAAAAAGCTCTGCTCCGACCAGGCCTCCTGTAGCCATGAATAATGGAAGAGGCAGCTCAACTACAGGCGTTTGGTGAGTCAAACACTGGGCCGTGATGGATGGCTAAGGGCCCACTGCGTCCCCCCCTCCTCACCTACTATCCACTTCAGGTCTACCACACCCTGAAACCCAAAACACACGTCCAGATAACCTCTATTAATCTCTGGAAGTGCTACAGCTTGAGCTGTCTTGCCCTGCCTCAGCACATCCCACTCGACGATTTGGCTTCCTGGAGGGATTTTAGTTTGTTGTTTGTTTGTCTTTCTCCTGCCTTTGCTTGCCTTTGTTTTGCTTCTCGCTCGCACTTTTGAGGACCCAACTCAAGCATGCTCTTTCTTACCCTTAATGCTAAAACCACGAGGATGAGATGGATACATGCAAGCTGGATTCCCAACAGGCTTTTCTAATTTGTACCAATGAACTCACTTGTGTACGATCACACTGTTTATTATGAAAGTGATAATTGATTTTCCATTTGCAAAGTTGTCTTGTGCTCTGTGCCTCCATATCTAATGTCTCACCTAAACTGCCAACCGAGAATAGTGTCATGATAATATTGCTTCTATATTTATTTCGATCCATTCATAAACATATTTTTTTATTCTCAACTGAGAGTTTATATGTGATCTTATTAAATATATAAATAATATATATTTACATCATTATTATTATTATTCTTTTTATTATTATTCAAGTGAATCAATCTGACACATGTTCTTTCAACCCTGTAATTCTGGCGTTTTGTGAAATTATACAGTAGGTCCAAGCAGAAACAAGACAAATGTCTTGTTGCATATATTAACGTGACACATCATGTATATTCATGAATAATTTTGACACTAAATATTCTGTTTTGTAGTTAGATTTCTTAGCCTTAAAACAAGTTCAGATCTCAGCATGTGATGAAAATCCCAGAAATATTTAATGGTTGTTGATAAGAGAGCACAGGCATCATAGAACAGTCATCAAACTATGATATATTTATGAGTGCTAATCATTTCTCATTCAAATATGTGAAATTATAATTAAGTTGCCATAGAAATTACATGGTTTGTCAGTCTGAAATATGTCTGATACTTTGACAAAACAATCATCAAAATGTCATAATGTCATAAAGGAAAATATGGATTTTTTCCTTTTCCTTTTAATTGTTATCAACAACAGTAGCTTAATGTGCAATTCGTTATTGAGACATGAACAGATTTGTCTCAGGTCTTATACCAATTAGCCTACGTCTTCAGCACTACATGGACCCACGTGGGGACTTAAAATTCTGGAGACTGACAGCAGGCCACGCATCATATTTCCTAACCTTATTTGTTTATTTATCTTCTCTGATGAGCTCACACAATAGATTAAGGTTTTATATGTTTAGACTGCAACATTGACTTTGTACGGTATATCAGAAATATATCAGCAGATAGATTTAACAGTTTAGCTTTAGATCTTCAGTTCAGTTGACAGGTTTCACACCAGACTAAACTAACAGAACCAAAAGCCATTGTTTAAACCAAACCAAACAGGCTAGGTGTGAAAGCATCTTTAAAAAAAAAGGAATACAGATACTTGACCGTTCTCTCCACAATACATTTAGCTGTTGGGCTCCTGCATTGACTACCTGATCTACTTGGCTCTACCAAATTAGCAAGGTAAGTAAAAATACAATAAACTATATGCAGTTGGACTTCCACGACAAAATGCGAGATGTAGCTAAACAGATAGCTGAACTTAACTCACCCCTTTCTACTGTTGTAAGCCGATCGCTTCAAGAAACACTTCAGTGACTCTCCCCTATGAGTCACATCTTCCTCTCCTGCTGCCTCCTACTCTGCCTGCTCTGCTATGCTCTCATCTGAAGTTGATAAAAGAAATCTTCTCTAGTGCTCTCTTTAGCTCTTGTTTCTTTATTTTTTTCCAACACTTATAAAGCCATCCTCTGTTATTATAGGGCCACATTTGGTCACAACTATTATGCAAGACCATGGAGAGTAATTTGTGTTGGCTCTAATCTATGGCTATTAAGTATTACAAATTAAGAGTATCTATTTTCTGCCCTTAATTAGACCCACCTTGGTTGTCTTAACTTTGTTTCCTGTACTGCAGCTCCATCCTTTGAGATCTGGCAGCACTTTACACTCTTCCCCATCCATGCAGGGATGCATCTGGCACCACCACTTCTGTGCAACTATGGAGGCTGTGAGGAAAAAGAAACAAAACAGTAAGGAAAAAGTTGGGGAGAGTACTGGAGGCAATTAACAACCTGCTGTTTGAAACTGTAGCATTATTCTGCCCTGGCGGAAGCAACAACAAGCACCTTTGGTTTCTATATTCATCACAGTGATTGAAGAGAGCGTCTTTTGATCTCTGGCTGACAGTGGAGACCCGTAGGTCTGAATTACAGGGCGTGGGTCAATGTCAAGCCGGTGAGTGTTGTGGGCAGGTGCGTGAAGTGTGAGGAGGGTGGATGTTTGTACGTAGGAGGGATAATAAAGCGTGCAGCAGAGGTTGGCACGTCAAGGTCTTAAGTTGCTCTGAGGAGGCCTACAGGGGAGAAACAGCTTCCCCTGACATTTCCAGTGAAAAAAAAAGAACTGTCAAAATGGAGGAAACTCCTGTCAGAGCCATTACAGTGAAAAGAGGAGATAGGGATCGATTCACCTGTAACTGAGGCCACTTTTGACATGATATTAAATGACCTGGCCTTCTGTCTTCTCTGCCCAACACCAGGTCTGATAAAACCTCAACAACAGAGAAATGGATGAAGTGGTGGGCGATTTGATTTTGAAGATTTTGAAGCCACCGGGACACAACAGCAGGATCATGAAAATCTAAATTTTTTTTTCCTTCTTTCATATAATAAACCTCAGACCCAAATAATCAGTGAAATAAGCACTAGAGGCACAGTGACAGGTGTGACAGTTTTGCACCGTACCACATTTTGTCCCTAATCAGAAGTCAGTCTCAAATCATTACCAAAACTTTAATGAGAAGCCTGGCATACCGTCTACACAAGATGGAGCCGCTCTTGTTGTTCCCGCCACCTGTCCAGGGAAGCAGGAGCATTTGACAGTCTGGGATCTCTCTTCGATCTTGTTCTTGTTGCAGCACCGGTGTGCAGCAATTACCTCACAGGTTCCCGCTTTCACATGAACTGGAAGCACAAACATACACAATGGTTAAGAATGCACCTGACGGCTTTCCGCCCATGTAATTCCACTTTTTATGATCTCTGTCTCATAAAGCATTAAAGCAACCAATAATAAATCTTAAGGAGTATATGCTAGTAAACATTGTTTGTATCTTTTCTTTTATGTACACGGGTGTTAATTTTTCTGGCTTTTTTTGTTTTGTTTTGTTTGATAATGCTTGGGTTATTCCTTGTTTTTTGAATTTGAACAAATCCCATGAAAAGACCAAAACGAACAGCATCAGCATCGGCTTGTTCTCTTTCTGTCTTCTCTGTCCGAGTCACTCAGCTGCAAGCTCATTTGTTTCTGCTGCAAACAGGAGATTAATACACATTATTATATTTAAATTTACATATTTACAGTGCATGTGGAATTGATTCCAAATAAATACAGTGTCCATGCCATATTCATCAT
>NW_023339740.1:21623848-21680880 GCF_004916995.1 Morone saxatilis | reverse complement strand
TTTGAACCCCAGTGCAGCCCCACCTGTTCACGTATCCTTGAGCAACATACTTAATCCACTGACCCTCCACCCTTACCAGAGGACGTGGAGAGAATTTCTCCATTGGGAACTACTAATGTAGTTAAATAACATCAAAAACACACAAACATCTAGAAAATGACTTGATTAACATCACTAAACTGCTTATTTACGTCAAAGTACATTACAATATCAGTTACAAGGACACTCAAACATCAATACTGGTCTCTATTTTATATTCATTACTTTTCTGCATTGACTCATTACCATTCTGAGTATGTTTGTGTATTTACACGTAACAATCAGGATTGGATGGGTGAAAAAATAAATAAAAAAGCATTTGAAAAGTTTTGACATTCCTTTCAGATAAGCCTTAATTATGCCTGTAAAGATTTTCAATTTAGAACTTGACTTGAAAATAGATTGCAGTGACCCTCCATCTTCCCATTAGCTAGCAATCCAAAAATCTCATCTACAACATTAAAAACATTTTGCTTCCAATCAATAAGGGGCTATTCACATTCACACAAAAGGCAAGACAACAATTGCCGATTGAGTGCTTTTCACCGAGCTGAAACTTACTGATGCAAAAACAGGTCAGGCTCCATGCCCTTGATGTGATTATCTTTAAGCCACCAGCACGCCCCCCGGTCAAAGTTAATTTTAAAAGTTGAAATAGCTTGGAAAGAATATTCAAACTTTGTTTAAGAGATAGATGCACATGGACAATAGGCATCACGAGAGGTGACACGAGCAAAGACAATCATTGTAAATCACCTGATTAGGATAACAAGTAACATGTGTTTGCTGTCAGTGACAAGAAAGTGCTCACTAATTTTAACTGAGCAGAATTACAAATAACAATACAGTAAGATAATATTTCTCTATTACTCCTACAATATCTTCTCAACCTTGTCTGCTAGCCTTGCACAATGATGCGCTTCAATGGGTGTATCTTTGCCGTATGTAAGCCTACTCTGTTGTGGTGTGAAATGGAGGAAAGAAAGCTACCGTGCAAGCTGTAGCTAGGTCTGGCCTGAGTCTCTCGACTCATTAAGGTGCAGGAAGCGACTGGTTGGGCTGCCCGTGTGGAGAGAACTCCTGATTAAAACTGGAGCTGCTGGCAAAGGTCGCTGACTCTGAGGCTGGACCCAAAACCACCATGCAGTGTGAACAGGATGAGAGGTCAGAGAGCAGGGCGCGGTGGTCAGCCCAAGCTGGTAACGATCCATATGAGAAGAAACAACCATGAACTGTCCGACTACTTTTCTAACTATATACTGAGTGTGAGGTCTTTGAGGTAATGGAACAGAGAAAGTATATTAAAAACTAGGCAGTAAGAATTTAACTGAAACTAAACTGAACTAATATACGAAGATAAAAAATATTACTTTACAATCATCATTGTCATCATCATTTCGTTAGGAATATATTAAAAAAATGTGTATAATTTGATTTCATAAGACTATAAAAGAGTATACTTGTTTCTTCTCTGTCTTTAAAATGTAATTAAGTTACCTCTATTTGACTTGTTTAGTATTTTATTGTACAGGTTCAGTGTTTGTGTGAAGCATTGAGGGAGATATAAATATTTATATTTATGCTTTCTTTCTTATTATTCATTTTTGGTCTAATTTAGAACTTAGCTCAACTCGTGCTTAATGATTATGACTACTAAAGGGTCCTTTGTTTGGGAAAAAGTTATATTAACAAGGTATAATAATAATATAATAATATAATATATATTGTTTTTAATGTAGGAACATATACAAACATCTAAAGCTCGCTATGGTAGAAGTTTTGTCCCTTCTGCTATAGCATTACTCAACAAAACTCCCCGGTAGCCGTGTAAATACCAGAATGTATGTAAAACTGTGTTTAGATATCTATCTTGTGTTAATGTTGTGTGTATATGTATGAGATTATGTACAGACTGTGGCAACACATTTTCTGGAACGGACAGTAAAGAATCTTTCTTATAAATAATTGAATATTTATTTACTATTAGAGATGTGTGTATTACCACTATTTTTTTTCTTCTCATGCTTATTTCTGGCAAAACGTATGAATACAAACACGTGAGAGCTGAAGCTCTGGGCAAGTGAGGGGTCAATGTTTTTCTCAAGGACACTTTGACAATGAAGGAAGGACCATTGAACCTCTGATTCTCTGGTTGTAAACTGGTCTGTCTAACCACCAGGGTCACCCTGTTCACAGTACAAACCTTGCTCTCTATAAGGCATCAATGGGAGCAACTGAGTATGAAAGACATGAAGTGTAACACATACATGTAGGAGAGAGGCTGCCTGTTTTCTCCGTCTGCTGTGTGTGTATCCAGGCAGCTGTGAAAATGGCCCACAACACCTGTGATCAATACATTTCTATTAAAGCACTTAGGACTGTCATCAGTTAGAATCACCAGGCATGAGGGGGGGGGATGAGAGACAAAGAAAGGTGAAAGGACAGAGAGCACTAATGAGAACTGGCAGAAGGCCCAACCCTTCAGCCAATCAATATCACTCTGAAGCAAAGCGCTCTTCTCTGCAATCGTATTCATCGATCTCTGATTGATAAATGCCAATATGCAACCAGATCCAGAGCTGAAGGGGAAAAAAAGAGGGAAGCTCACCTTGTTCTACCCTTTTGTTTAATAATCTACTGTACACCCAGACGTCAGACACTTTATTAGGTTAAATTTATTAGTACAGCAAATGTTTTAGAGGTTGTCTCCTAGCACTGAATGACTGGGAATGATGGGATAACAACTGGGTGACAAAACATGAAACCTGTATTTATATATTGTAAAAGCAGGGTCCCAATTAGTCGCAGGTCCACTTTACTAGCCTTGTGTGACAAATAAACACAAGTCTCAATTAGACGCCTGGTCTGGATTTTATAGAAATTCTTTGGATGTATATAACCTCTTAATGCCTGCTTGAGTGAGTTCTAAGGTGCTTAGATCATCTACACCAATATAAATGTTTAACTTTTTCTCAATATGTACATGCTGCACATCATTAGATCAGTTAGATTCTCCATAATTCATAATTTAGTTAATTTTATAGAAACCATGAACACCAAAGTATCAAACGATCAGATGAATTATTCGAAAATATGTTATTCGATTCATACTGGTTTATATCATTGACAGTATGGATTATACAATGAATCTGACAGTAATTCCCATCTTTGCTGAGCAAGAGATTTGTACAAAAGAAATAAAAGCCTGTCCCAAATATAGGCAGGTTGAGTTTACTGATTGAAGCAAATAAAAGCCAGAGCTATTAACTTAAGTTTTACTGTATTGTTGCATTTACGTTTACTATAATAATTAAAGAATATATAATTTGTTTAATTGTTTATTTGGTGCACAAATATTACATTCTTTATTTGTGGCCATTAGTGATAGCACCATTCACACTGCACAATTTATGTTCAGCACCAATGTTCTGTGCTAATGCCATGTTTACATCATATTGTTAAGTCAAGAAAAACATTTGTCAAGTGTCCTCGTTCTAATTCCAAGTCGGAGATATTGTGCATTTCTCACAGTGACAATAACTCCCACTTGGTGACAAGAATTACAGACATGCCAACCAACTGTTGGCAAAATTAATGATATTAAATAAAATTCAATATTATCACCAGAACAATTGAATAAGCTTGTTTGTATGATTATTAAAAGATATACCACAGCAAAAGTATCTTATTAAGCCTATTTGTGACTTCCTATTATGCAAGAAGCACTGTGCCTTTAATGTAGAGAGGCAGAGAGTAAAGGTTGCCATGTAGAAAGAAAACTTTGGTACTGAATGTTATATATATATATATATATATATACCTGATATAGGATTCAAGGGGTCGCCAAAGTTATCTTGATAAATTCACAATGTTTTGAGATTTTTTCTTTTTCAAGAAACTTGAAGAAATCAATTTGACCAAACATGACAACAATGAACAAATAAATATATTCAAACAAATTAGCTTTGTTTTAAAAATCTTATATTGTCAAAATATTAAAGATGTTAAACAGAAAAACTGTTCTCTTTTTCATGCAAAGATGAAACAACTGGAATATTAAAAACAAAAAGTTAAAATAAACATTCATTGGTGATTAAATGAAACTGGCAGAAACATTTTCTTGCTTCTGACAAGCAGTCAGTTTTCCCATTTATAAACTACTGTGTGTCAAAAACTATGAACAGCACAGCACTGTGTGTTAGTTTGTGGTGAACATCTAAAAGTATAAACTATAAACCTGTCATTACTTATTATTAAAAGGGTAAGGGCATTAATAAACACTTGCATGCAGTGTGTGAACCCTCTGACACGAAAAAGAAGACAGATGCACTGTACTTTCCATTTGTTTATTCTACCTGTCACATTTCCTGCTGCACTTTGACTTCATGCAAGAATTACCATGATGACAAAAGGCATGCAGGAGAAAGAAAACTATTTCTCTTGACTTGCATTCTTACATTTGGTAGGCATTTTGTTCTCAAAATATGTTTTTTTTTGTTCCAAAACATAAATATACCAGGAAATCAAGTAACATAAGACACATCTGTTTAATTCAACAGCTGCAAGTCACATTAATGAAAGATTTGAGTGGAATGCATTTTTGACACTGGTTATATATAGATGAATTAAAAAAGTGAGATTTTAAAAGTATACCACTGACTATACCTCCATGGTCAATCTGATGTATTTTTAATGTATGAACAGCTGACCTTTGCAAAATTCACTTATATAGGCCACGTATACATTAAAAGTAGGATATAATCTGTCTTATAACTTAAAATAAATCCGGTCCCAGCTCAGAAAGCCCTTGAGAAATTCCACTGGAGACCGAACCTTATGGGGCGGCACTGCACATTCATTTCTGTACTGAAACTTGTTGCCAGTTACTGGGTAAAGTGCTCACCCGTTGTCCTTATCAAAGAACTAATCATACAGGTTAGAATGAAACTATGGGTTGCTTTCAGCTTTTACAGCAATCAAACAATTGATCTCTAACATGGAGGTAGGGAGGCATCAAGAAAAACACCCTGTTCCCACTGTCAGCATGACTAGCTGTATCAACCTCACCTGGCCAGTCAAGCACGAGATACAGTAATAGAAGCACAACAGGGGATACATGAAAAACAGAGGCACAGCATTCATTCTAATGCTGACAAAGAGACTCCACTGACGGCAACACGCCAGAATCAGAAATACTTCATGTGCCAAGTATAATGCACAGGATATTTCGGTTGTCACTGTGACACTGAGGAGGTATTCTGTTGCGAAAAAAAATTCCAACCAACCGTCTATTACAAGTCTATTATTAAGACCTAAAAAGAGTCTGTGATTGGGGTGAAATTACAGTATGTATGAATTCCTGAAATAGAGTAATTTTCTTTGTGGTGAGCATCCTTCCAAAATTGTTAATTTCTTGAACAACAAGAAATATCATCTAAGACCACTGGCAGACTCCTTCTTGTTTTTAAACATGTCTGAAGGCTAAATAAAAGAAAAAGGCAGAACACCATAATACACTGCAAGACTGCAAACTGAAAGCACAAGACAGACCAACCTTAAAAAAGCATCTACTTAATAAAAGTTTATTACAAAGAACTCCTTAAATTTGACATCTGTAACTTGGTGCTAATTCACTGACATCAGAGCAACTAAAACACTGATAAGGGCGAAATGAGTTTATTTTTTAATGACTGTTATCCGAACCACAGAGGACTCAATATGCAGTGAATCACAGACAGTATTATTGTTATCAGCTGTGTATACTACAGCCCATCTTCACACCTAGTGAGCTGAGATTGTAAGGAAGAAAAAAACATAATTAGTGAAGTACATCACAGTTTAAACATTTAAGTAATTAAACCAATTACACAGCAATTTACAGCAAGTCACTTATAAAACACTCACTAATCAAGAACCTTGTAGTCTATAGTGCAGAGATCAAGCAAGTACACTTGACAGACCTTGGGAACCAATCATGGGAGGCTGAACGGAGTGCCCAAAAATGTTCAGTTGAATTAACGTCAAATCAAATGCTATTTCTTGACTGCCTTGTTGACATGAACAGATGTATCGGCTTGACAGGAAACAAACTTCTTTATCCACTGAGGCATGAATCAACAGGTCCGGCTTCAGTAGGCTTTCACAGAAGGACACAGAGCAAAATATACAGTGTGTATTTCCTTTCTCAATTCGGACTCATGCAGCGTGCTGCCAACCGGCCTTTTTCAGTCAGCAAATGCAGAGGCAGATCAAAACACTGAAAACAGAGTCACGTCCTGGCCACAGACCCAGACCGCAGAAACAGCGGCAGCCATAAAAACAGAGGTTGTAGGCCATACAATGGAGACACCCCATGAATTAGTAATGATTCAAATCATACTGTTTGCTCCAGATACCAATAACCCATTTTCAAAAGCCTCCACATGCTGAACACAACTAACTGCAGCATATTCTCCAGGTAAAACAGATCCTGTGATGCTAAAGGACCACAGCTGCCAGATTCACACAGCCAAAACAATCATTTAAAGAAAAATGTGAGTGGGTATTAAAAATAGTTCCAAGTAAAACAATACCAATGGCCACATTAAAAAACCAGTGGCAGCAAACCAGAGACATACTGAGATATTGGTTTTTGGAAAATGTATTCCTCTTGCCTGGTGAGAAACACCAAGAGAAAGACTAATGTTTAATAGGATTACCATATTCAGAAAAGAGCGACTCATTTCTACCCAGCTGTAAACCTGCTGAGCTGAGAATCAGGTTGAAGACCCAAGAAACAGAGAGAGATTGAAGAAGGAGTTCAGTTTGAAAGGAAATTGCAGTATTTGTCAATACGTTCTTTTCATATTTTTGTCCATTATGAATATTGACATTTTACTAGATTGTAGAGATATGGTAGAAAGAACACAAGTCTCCAACAGCTTTACAAAAAAAATCGAATTATCACCTTATCCTTGTTTTAGCATCTGTCAGGGTATTATTTTGGTCTTTGTTACCCACAAGTTTACAGTTTTGATTCAGTCTCATTAGCATCGTTTCCAGGCACCTGTTTTCAGAGAAAAAGCTCTAATATACCATCTCTACGCTATCTGACCAACATCAAATGGCAGAAAGACAAAGTTAGCCACTGGCTGGTAAACATAGTGGATTATTTAGTTGCTAAAGAGCTAGATATTTACATCAGGAGTATGGTGGAGATCAAAACGGAGCCAGGTGAACATGAAAATAAATGCTAATGCTACTTTGCGTCTGCTGGATGTGTAAATAGGCAACTGTTTGCAAACAGCAAAAGATGAGAGTGTTTGGTTTGTCCCTTCTGGGCTGCTGTAGAAACATGGCGGTTCAACATGGCAGACTCTATGGAAGGTGATCTGTGTCTGTAGATAAAAACAGCTCATTCTAAGGTAACACTAATGATAACATCACTGTGAATATTATATTCTATTAGAGCCTCCTAAATGTTACACACTGGACCTTTAAATTTAACAGAAATCGTCTTAAATATCTGTAGCTAACGGAGCAAAGTGCATAGCATAGCAGATTGAATAAGGATCCACTTGCCAGCCGATCAGACTAACTACCTGCCCTCATTAGTGGAATATGCAATACAATTCACTGCAAGGAATCTTGAGGGGAGTGATTGAGAAGACTTGAGACTGGCCTAAAAAACAACAGCATTGGTCATTTGGTCAAATACTTAAAATTACCTATTTTTATATTTACCTGATGAGGACTTCTTGTAGCTGTGCGAATTATGACCAACAGGCCTATCCGTCACAACCTAAGAGGGAAGTAGTATAATGTTGTTATCGCACCATAAAACCCCTTATGGCGTGTTAACTCAGTGTTTTGCGCTTACATGTCGAGTCAAAAAAGACACAAATAGACATCACATTCGCCCTATTCATGAAACTTTAAGTGAAAAATTTGTGCATATCGTGGGGCTTGTGCATTGTTGTTTGGGGAGCAGCGAAGACACAGAGCTGCTTGAGCCCTTGGAGCTCTGCAGAAGAGAACTGGGGACAGAGCCAGAGCTTCTGGAGGAATAAACACCCCATAGTCACACCTGCTCTGATCTGGAGTCATTCACTGGCAAGATGAGGACTCTTTTTTTGCTTTTGGGATTTAAAAGTGAAATTATCTTCACTGTTTGCTTTGTGTTTGGTGTAAAAACAACATTAGGGAAAAAAGCTTTGGTGGATGGTTGACTGGGTTGTCTGACTTTGGCACATGAAACTTGCCATCTCCTTCATTAACATTGGTTTCTTTTAGTCATGATCACTTTCTTTCTTTAACCACAACCGAGTAGTTTTGGTTGTCTAAACCTAACCAAACCTTAACTACAGAAGTGACAGATGAGAACATTGTCATGAGTCATTTTTGTAGTGACAATCTGTAACAGCATTCACAACCACTATTGTCCCACTGGATCAGAAAACACTTATAGGGCTAATTTTGGAACTCAATGTGCTTTAGTTTGGAGGACTTGTTGGATGATTAGTTTTCTGGAAAGCTGTAGGAGAAAGTATTTGTTATATTCAAGTGTTTATTATCCCTGTGAGCAACCAACCCACAAGGCAAGCTAACCATAACTGCACATGAAGCTTTTGAGATCATGCCACTCTCTGTTACTCAATAAAGCGTACGTTTTGCTTGCTCATCAGTCTTTATTCTCATTGGTCAGTTTCCTGATATCAGTAGTTATTTTTTAATCTTTTACTCACTGAGGACAATCTTTAGAGAGAAAGAAAATAGAAACAGATGAGTAGGCTCTCACATTCCCCGAGTGTATACTTTAGTGGTTTAGATGAAGTCCATGTCAGTACCATTCATCTGGCTGCCAAGATGTTAGAGCCCACCACTGACTGATCAATTGGAGTCCCTCAAGGAATCATACAGCTTTATAAGTGAAAGGCTACTGAAGTTATTAAACCCAGGGACAGCAGCAGCAGCAGCAGCAGCAGAGAGGCAGAAAAGGACTTATACACAGACTCAAAGCCTTCTGCAAAGAAAGTGTTGTCTTGACACGGTTACTCATTCTCTAGGCAGTCACTGAAAATGTAATAAGGGATGTTAAGACACACCATCAGAGAACCATTATAGTCTTTTTCTTATTTCATCACATATGATTTTCTTTTAGCGTACAACACTGTATGTGCATTTTTCATCATCTCATCTTAACATTGCATGAAGTACACACACAGTACATTATAGGGCATTTTTCTACAGTTGTCTCATGATCTACAGCAAGAACTTGAATGAAAACAGTCTGGCACGCGTTCCATGATACTCAGATCTGGATTCTTTAAATATTAGAGGGTACTCCACAAGAAGAAAAAGCTGCACCTAATAATATATATCGTTAATTCCCATTTTCTTACCACCATCTTGTTGTAATGTAACTACAGAGAAGTTAACTATTGCTCAAAATATTTATTTTTGAAAGGAAAAGCAATTAGAAATCACCCCTAGTGTCATTCTTGTTCGGCTTTTCTTGCAGAAACTGCAAACCATCGTTGTACTGTCTTATCTTGACTCTTCTACCGTTTTCCAATCTGTGCAATCATATAAAAACTATCTGGCTATGGCTTTTTATTTTGTCATTTGCAGTCAGACTACATTTATTGAGTTGCATTCTTGGCTATTAGGAATTTAATTTAAGCCAACAGGTGCAGTAGAATATCCAGTCAAATTGATTTAAAATTCTCCTTACCATTTACTGTGTGAGTATAAAAAGAGAATGTATTTAGTGTTTTTGTTACAGTCCCAGTGTATTTTTCTCAATAGTTATATTTAGATATTTTTGATTAGAAGCATATGACTTTGACACAGGAGACTGGAGTTTGAGTCTTGCATCCCTTTAAAGCGGTACCGCTATGAAGCAATGTTTTGATGAGCGGGTTCCTGTTTTGTTTGTATCTCATTTGTATGTCTTCTCATGGGCACAGAGACATACACAAGAACACGAGCAAAGCATAACACATTCCTGATGATGCCCTAAAAGTTAGGGAAAGAAATGTTTTTGGTTAAATATTGAAAAATTCAGTTGGTTCAATCTTGTGGTTCAAGGTTCAATATTTAACCAAGATCAAAATCCTTCCTTACCTTAAGCGCAAAACATAAGTGTAAAAGTATTTTGGGTGAAATATTTTAGGGAACACAACCAAAATACATTGGCAGTGTAGAATTTGCAGATATGTTCAGTAAAGCGTTTCGTGTTATCGGAAAACGAAATTAAATTTCCTACAACACAAATTTCATATTGCAAAGTCGCTTATGTCCACAAGGGCTGCCAAACTCGACAATAGTCTAAAACTCCTGGTAGAGGCTGAAGAATCCAGACGTTCTGATATACATGAATAAGGCGTCTTCCTTAAGTAAGTTGTTTTCATTTAATTAATTTTGGATTAATGGTACTTGACTTTTCTGTGTAATATAATTTAGATTCATGGTTTCCAATAACCTACATAACATGATAGTGTAGCATGCCTGAAAATGGATTTTCTAGAAGCAACAGCTCTTGAGGCCCAGCTTCACAACGACTTGTGGGACGTGTTGGTCTTGGCAGAGGCAGACAAAAGAGAAGCCGGAGATCCTCTACTCCTGTCTCTGGTCTCTCATCTGACATGCATACATGCTGGTTATCTGTCAAGCAGATGTCATGTCTGCTCTAAACGGCTGCCATCTCTGGTCTCCAACTGGATTCCCATGTTTTTCATCTTGAGCAGATTCCACTGATGCCTTTCAGAGCTGAGTGACAGGCACAGTGTCATGAAACATGGAGGGTTGTTCAGCTGAAAGGGTCCCCAGTTAAACTGTACACTTCTGTAACAATGACAGAGCCACAATGATCTGAACCGCAGACGGATTCGTCTTCATTAGGCGGAGGAGACGACAGACTGCGTTAAAAGTGGAGCAACAAGCACAGTCTGAAAATAAGAAGAATGGTTTGATTCAAATTACTCATAGCTGAGCATCAGACATTATTCTCCTCTAAATCAGACTGTCATGTAATTACATTAACAATGCTGCTAACTGAGAGGTATATTTAACCAGTGGCTCTAAATCAAACCTCGCCCTGAAAAACAATATTATCTCGTTAGTGGTGAGGCAACCACCGGCACTGATCCCCTATTGAATTGCAGGCCGCCTGAGGACACTATTAAAGGAGCATCTGACCTGTCCACCCCCTGACAGCTCAATATAAATGTTCCTTTTTTTAATAGACCATCTTTCTGAAAAATATGTCGACAAACCTTTTAAAAAAGCCATTTCAGTAGAACTCCAATGGTTCCACCCATTACATTTTATGCTCCAGTCCATTCACATAAACTTGATGCTCAGCCTCAGTTGCTGTTTTTATGGTCCGACGTGGACACTCGGCACTGCACTTCATTCCTGGGGAGATGTGAGCCAGAAGGCAAAAAAGTCATGGAGCGCAGCCGGAAGATGGAGGCAAGCAATTGATAGACTGCATTTTAGAAGCTTATATTTCACTTTATTCAGTCAGTATCCAGTCCTTAGTGAATAACCACCAGGCCATGGCGTAGCATTACTTTAAAATAAAAAAGGAAACTACCCAAGGCTGAATGGCTGACGGGTTTCTTTCTGACTTCCTTCTTAACATCGCCTGACTACAGATGAGCAATCATAAATGTCTGTTAGGATTTATATTATCAAACTGCATAGAAAAGAGCTTTCAGGGGACGGTTGTTAAGGCAAATGTGTTATATTTACGATTGGGGGCTGCAAATCTGCAATAGTCAGTATAGAGAATTAGCGTTCAGAGAGGACATTAAACTTTCCCGACATGTTCTCAGACATCTTGAAATAATACTATATGCCAATTTAGAGACAGATGTCGAGCTGTTGGAAAGCCTTCACCGGTCTTAATGATGGCAGAGCTACAACAACCAGCCCTCGGAGGGAAAAAGAAAAGTCATAAGATGAATTTCAATTGATCATGACGAACACATTACATGTCTCAAAGCAAGCTGTTAGAACATTGTTCTTTTGCTCAGAATTGATATATCTAAATCAGGGGTTTGCGATTGTGTGAAGGAATTTAAAAAATGTATTAAGTGTATGTTTTGGCAAAATGGAAGTTACAGTATCGATATGTATGATTCCAGCGAGAAACATTCCTTCCTCACATAGAAATTATTTTTTATAGGTGGAGTACAAAGAACTAAAAAAGCGAGTTTTAACATGGTGCAACAACAATCACTTGAAGCTCAATATTAGCAAAACCAATGACCTTATGGTGGACTACAATGCTTCAGATATGGATGTTGCTGAAAGGAAGCTAGAATGTCCCCTTCTGTTCCTGAGTTACAGCCAGAAAAGTGTTTATGATGATGTGACAGTGAAGTTGATCTTTGCCCTTATTAGATATCTGTGTGAAATCTTGTCATAATTATCACATGAATTCTCAAGTTATAGCCGGAAACGTGTTTTGTGAGGTGCCAATGACCTTTGAGTTTTGACCACCAAATCAGTTCTTCCTTGAGTCCAAGTGGATGTTTGTACAAAAATATGAAAAAATTCCCTCAAGGTGTTCCTGAGATGTCGCATTCAGACGGACAACCTGAAAACATAATGCCTCGGGCCACGGCTGTCGCCTGCGCGGAGGCACAAAAATGTGATGATTGTCAGCCAAGTTCTGGAGTTGAAAGGAGGAATATTTTCTTTCTTTGAATTCTGAGTGAGTTTAATCACGATGGTCATTAGCAATAATGATATCCTGTAAATCACACTGAATGTATACTAATATGTGTGTCATGATTGTGTGTTCAATTCTGACTGACTTATGACTCCAAAAAGAAGGAACGCTATTTTTGACTCTATTGGATTCTAAGTATGTGTGTCACAGCCTCTGCTCCCGCTGCTGACCAGGTTGTTGGGTGGGCTAAACTATAATAACTTCCTGTTATTTTAAGAACACTGGCATACACATGTCCTTTTCACCTCAGTGTTTTTGCCTTACATCTTACATTTAACTTATTTTTTTTTCTTCTGTGTGCTATATAAATTAATTCACACGACTACCAATCAGGCACTTAGAGTTAAGCTGATTTGGATACTGGTATTCACACTGAAGGCTTTTCATGTTCAAAGGACTGATTCATAATTAATCAACCACCATTTCACCTTTTGTAACTTCTAACTAGGAGCAAAAAGACATACATTTCTTGTGTCTTTCTAACTTGTATTTATTCATCTCCCTCAACTCACGATAAACTTGCTATAAACTCAGCAGGTGGCCATTGCTCTTTGAAGTCTGTAATCCCTGTGCACCACAGGAACCATCCAGACATCAGCTTGTAAATATCAAATATGTTTTATAAGATAGGGGCAGTCAGTCTGTGAGTCAATCACTGTGGTTAAAACTGAATCTGGACTGTAAACCTCTCAAATGATCAGACAATCTGCTCAGATCATTAGTTCAGACCCTTTTCGTCTGTGTCACCTATGAAAATGCTGAATGTTAAACTTTGATGCACCGGTTTAAGAAGCCCTATTGTGGTGAACTTGACGGTGTAGATGAAAACAGCTGGTTGCGCTGCTATATGTAAGTGTTCCCCTTTTTCTTGAAAACAGTTCAATGAGTGGAAATACGATGATCTTTGCCTGCCTTTCTTTCTGTCCACCATCTGACTGGCTCTGCACCAACACGTCTCAGGCTTCTCTAAGTATGGCTGCATCTGTCTGCTTCTGTTTTCATCATGACTCAGACATCCCTGTCTGCTTCTCCGAAGCTATTAAACCTGCTATGATACACTCTATAGACATATATAGTGCGTGTGCCACTTGAGAAAACACTTAGCTAGAAACCATTTGTAGAGCACTTAGCGTAACACAACTCAACCTAAGTATTAACATGTACGATTCTTACAGCCTACGGCAGCTCATTCAATGTGTGTGAGCTCGAAATTAGACATCAGAGAAGCAAACGTGTTATGTATGATTCCATGCTAGTATGCATACTGCTACTACTTCATTGACACATGATGAAAAGTATTTTTTGGATTCATTGGTGTTTCACTGCAGGGATCAGTCCGATCAACCAATCAACCCCCAAATCTTTGCCTTCTTTCTGTCGATCAATATTTTAGTTAAACGTGGGGGTCGGGACCCCGTCTAGTCACTAAAGCTTCAGACTCGCACAGACTTTATGATTCTAAACTTTAGAAATACACACAGTAGGCTTATATCTCAGCTTCATTTCAGTGAAGAAAACCAAATGAAATTCATATTTCAAAAGTTTCAATTATCATTTTAGATTTAACTTAACTTAACTGAGGACCTGAACACATTCACAGAGCCGTCACTCTCAGCCAAACAGCCTCGTACTGCATTAAAAAAGTATGTAGTTAAAAAAGAGCTACCTGAACAATGGCCAAATTTCTGGGAGAGGAAAACATGGAATTTGTCAAAAGTATGTATTAATGTTACAAAATAAAAAAAAAAACATAATACAGACAGGAAATTAAAAGTTCCTGATACAATATTCACAGGAAATAGTTTACTCAAAATTCATCCAAATCGCTCATTTTACACAAACTTCTTGCAGTTATTATGTTCACTATTTGGGTTAATTGTATAGTTTATCAGTTGGATATGAAAAATCCATAAAATATGTCACTTAGTCAGGTGTCATCAGATTACTAAATGATAGAAAAGTGTCCCTTAAGGAAAAAGGTTGGGAACCATTGATTTAACTTATGACAACAAATTGCTACAGCCACTCCGTAAGTATTATTCCACCTTTCTCTCTCCTTTTCTTTTCTCCTCTTCTATTTATCCATTGCATTTTTATTCTTATGCCTTCCTCTCTGTAAACAGAAATCTATATAACAATAAATATGACACAGACCCCATGAATTTCTCCACCATATCAACCCCCATCTAGCACTCATGACCTACCTGCTGTCTGAGTCTTTGTAATGTAATGCTTGTCTCACTGTCAATGTTAAATCACCTGTTATGTCTAGTCTTGCCTAACCAACTAAATAAAAAAGTGTCCCATCACTTATTATACTATAGCACTTTAAAGAGCTTTATCATTGTTCAAAAAAATTTAAAAGTAACCTTGTATATTAACATATTGATTCCTATATGACACATGTGAGAATAACAGCAAGGGCAAACTTATCCTTTCTTTTTAGGTACTAGTCAACAACTTAACGAGAATGTGACTTTTTTATTGAGGTACTGGTTCTGAGGTAGACATTAAACATATTTGTGTGCATATATGTAAATTGAAATCAATATTACTTTTCTACTAATTTCTATATTTATGTTGATTTCACTGTGAGCTCATTGAGTTGAATATCTACACCATCAAATGATTTGTGGTCTTTATCCTACAGAAGGCAACATGTGCTAATTATTCATAGTATTAAAAATAAAGAAACAGCATCAGAGTTACATGCGTATGGCTTTCGCCTCCTTCCTTTAATATACACTACCAGAGCACAATATGTTTGAAAGCTGAACAATGGCACTATTCTTCTTTATGATACATTGATTGTAATAACTCACTAATTCCAAAGTTAATGTTATGTAGCAACATGCATCAAACAGCCTCTCATATAACACAGTCTGTAGAGCAGTGAATCACCATCATAACAAATTAATCACTTCAGAAGTTCTTCAACACATTAAAATTTCAACAGAGCACAGAAACACTGTGACAAGGAACGCAGCCGTAGCCGATTTGAAAGGGGACTGTACCTCCTCGTGCCAAGCTTCAACCAACCATAGACCATTAACAGCAATACAATTGACTAACTTTAAAGGAGGTTGCTCTAATTGCTGGGTAAGGGCAGGCTTTTAGTTTATAAGACCCAATTAACGCCATGCTGTTAGCAGTTCTCCACTAATTGCATTCATCAGCTTAAATCGTTATCACAAGGCTTTTCTTCGATTTCTATCAAAATCCAAAAATCCTCATTTCTTTGAGTTTCAGAATAGCTAGAGGTAACTCATAATGTGGCGAGGGATAATGGGTTTACATTTGAGCTGTAATTAGAGAGGGAATGGAGATAGAAGACTGCTGGCGTATCCGATTCTGACACAGTATGGGTCCTATCTGCCACAATGAAACACAGAGAAAGACGTTGCTCTAAGCTATTGTCCCGGTCAGCGTTTGTTTAACTTAGACAGAGTACAGATACAGAGATTAAGGAAGATTTTGGTTTATTAGGAGCTGCGTCAATTGGTCATCATTGGTATAATAACAGTATTCACAGACAGTATTATCAGAAAGATTATAAACAAGCCAAATTATATAAACCTGTGATTCCCAGAAAAATGCACTTATACATTTGATAATTTATATTTACAAGGCTACTTGTGTTCAGGAAGATAATAAACACACAATTACCAGTAACCCTCCAGCTATTAGGCCGAATGCTGTCAGTCAGTTGTAAAACATTAACAAAATGGTAGGCAACCTGCGGCTCGTCAGCCCCTCTCCAGTGGCTTCTCTTCATATGGGAATAAAACTATTTACATTCTCTGAGCACATACACTATCCCCCTACTCAGGCCACACACAGCCACTCATGGCTCATCTATACGGCTGCCATTTAGATGTGTATAGCAGAGGACCTCTCCAGTGGCTCCAATCTATTTTCATTTATTACTGTTGTAGCCATTACACACCAAAATGTGCGTCATACGTTATGTTCTGACCTGGCGCCTTTCCTCTATATTTTGCTGAATCTCAATAACAGTGGCTACGAGGTTTGAGTCTCCCTAGCTAGGCTAGCTATGGATTCTAAATCCCCACAAAGAAAAATCTGAGAATTTAATTGTGCATGTAAAGATTTTTTTTTGCTTTAATCACCAACACTGCTGGCTTACTAGTATACTCTTTTGATAGTAAAGGTTGCAGAGCCTTGCAGTAATGGCAAACACTGCACTTGGGAGTTCATGGGGGACAAAAAAGGTAGCAGGTAAACGTGTCCAGCTTCTGACAACCCCTGATAGTGGATTGAATGCAAACTGACCAACTGCTGGAATTAAAAAAAGAAAAGAAACCAACATACCTCATTTGGATGTAAAACTGAAGCAAATGTTGGTAATAATCCCCCATTGCAAAAACAAAACAAAGTATATTTACAGATGTATAGTTGACTCTTATAGTCTTTGCATACAGTTCACAAAGTCATTTTGGGCTCCATCCCAGTGGATATAACAAAATGACATTACACTGAACCTTGCAGCTATGTGGACACTAAGTAGACACTATGAAGTATAATTTAAGCTTATGCACAAGAGGATGAAGTTAAATGATGAAGTCGGCCTTGTAACTGTGAGTTTTACAACAGCAAGTTTTTGTAATAATTCTACCAATGAACTTTGTTATCTATTTCAAATCACTTAAGCTAACCTGCAGATTTTTCTAAAACCCGGCAGATCATCTGAACGGTCGTGTTTCTTGCACTGTTGGACTTTCTTTTATCAATTGACTGCATTCACAATCTTGGCAATTCATTTGGTGTTATTATTACTGATAACAATGATGGTCAAAACTAAAAAAATAGGGCTCAGGTTGTATGAAACCAGAATTTTCCTTTTAAACACAGTCAACATAAAATATGTGGGTACAAAGACAATTTTCTTATTTTTATCACCATAACATCATTAAAGGAACACGTTTAGGAGTGGACTCTACGCATGGGAATAAAACTATTGACATTCTCTCAGCACATACACTATCCCCCTGCTTCCCTTCGCTGGCTACACAACCACACACACAGAGGATACAACCAAGGCCACACGCAGCCACTCATGGCTCATCTATACAGCTGCCATTCAGATGCGTATAGCAGAGGACGTTTGATGGTTTTCTAATCTCGGTAGCTGCCACCGGGAGATGGGGCGAGCTGACCCCTGTCATCCCCACAGTGCATCTCAAACAGCCCCGCATCTCCATCTCAATCTCCCTCTACTCGCTATCTCCTTCTACCATTGTGTCGTCCACCTGCTCTCCAAATGTCAGGACGAATGCTCCACAGCCGCATCCCTGCATATCCCCAGGGTGGGGGTGACCTGCTCTGCCGCCGCTTGGTATAATGTCATGCTACCCCTGGGCAAGGGTTCCACACTGACCTGCTGTGTGGGGAGTGCAGCAGGCCGATGTATGCTACCACACAACAACAGAGCTGGAGATACAGTTTATATACTGTAATATTTGCACACAGCTCCTTACATGGCAGTAAACTGGAGAAGGTCATGTATTGAAGCTCCTGATGAGAAATAATTAGGTATATAATGTACTGTGGGGAAGTGTGGGTCAAAATGTTTTCTCATTTGAATTCTTTTGTCTTATTTGTGTCGATGAACTGACAAATTAGGCACCAAGTGACCTGTGGATCAGCTACAAAAACTAGTTTGCATAATTTAGCTTATGGTTCTCCCTCCTCCTCTTTTGTTCACTTTTGATCATTTTCTTCCTCTGGTTATGAGTCAGTGTTTCCTGAAGGAAACTAGCTGAACTACTGTGAAGGTCAGGTATACATATACACTGAATACATCAATAAATAATATTGTTACTTAAATGTAAAAAGAAATGTTAACTATGTAAAATGAACTATAAAGCTATATACCAGGGTTAGGGCACAAAACAAAAATAATTAAAACTTAAGTTACTCCTTTATCCATCTTTCCTGGCTTATTTTATATTTTGAGTGTGTTTTTTTTGTCTCAGCACACAAATCAGGTCATTATTATATTGACTTTTGCAGCCAGCCCATGTTTTAATTTGCACACAAAGCAATCACTAAACTAGATCAGTTTTACAGTTGGTCTAGAATCTGAAACACAAAATACATATTTTCATCTAACTGTGTATAATATAGATTTTATTGGGACAATAATAATAAGCCTATGTCATGATAAACTGGACTGCGTGTAACAGTGTGACTAACCAAATAATTCTACACTGTTTTGGCCGAAGAAATGTTGTATTAACGCCCACAATCAGACAAGTTATTCTGCTGTTGGATCATATTGTTAGAAACACAAAATAAACACATTCACCAGCCACCTATTGTAACAGTAAGATGATCACGTGATCAATAGCAATATTCAGTACAGATAGATCGATGTATTCAGTCATATTTTTGACTTTTCTGGTAAACTTTTACTTTATTTTACTTGAATTTTGTCAGTTTTGAGGTTTTATAGACAGAAGCAGAAGAAATGGGTTACGTATAAATAGAAGAGACTACCATGCAATATAAAAAGTGATTTATTTTCAAACATCTAGCAATTGACCTATTATTCTTTCTTTACTGGTACACTGTGAGCATAAAAATAATGATTTTCATTGTTCAAACCACAATGACTAAATTTACCCCACAGCTATTAGAAGTTGGACTGTCGCAAATTATATTATTTTGTTTAAAATAAAATAAGCTAAGCTTTTAAACACATAAACACACAAAAAGCACTCTGCTGCTGCCTGGATCTCATCAAGCATGAAAGGCTCTCTTCACAGCATTTTCCCCTCCAGGCTGTCACAATGAAACAACTCATCTTCATCTAGTAAGCATATTTTAATTTACAAATGTTATTAACGTGACACATCTTAATAAAACCTTTTAAAAAAAAATAACCTAACTGGGACAGTGGGAAGACAAAGATAAATGAATGTCAGGCAAAAATATTTTTTAAAAGTACAGTATATGTTGGATTCTGCCATTAATTTGGGCTCTGGAGAATCCGTTTGTTCCTAATATGAAACACTGAAAATGAAGAGAGAAAAAAAGTTAAAGCCAATTTGCATAGAATACAAAAAAAATCCCCTGAAGCATGAAAATCAGCTGGAGAATGAGCCATTAGAGTGCGTCACACAGTTTTTAGAAAGTCTCTACCATAAGCAAATATGGAAATATTCCACTGAATTCAAATGAGAACCAGTGCACAGTTTCATCTTATTAATAAGGCAGCTTGGCCTCTTGTGAGCGTGTGAATATAGAACGGGACCTTGATTTAAACCCACTGTAAACCTGAGCTCCAAAGTCATTTTGATTCCAATTTGTGGAGCTATCCATGAGCCATGTGGCTTAATGCCTTATATTTAAAAATGTAACAGAGTTTAGGACCTGTAAACGGCGCTGCTTAGAGCGTTTTTTATCTCAAGAAGAGGGAGCTGCTGCCACGTTGCATCACACAGCCTCAGTGGGAAATGTGTTTTTCACGCCTGTTTTCCTCTCTACTACATTTCAGCGTTTGCCCTCGCAGACACTGACCAACAAACCAAGGGAGCTTGGTTACTGTTTTTTTAAATGAGACAAAATGAGTTACTGTTAAAGTATCCAAGTATCTAAATAGCTGAGTAATGAGGCTGCCATCTGACCCGGTCACATCATCAGTCTAAATCCTATCGACGGGACCAAAACAAATTGTACAGCCGAAAGGTACTTGTTATCACACTTGCTCGCTCTCCAGAACTCTCTCCTCTCGCACCCTCTCTCGCCCTTCCTCTTCCTCTCCACTCTTTCATGACTAGCTAATGAATGCAGATGGTGCTCTGGGGGATGCAGTGGTCTTATTACAGGGGTTATGCGTGCACGCTGTAAGCCCAGCATGCTCCAGTCAGGCTATGGTGAAAGGTTCAATTGCTTTGGCAAAGCCCCCACCTCAATAAACAGAGGGGCTAAGGAGGTTTGTTTATTGGGCCCACCTTGACTTGACCTCCGTAGCTGAGGGACTCGCTCCATGATTACCTAAGTGTCAGTGCAGCCTGGGGAGAACAGGGCCATGCTACTTGTGCTGGCCCCCCTCTCTTTCTCTCTCGCTCTCTCTCTCGCTCTCTCTCTCTCTTCTAATAAATCACAGGAATAAGCGCACAAACCACAAGAGCGGGACAAATGCAAAACCAAAGAGACAGCAATGTAAGCCTGAAGATTAAATAGTTTATCCAACATGTTTGCAGTCAAACAAGTGGGATTTACTACTCTACTCTCAGTCTACAATCATCAAATACATTCAGAAAATATTGAAGGTATTGATTAGATTATCACATGAGAAGGTGAAAAGTAAACATGTGATTCCGCATCAATGATGCAGAGTTACCAAAAGTACGTGGACACCAGATCATTATACTGGTGCGATTATCTAACACCTGAAACTAAATCCATTCTGCTCTAACAGCCTCTGCTCCTCCGAGAAGGCTTTCCACAAGATTTTGGAGCCTGGCTGCAGGGATTTTCTCCTATTCAGCCACAACAGCATTAGTGTGGCTGGGCCACTGATGTGGGGCGATAAGGCCAGGCTCACAGTCGGCGTTCCAGTTCATCTCAAAGGTGTTGGATGGGGTTGAGGTCAGGGCTCTGCGCAGGCAAGTCAAGTTCTTCCACACTAAACTCAGAAAAACATTTCTTGATATCAATTTGTGCACATGGGCATTGTCATTTTGAAGCAGCATTTCCCAAATGTCTGTCCTTAATGTGAACTAAGGGGCCTCAAAGCAGGAAAAGCAAGTTTATCACAGTGTGGACAAGGCTGTCCACCTTCTTTGTAGTATATTTTACGTCATGTTCTTATTGTATTTATTAGAGGCGCTTTTTACTGTTTTCGCATTAAAGATGCTGAGCATAATATACACTCTGCATCCTATCTATATTGGACCGTTTTTTCACACTGGAAAAGGGATAAAATTAAGAGAGTAGGTTAAGAGTCAGAATGCATACTAATTTCACAATATTTTTGAGTTTGCTGATTGTATACAGTATGTGCTATATAATATTTGTTTTAGTTTAAGTAGAAAAATCGAACTAACTTTACTGTTTTGTACAAACTTAAAAGAATATATGTGCCAAGAAGAGCCAATATGAGGAGACAGAAAACTTATTAAAGATTTTATATTTATGTTTTTGTTTATTGAGCTGTTCCTAGAGAAGTTTTATCATC
Source organism: Morone saxatilis (assembly GCF_004916995.1). Lineage (NCBI taxonomy): Eukaryota > Metazoa > Chordata > Actinopteri > Moronidae > Morone > Morone saxatilis. Next base: position 21,658,915 of record NW_023339740.1, on the reverse strand, counting down.
AGTTTTGTAGCTGTGGGCCTCTCATCTATCTCCTTTGTGCCTTGCATTGTGGAACAATATTACTATCAAAACTGTCTTAGTATGCATACTGACCTTGTTTTAAAGTATACTTGTTGTCAGTGTGAAAACAATACATACTTAAAACGTCTTCACAATCAGTATGTAGAATGAATAGCTTGAGTAGTTGTTTTCAAAGATGTATATATTTTATCTTGTCATAGAGTAAGAAACTCAGAGGTGTAATTAATAAAATCAATGATGGGTCTGTTTTATTAAATGTCCCAGGAATCTGTCCCACAAAGGGCAGATACCCGCTGCCTTCTGCTCCCAAAGTGCAGACCAACACTGCCATGACATGCCAAAAAATCTGGGATGAAAAAGTTCTATTGTCTCACAGTATGAAACAGAGAAGATGTGTACAGATGGAAAAACCTGAAAGTGGTTGCGGTCAGTGCTGAAACAGCAGTAGGACCATCTCAGAAACTAAACATTACGTAGTTAATCTTTGAAAAAACACTGAGCTTCCTGATTGTTAACTTTCCAAATTTTACACCAGCAGCAGCTCCCCAAAGCTGCAGTTTTATTGACGTCTCTGAGTACAAGCCCTGTATTATTTCTTGTTATTACACAACAGTAAATTATATTAATTTCTTGAATATGTAAAGGCTAGTTTAATGTGCATACTTTAATAGAGTGTGGATTTGGGGCAGCAACAGAAAATTATATGTGGTACAGTGCAGGCTCAGGCCAGCAAGTTTCGAATAATGAAACGTTCACATATTACACATACACAACACATAAACCCTAACTCTTAAACATCCAATTGTCTTCCATGTCCCGTAGTACAGGTAAATCTAAAATGAAGCCATTAAATGGTAAAAATTATTCAGCAGCTGGTGAAATCAAAAATTAGGCTGACAGAGAGATAATTCTGCTGTCACAGCTCTTTTCTCTTCTGTCTTCGACTTGGTTAGAAACACACCTCGACGAGGCGCATGCTAGGGTGCATTTTGTTTCATATGATGTGAATCCACTCCCCGTGCAGTCTATCCTGTCATGGTTTTGATGCCCTATCAAAGTCTCTTGCTGGTGATGTTTTGTTTTCAGTTAACGTGGAGCTGTTCCCTCTAGCCATTGTGTGGTGTTTGTCCTCCAGTGGAATAAAGCTCATTATATCAATGTGTAGTCACAGTTTCTACCGATACGCCCAGGGATCAGGCCATCTCACCATTAAGGGAAATCTCTTTGAAAGGTCTTGTCCCCTGCCACACACGTGCACACACACATACACACACACACACAACACACACACAAACAAACACACATACTGTACTGGCATTACATTTTCCATGTCATGCTTCACTCGCATGACTGCTAAACTGCTGAATTCCCATGTGCACACAATGCAGCCGTACAGTACATCTTTGCTTTGCTGGTGAGCAGAGAAACTAAGAGAGCTCAGCTAATTATATCGGTTTCTTTTTAAAAAGTCAGTGAGGTGAACTGTGGTCAGCACATGCGAGGGACCTGGACCGTAAAGAACTGGTTGTGATATACTGTGACCGATGCTATGCTGCACCAATTCAGAAGCAGTCAGTGAGAGAACTCAACTGTAATCCACCTGAATCACCCTACACATGATGTATTTACAATTTACTGATGCAATATAAATTGTATCACATTTGTTACGATGCAGCTTGTTATCTCTTATTGTGATGATTTATTGTTCTGTGTATAAAATGCCTCTAAAAACATATCACGCTTTACTTATCACAGCTTAAAATGCTGCATCCTTCCCAGTTTGTTCTCTAAAAGCAGTTAACCAGAAAAAGAACAATTTTTAAGACTCCACATACATGGCTGGTGACTGAGTGGTTGTAGGTTTATTCTTATGCAGGGACAATTAATGAGCAATGCTCTGTCTTCTCTCAACAATATCCATTAAAGTCTATTTAGCAGGACACTTAAATTATGGTACAAGTATAGTACTAAACTACAGTACCAGTGTACTGTTCTGTATGTATAATTTCTTTGTTTATCTTTTGAATGCAATTAATGACCATTAAATATCCGTCCTGCTGATGTCTGATGCTGCTGCTGTCTGTTCTCTTGCCCTCCTAGACGTTAAAAACTCCCTTAGTTTTCAAAATACAAAAAAACTGTTTACTAGAGGAGTCTTTTTTTAGACTTTTTGGGGGTAATGACTGTGATAGGGAAAATATGAATTAAGAAAACAATATCTTATGCTTCTCCAGTGGAGCTGTTGATCTAGTAGCAGTAACTTTCCTTTTCTGCGTTAGCTACCCTGAAAAACAACAATGAGGACCAAATGCAGTGCTTTACCTATGTGGCTTCTGTGTGACGATGCGCTGGTCAGTTGTCCCCAGAGAGACACCATACAGACGGTCAGCAGCAGCGCCCTTCTGCACATGCTCTGTAGGTCCCTCTCCCGCATTCTGGAGAAAAGAAGACAACAACATCATCAGCGGTCAGCTGAGCGGTCAGCAATATCTGTATCACACGAACACTCACATATGCAGGCTGGTTCAGTTGGGCTCATGCCAACAAGCTCCCAACGCTTTGGCTTGGCAGTCAGAGGTGGTCAATTAGAGTAACTCCTGAAATCACAAAGCTTGGATCTACAGAGCTTTAACCGGATGCCTTTTCTGTGTTAAGGATAAGCCTGCTGAGGGCCATACAACACATGTGGCTATATGCTGCCAGAAGAGGGAAAGTGCCATAACAACGCATATCAGTGGCAGCATTTTATAAAGACCAGTGGATTCTCTGCATCAATTGTTTTGCAGCAAGTTCAAATTTGATTAACTATGACCTGCAAATTCCCACCGTAGAAGAAAAGCAGGTGTTGACCTTTGGGAAAAGAGAGCAGAGACCAAAATGGAAGAAACTATCATAGCATGTATGGCTGTGATACATGATCCAGCTTTAAATATCAAATCCAATACAAAGAATGTAAACATTTCAGCTCACTTGACTGTCACATCTGGCTAAACTGACAATTGAAATAGCCAAGTGGAGAGAAGGTTGTGGCATATTTGGGGGGAAGGGGAAGTTCTACAACACGATTATAATATATGCATCAGCTAAAATGTGCTGTAATTTTTAATTAGTGGTATTTGTTATTTCTGTATCAATTCTGTAACTTATAACATATTTTCATATCATTATTAGAGATGTTGTGTCCTGTACTGCAAATACTATGAGACTTTGAATTTAGTAGCAAAACCAAAAATAAAAACCCTTAATAATAGACAAAATATTTTGTTTATTTATCCTAAAATAAAAGTGTTCCCATAGCTGTGATGGAGATCAGGACTCAAACTTTGAACGGCTGTTATAAACAATTTGACTGTAGCCTATAAACCCTGAATCTGTTGGTGACAGCATACCTGTAGTCTGAAGTGTAGAAAAGTACAAAAGGTCAATTAGATCTGTTAGATTCTGACACTGTGTCAAGGATAATTAATAGTTGTGAATAATTGATTAAGTTACCACTGCTGTGTCACGTGTGTAAATGTGCACAGCACCTCTCTCACTTTGCAGTTGCACAGTACTGTATCATTCCAGATGCTATGTGACGGCTACAGGTATCTGATAAACTAAGAATTCAACAAACAGCTATAGGGAACAAATAGACCTTCACCTTCATTGCGATACCATGGTTTCCTCACGTGCGATTTGTTTAAGCAGAGTGAGAACGTGAGCCTGAAAGAAGACATCTCACAGCAAAAATGTGAGCGTTGGCAACTCTGTAGAAACACACCTCCATTTATAATACCAATTTAGATCTGGAGACAGCTAGAACAAATGAAGTCTGTTTATTCCTTCTGTTTTCTTCTCTCCCACTTGCTGTCATCCTGCTACCTGGGAGGTGAGTAATACTGTTTGTGTGGTCTGTCTTAATGTGCCCCGCTCAGTAATCTTCATGTACTTTCAGAGGGCTTTTGTCCAGTAATACTCTCCATCTCCATCTGAGAGGCCTGTGGAGAGCGGAACAAGCAATGCAATCAGTGGCTCATCTTAATGTCAACAGAACTGGCCTCCTCTCTCGTGAGATAGCAGTCGCAAATCACAGCTCTGCTATGAACTCTGTTCCAGTGCAGCCAATCAAATTAGTAAAATGCTTGGTTTCATGCAAAGAGATCAACTCTTGCTTATCTGGCACAGACTCGCATACGAGGGAGATGTTTTGCTGCGACTGCCTTTGTACTGGCAGCCAGAATTGGGTTAGATCTTAACGGGAGGCTCTAATTCTGTACAGTATCAGACAGCTGATGCAATCGGGATATTACACACACACACAGACTGTAGACAAACATCGACACAGTGTCTGTAGCATCACCGACATTTCCAAAGGGACTGTTTGAAGCCTGCGGTTTAGGTTTACTAAGGTGTAAGAAGCTAAATGATCCAAATTTGAGCAAAAGGGTTGATGTCAGCATGGACCTGAGGTGAGGCAAACAAGAAGCATGAGAGATGACTGTGATTGGCTCAGAAACCTATCAATCAAGACAAACTTAGCCTACACATACACATATATTCAAGCTTCAAAATCAAAAGTTTCAAGACTAGAACTGCAAAGGCACACAACATCACAATGTGTTGACTTTGTATTTCTTGAGAGAGATGTTGGGTTTTCCTATTGAAGTCAATACGAAAGTTTTCTAATGTTAACAAGATTACAAGCTACAAGGTAGATATACAGTAAATTTATCATATTGCAACACAGGGTTGTATAATAAGGTCAAGTTGTAGTTCCCTTTAGGCTATGCACAAAAAACAAATGTTGATGGATGAATAAATAATAAGCCATAGAAATAAAAGTGTTTTACATGGTGGAGTGCTGAGGATGAATTAAGACGTCTCAATGCTTGAGGTTTAAGGTTTTTGACCACTGGTGGCGCTGTGGTCACTATTGCTCACACAGAGGAACGTCCATGCAAGCAGGAGGTGGTGACTTTCCAAGAACTGTAGCGATGTACCTTTCAGATTCTTCCAAGAATCAACTCTGCGAACAAATGTATTATGGTTCAATGAACAATATGCATTTAGCTAAGAAACAGTTATTATACATTATACATTACTGTATATTTACCAGAGTTACCAGTTTTGTATTTTTCATTAGTTTTTATTTCATTTAAAAGTTATTTTTGAATTAGTTTCCAGAGTGGGTTTGTTTGTTCCAATTTAGTTTTAGCTTAGTTTTTACTGGTTTCAGTATGAGCATTAGTTTTCTTTTATATATTCACTCTTTTTGTCTGTTGACTCACCAGTTAATTTAAAAACAAAAACAAGTTTTCACCTGTTCTTCCAGTAGTTATGTACAACACCAACATGTACTGCCTCCAACACCTGACTCAATGATGACCAGATGATGACCAGATGTTGACCAGATGTTTCAAATACACAAATACAGTACTTCTAATGAATCCAGCTCAACACTCAATCACTTTCAGTTTATTAGTTTTAATTTCCCCCTTCTGTTAATCTTAAAAAATATATATGAGACCCACATTTAATATTTCAGCTTCTGTTCACAATCTTATTTCTTACTTATTTGCAGTCATTAATAAAAAGAAAGAAAGAAAAACTAATAAATCTGCTCCGACAGCTGAACTCCAGATGCAATTGGAATATGAGTGCATGCTGGCATGCTTGTTGAAAATGAAATGTCTAGTAGTTAGTCTGTGACTGTAGATTTGGGGTTTTTGGCAGCAGAATCCCATCTTTTATTCCAAACAAGATTTAAATCTACTTTAGCATCTAATACATCAATTTCCATCTTGTGTCTGGTAGTGTTCAGGTGGCCTGTTGGAGTTGGTTAACAGGAAAATTATTCCACCTGATGGATGTGGCACTGAGACCAGGTGGCTCATCATAAAATGGTCTGATCAGGGTACGCCTGTTTTGTGATAGGTTAAGGCTGATTTTTACATGCTCAAGGCACACATACACATTTAGTGTGATAATCAGTTTGGATGCAGTCTTTTTTACTGGTTTGTCCATAGCAGACTACAAATCTTCTACATTTTGTGTCCTCTCATAAATTAACTTGTAGACACATTCAATCGTGTCCAACTACGCAGGTCTAACTGTGTATTTAATGATTGGCTGACTAGAACTTTTGCAGATACAGAAGTGGATACACTGTAGTCCTCACTATTCTTCTGTCCATTTTGAATAACTTTTAAAGAACTGGCCTGATGTTTTGTGACTGTTCCTGCTGACTGAACCCAGTCCCCTAAAAAAAGACACCACTATTTTACAACAGCAAATATATTCTGAATGAAACATAATCCTTTCCAGATTACTTTTTATCAAAACATTGACATTTCCTTAATTAATGTACCCAAGTCACAAAAAATTGAATCTATCTTCAAGACATTCACATATTACATTTATTTTACCTTCAAAATTGTTTTTGACCACACATATTTTGTGCTGTTTTAATGAGCAAGTAAAGGAACCACTGACTTTCTCTTCTCCTTTATAAGCCATAGTGTCATTGCTCTTTATGGAAGGCAATGTTGGTCATATCTCAACATCTACAGGATGGATTACCATCAAATGTTGAGCAGACACTCATGGTGCTAAGACAATAAATCATCTAGTGCCACCTTGAAGTTGACATTTATGGTTTTTAGTGAAATGTCTTAACAACTATTGGATGGACTGCAGTGACATAAACACAATTATGTCCCCCTCAGGATGAACTGTAATCATTCGGTGATCCTGGCTGAGCCTTTTCATTTAGCACCATTATCAGGTTTGCTTAACATCCACATTTTAGCCTTGTCATTGTGAGCCTGGTAACATGCCGACATTAGCATTTAGCTTAAAGAACCGCTGTACCAAAGTACGGCTTCACAGAGCTTCTAGCATGGCTTTGGAGTCTTGTTTGACCTAATCCACTTTTTTTTTCAGAAAAATCAGCAAATGGTAAATACTAAATAGATACTGTATCTTGCATGCTATTGGCGAATTTTGTGTTGCATAGCAACCGCTGCAACCTAACACTCCTTGTACCCTTTGATCTCCTGCTCTTTCTGTTATTCGTTGGGCTCACAGTTTCTTATTGTGAAAAAAGCTTCCTTTTTGATAATGGCAAAAAGGACAGATAGACATGCACACAATCTTTCACACAACAAACTTCCCCCAGAGCACCTATTGCCTTGTAGCAGCAGTGAGTAAATGGAACTACTAAGACAGAGGAGTGTGTTTACAGCTGATACATGACACAGAGTGGACGAGCTTGAGGTGGCTGCTGTGGTTGGAGGGCAAAACTAAACCAACGTTGCTGTTTTCTGTTTTTGTTTAACTCTTCTCTAAAGATGACACACTGTTGGTTGTGTACCAGTGGTCATGCCCCAGGCCAAACCCTTCCTGAATTACATAAACAGCTATTACAATGACAGAGAAAACATGGAGCCTGCTGAAACGTAGTACATCAGTACAGTTGAGCAAAATCTTAACATGCTGCTGTAACACTCAGATAGTAAGTGTCATATATTGTAAAATATGAAGTCTATGCTCTCTTTGAAAATAAACTCATGACTATTTATTAAATCAACTACATGTCAGGGTAAAAAAAAATTCATAGGTATGTTTTCATTAGTGCATAATCACCTAATATAGGAATCATTGTGTTTTCAGCACCTTGCAATGAGCCATTTTTATCTACAGATGTCGCGAGTCGACTTCCACGGAGTCCGCCATGGAGTTTGGTTAATCCCCAGCCAACCTAATAGGCAGTGAAGTGTTTCTTCTACACACTTCACAGCCCTTTCTCATTCCCAGGTTGTCAAAAACAGACATAAGCCGTGTTCAGTTAGCTGCAATTTGAAACTTCACAGCTAGATGCCACTAAGTCCTACACGCTGGTCCTTTAAAGTGCATATAAGAAGTATGCAGATATTAAACACATGCTATTTGATATCATTTTCGAGTGTTGTAACAATTACGGAAAAACTCCTGTGCTTTTTATGTCTGAATTAAATTATAATGAAATTAAATTGACAATGTCAACCTCATATTACATAGATCAGAGAGAGTGTGTTGTCTGTGCTCTAATTATAAGGTAAAACGCAGAAATGAAAGCTGAGGCGTTGCCAATCCAAAATGCTGTTGGAACGACTGCTTTACAAAAGGATTGTAATGACAGGATGAGTGGGAAAGCGTGCTACTTAAATCCCTAGATGAATGGATTGAGGGAATGGCCATTTCCATAAAGTGATAGAATTTGCCCCAAGCTTGTTTTTGTACCCACAAATCCCTTGCAATCCTACAGATAACTGGAAAGAAGAAAAAGATTTGCACATTACACAACTGACTGCCATGGGAAACTCACACAACAAGTGACAGATGAGCATCTGACAGCGACAGCTTTAACTCAGCAGGACTGATTACCTGACAAAATTATAACTTCTTAGGGAATAGTGCATGGCATGTAATCAAATGCACAATTAACACTGTAGCATATGGCTCAGCTGGCAGTCAAGTACAAGATTTTGTAAGTATGTAAATAAGACAGCATCATACAAGGAAGGCAAAAGAGAAAAAACGACAAATTGAAAACCAAGGCATACTCATGCCCATTTATGTTTTTCTTTGCTCCAAAATATAACATAAATGTAATTCAAAATTTGTTCACCTTGCAGGCTTAGGCTTGTTATATACAGAAAGGTGAATCAATTATATTATTTATTAATTCTCCCCTGCCAACCTGATTATTAACTGAGCCTCATTATTTGCAGTCTCGAGGGACTACACAGGCAGTTTTTCATGCTTTAGCCCATTTACTACAAATCAAATATAAAACATAACATTACTGCCAACCATTTCCCAAATCATACCTTATTTCTTTAAACCCTAAATCCTATTGTTTGTTTGTAATTTCAGCTTTGACTTACTGACTAAAATGTATCTTATAGTCCAGCCACAATAATTCTGAGAAAAGTTCTGAGTTGATCAAACTCTGAGTTAAATTATTAGAGTACCCTCACAGTATTCTTTACAAGCAAATGTAAGCGCTTTGCAGACATTATTGCACAGGAACTCGCCTCTCAGGAAATATACATGCTACTTTTTGTCTTGGTGGAGGTTGTGTGCAGCCTGAGAAGAAATGTGTGAGACTTTGGGCTAAAAAAAATACTTCTGCATGTTTTGGGATCTTTTCTTGTTTTGGAAAGTAAGTAAAGAGGGAAATACAACATAATCTATCATAAAGTATCTTATGGGTTAGAATATTAAGAATGCAGCAATTAAGAATTTATATTTTTTGTGAATTAGTATTCTTATGGAAAACAAAATACCCAATTTCATCATAATTCATTGTTAATATAAATGCACATAAAGGAAGGATATGGCATTTCCCCCCAAATTTGAAACCAATCCCAGACCCTCGACAGCATAAATATAAAAGAAGAAGATGTAGCATTTTGAACAGAAGTCCAATATTCATTCATTTAGTCAATATTATGTGGTAAAAAGATTGTGGTGTACTCTCTTAATTGTGTTTTTCAACCACTCCATTAAACCCCAACCCACTGTGGTCCCATGAACAAAAGCAACAGTGATGGAAGACCTATTAGTCCTCACTATTTAACAATGGCTCCTAGATATCTGGTGAACCAAGTGCCATCCATTCAGACTGTTGTTCTGACTGACTCTTTGAGGCTATGAATGCACGTTTTAAAGAAAGTAATCAGACGGAGAGAGCCTTTTCAGTTCTGCTGTGTAAAAACTTGAGTTTCATAGTTATTTCTGGTTCAATAACTTGCCACAATCAAACTCTATGTGACTCGCAGACTCCCACCGTGTCTAATGCTGACAGAGGAAATTGGAGTTATGAAAAACAGCAGTAAATTTAGTGGGCAGGGGTGGAGGACTATGGCCGTGTTCCAGCGTTTACTTCCCGCTGGGCTTGCTGCAGTGTTATTTTGGAAGCGGCAGACCAGTGGAGGCCGAGTACTTAGTTCCAGAAGCCAACATTATGCTCAGACCTGTTGAAAAATATCCCCTCGGGTGCAGAGGCAGAGGTCATCTCAGTGTAGCTGAAGTCCTCTGACACACTTGGCTAGTCCCTCTATCCCGTTCTGTTCCTCTCTATCTCTCTATCTCTCTATCTCCCGCGCTATTGTGGTTCAGCGAGGTCTACTTGCTTCTGACTCATCCTGTGTCCTCACAGCATGTTCTGTGCCACCGGACACACGGTACAACGCAGCAGGGATCAGATAGCTGTCCTACTGCATCATCACACTGCACAGGCACTGGGAAACCGAGGAAGAGTCGAACACTGTAGTTTTAAAACACCGCTTCTAGCATAAGAGCACACTTTGTTTTTCCATTTGGTCACATTTTATGCAAATGAGACACTAAACTGCATTCGGCACACTGTACATCTTCATCCAAGCATCACAACGAGGGCTGTATGAAAATTCAAAAGGGAAATGTGAATTCTTGACATACTGTATAGTTACATTCATATTTATAAGTCATCAGTCAGTACTTTTTAATATTCTACAGACAAATGAAAGTGTCCTCTTTAAACCCCTTAAAGAATATAGATGAAAAGGTGTTGGAGAGTACCCAGAATAACGTTGATGGAAATCATAAATTACCATTTTATCTCCCCCTATTTAGCATTTATGAACATTTTCTAAATAATTATTAGACAGTAAACACTGTAGTTACATGTTGATATAGGCCCATTTTTAAGTGTTAAATGTGTTTGTCAGTAACTTTAAGTCCTCCTGTGAAGCATCTTTAACAGATAATGAATGGCTGACAATATAACAAAGTTATGAATGTGAAGTATGAAGTATCCATTTCTAATTTTAATTACTAAATACCTATTCACAAATACTTATGTTTTACTCTCCATGATAAGTGAGTAACTCAATCATCTGCTGAAGGCCATGAGATACAGCTGAAAACTCAGATAGAAACATAATAAGTGGACCTTGAATTACGAATATTTTTGTCAAAATACGATTCCCGAAGTCAAGAATTAATTTTCAAGCTCAACATCTCTACATGAACACATTTGCAAACAGTTTTAAACTGTGTGAATGGACACGGTTGGACACATGTATGACCATTAAATGGTAAATGGACTGTAGCACCTTGCTAGTCCTCCAACCACTCAAAGCTTTTACACTACATGGTGCATAAACATGTATTAAATATCTTTACTTAAAAATTCAAAATAGCATAAATAAAGTTTGACAATAATATAAAAATGATAAAAGCTGATGAGTCCAGAAGCAGTCTGATATTCATTGTCAACAGAATGGCTCCACATTCTAACCTTGTACATTACCAGGTTTGGCTTTGGATTTCTGGTGGTTTGAGTCTCTAATTTGAAGTTTTGCATGAGCGAGTATCTTTTCATAAATACTGGCAGAGCTGCCAAAGACTAATAACATGCAAAACCTACAACCCAGTCAGAATTCAGAAACCAAATTAGGGTGGTAAATGCTGTCTTGGTTGCATTAACATTTCACTCACACAGAATTTATGATCTTGTGGATACTTTTGAATAATTTGCATTTTAAACATTGAGACAAGTTTGTTGAATTTTCTGGGTTATTTTTCTAAATTATTTTCCCCTCAGCAGTACCGTTGTCATGTCTGATATTGATCCAGTCACAAAATGCCATTCTGAAATGTGTGTGCTGCCTGTACTATACAGACTTAAATGAATATTCAAAACCGTGAAAAGTATTTTGACATAAACTGAATGCATGAGCCAGGCATAAGCTGTAATAAGATCAAAGTAATGCTAAGTGGATCTTCAAGCTTTATTTCCACATTTCATCCAACAATGTGTCTGCTGAAGCAGAAAATTATTCTGCTGCTTTAAAGCAATATAAGTCACTCTAGAATAAACAGTGTTCGCTCGGGTCCTCATACTCGTACAATTAAGCTTCAACGACTGACTGAGCAGATAAGAACTATGAAGAAATGAAGCTCAACTAAAATGACTGACGACGGGTCTAAATCAGCAGACCCACAATCTCCATATGTGGAGTTAACATTGCTCCTCTACAATTTTCAGGAGCAAATGAAGTGGGAGACCATTCCAACTGAATTTTACCTTGTGGAGGTAAAATACAGCCCAATGCAGTCCTGATTGCTCTCTGCAGTCCTTTTTAACTTCTCTGTCAACATTGCTATGCCTGTATAACTCTAATGAATACCCTTGCATATTATTTTTTCATAGTTAGGATACAATTTCAGTAATTGCTGGCAACTGCAAGCGGGAGGCAGTTCTATTTAAAAAGTTTAATTCATTACAAACAGTACTATTCAGGTCATGGTAGGGTGTAATTCATTGTAAGCAATCCAAACTCTAGCATTCTGATATAATATTCCCTTATTTTTAAAGTGAATATAAATATATACAAGTATATATTTGTAAATTCTCTTTTGTTGTCGTATTATTCTTTTCTCTTGTAATTTACCTGCCTCCTTGGCATATTCCAACATACCCCTTGCATCCCTACCATCACTGAAACCAAATGAGATTCAAATCTGTTGAAACCAAACTTTTCAGTCCTACATTCTGCACCAACATTAAAGTAACTGGTGTGTGTCTCTCAGACGAGTGACAGCTTCATGATATCGCCCCTTTATTCAGTGAGCTGCACCGCACTTCAATACTTACTGTACTGAGTCTGAAATAGGTCATTTTCAACTCTAGAGATGAGCTGTAAAAAGAAATAAAGCACAGTGAATGGGAGTGGGGCGGTCCTCTGCATTAATGCAGACCAGGGACGATGGCTCCTGAATACGTTACAATTCAATCAGTTTTGGGTCATCGATAAGAGTCTTGATTGTTCTCTGTTGGGAGCAGAAAGTTTGTTTTGTTGTTCTCAAAGGTGAGATTTGCTTGTATTGCTGTGTTCATGGCCAGAAAACAAGCCACCCTTACCACTCATAGTACGACTTAAATAATGAGTCCCTGTGCTGTTGGTGCTGGTGCTGCTGGACCCCTCTATTCTGCATCATAACAAGTGTAGGGTCAAAAAAACGAAGTTGGAACCACTGTACTGCACCTCATTAGCCTCCCTTTAGGACAGCAGAGTATGTGCCAGAGACTCTAAAGGGCAACACTTTGGGACACGGGCCAGGTTTCACAGGGATCAACACAACATTGTGCCCCACTGTCTAAAAGTCCACCAATACCTTAAAAACGACTGCAAGTTCGTGCCAAATGCATTATTTACACTGGAGCAAGGCAGAGTTCCCGTTCCATTTGCTTCAGCAGAAGTAGCTTTGCATGCATTCATAAATAATAAATGTGCAGCACAACGCGTGGGAACGGGGAAGAGCAAGCATAAAGAGGAGCCCAGTCACACAGCATGAAAGAGAACAAGGCTGCTTAATCTGGGCATGGTAAAATGCTGTCCATGCAAGTGAGTCACCCATGAAGAACTAAACACTAAATGACAAAATGCAAACAGAAAAAACAACAAGGGGTGAGCAGGCCACAAAAGAAAAACAAAATTTGCATCTCTGGCGGCATTTAGGCACCTCGCCACTGTGCTAAAGTGATCTAATCACCGTCTGGCAGGAAGAAGAAAGCAGAGAAGGGGTGGCTCCAGCTGAGATGGATATTTCATGTACCATAACGTACAACGAGAGGCTTTCACTGACACTTATGACAACTAAGCTGAAATACACCGAGACAATCTCTATTGCATGTTTTCATGCAACTGCCACTTATCTAATTCTTCTTCTAAGCTGCTGGCGAGGGTTCCACACAGACTGTCATGAGCGGTGCCATAAAAACGAACGAACCTTTCGAATGGGATTAGACGTCAACCCCGACCCCTCACCAATCTAGCGAGGATTTGCAGAATGTGTGGATTCATTTTTCATAAGAGAGTAGTTAATAAAAGTTGTTACAGCCGATAGCCCTGGGAGAGCAGCAGCCGTAATTGGATGTCTAACTGAGTCCTCTGACATGTTTGGACAAGCGAATTCTCAGAGCAATTTCGAACTTTAGTTTTACTCCATACAAAGCTCCAGCACTGCCTTCTCCTGATCCAGTCATACACAAACACTAGTTATGTGCTGCTTTGCACATTTCTGTTTTTTTTGGTCTTGTAAGAGTTCCATTTTTACATAATAGTAATGGTAATTGGGCATCTGTGCAATGCAGAACAAAACACTGAACAAAATATAATGCAGAGGCAATTATAAAACAGGAGATCTCTTTAAACAACTATATGATTTATTTATTTTTTAAATATATGATCCTCGTATTTTAGTGTGTCTGCTACAAATGTTGCTCAAGATACATTTTTCCAAACTCCTTGTTGATTTGGGGGATACTAAAATATGTAGCTGAACCCACCTTCCACCAGTTGGGGGAGATTTTTTATTTTTTTTGCCCACATACAGCTGGAAAGACAACCTCAAATTCTTCAATATAACATCATAAAATGAAGCACAGGCAGGTTTGAGGATGCGGTTAGATTTCCAAACCAGTGGTGCCTAACTCAGTTCTAACCCCCAAAAACTGTTTTTATTATTTCATATTGTGGACATTTGATTCTGATATTAAATAAAATCTTTAAATAATATATGAATGTGTAAACAACAGTTGGCAGCCGTTACATCAGTATTTTTTACTACTATACAAGGCTTTTGACTCTGTTTTTGTCAAAGTCTTATTAATATATGAGAGCATTGTATGTTTAATTTGTTACTGTATGTGTGGTTGCTTTCCTTTTGTTATCTCTTGCCTTTGTTTATAATGTAAAGTATTGTCTTATTTGGTTGTATTGCTTGAATAAAATATTCAATAATTCATTCACTGCAGACACCTGATATGTGTTCTGTTTCTGTTAAATTCATTCAGTCATGACCAACAGATTTTGATGTCATAGCAATCCCTGGTCTCATGTTCCATGCAGTGAGATGTACAGATTTTATCATTACCATCACAATTATTTGCTCACACAGACTGTAGACTAAAAAAATAGCCTCCATGACGTCACCCATATGTTTTCGTAAGAGTCGTTGTGCAGCTCAAAGTGTGGTCGCAATCCTGACTCCGCCGGCTTCTGGGTAATCCAAATATTGGCAAATACATTGAGCGTGGCTGGAGCTGAGGCGGGCTGAATGAAGCCTGGTTACTGAAAACGGCTGCCTGTGATGACACCCACCTGTCATGCTTAACTTTAAGACTTAAAATCTAATAATCGAGTGAGTTATATAAAAAATTAATCTCCCGCACAGTTGTCATGAGGTAATTAGCTACAGAGAACTGAATCATTTTTGTACCAGGCTGTAAACACGTTTATTTAAGTTAGGCATTTTAATATGGGGCCTTATGGAGATTGATTTCTGCAGTCAGCCTCGTTTGAGGAACTTCAGTTTTTGTTACTTCCATGTTGGCTTTAAGTGTGATAAATATAAAAAATTTGTCCTTTCCAAAACATTAAAAAGCAACCAAACACATAGATGCTTCCTTTACCCTTCTGTGTTTCCATAATATAGGTCTGATGATGAGTTATAGTAGACTACTAAAATGACATAATGTGCTTAGACAGCCAACATAAACAGCCATCTTCTTTACTGTGGTGTGATATGTTCACTTGAAACTGCTGGATGTTACCGTTATTTACTGGCTGTTTGTCTTGAAGTCTTGAGTGAAAGCAATAGAGAGCCAAAAAGGTTAGAAATATCAGAATATTATTGAATAATTTTTAGTTAACTACTAAATCAGGCTAAATGTAGCTAAACTAGTATGACCCAAACAATCCATACAGATTATTTTTAAAAAGGAAGGAAAGGAAAATATACTAAGAAGATATGAACTGCTTTACCACAAGCTTGAGTCTTTAAATTCTGGATTTAAAAATAATAATTGCTCAAGAGTTTTCTCTCTTTTTTTTTTTTCCTCATAGGACAACAAGCAGTATTAGCAGACTGTGTGAGGTTTTCCTCTATGGGAGAAAGATCTGCAGTGTGGACTGCAATGTCTTGGCAGGGCCCCATGTATTCTGGGAGAAGGAATGGGGAGGCAGAAGAGAGGAGCTAAAAGAATCCCTTTTCAAACCGGAGCCAGTTTAATTTTTTGACAGGCCTGCTTAATTCCCTTTTAGAGTCCCTTCAAAAGATTTTGTTCTGTGCTGCTGCTTTGTGCCTTTCCAGTGGGGAGTCTTGTGTTTGTGTTTCCGGGCACACTTCAGCCTATTTATGCAAGCTAATTTAAAGTATAAATGAGGCCGCATTTTTGGTGAGTGCACAGACAATTGCAAGTGGGAATAGAGTTTACTGTTTATTTGTTTCACCTATAGTCAGTTGAGCGAGGATGCCGTCTCTCCTGTGACTTCTTGAGAATGTGCTGCTGCATATAATTACAGATTTCAATGAAATCCATGAGTTGCATTATATGAAGTGAAATTTGCTCTAACTATATTATAGTAAACAATCATATCATTTCAAGCTTCAAACAAATCCCAGCATCAAGCTCCTAATAACACACTTCATTTATCAAACAGCATATAGCACAATAAGAAAAAAGATGGCAAGTCAATCAAAGACTCAGTTTATCATTAAAGCTGACTGACTGCTTTGTAGCCATTGACAGTATATCATTAGTGGACAGATAATCTGGGTCTGTGAAGTAAAGCCAACACTGAAGTGCCTCAAACCTGCAATCTTTGCCCACTGCTGGCCATTAGAGCACCATGGGCTGCAAAAAAAAGAAGCCTGATAGTATTGAGTCTTATAGGGAAATTATCCTACTTCTCACTAGATTTACTAATTCAGTGAACAGTTTCCTAATGAGTTTATGGTTTCAATCACTAGTTTTAAGTCTTCTTCTATACAGCATGATGTTCATTTTTTAAATAATGGTCCCACTTAAAGTAAAATAGACGATAAAGCAGGGTATGCTTTATGTTTTGACTACCTTGTGACTGAAAAATCATTCTTAGTGAGTCTGTCCAGTGCAGCACACGAAATTCATTCAAGATTAAAAAACTGAGCTGCTGGCTGCAAAAAATCAACAGGCCATAATGCCAAATTTGAGGCTTTGAAATGGTACTCCACAAACCGATGGGTCACGACAGATTGAAACTTGTTTGCAACCCTGTTATCTACAAATTATATTCATGAACTTGCTTTCCCAAATACATTCTAAAAGACAAGTCATTGTGGCCTGGATTACATTCACTAGCAACAACAGCAGTTTTCAAGTTCTGGAAGTGTGATGTTCTACTGCACAGAAGTTGTAGGGAGGAGGTCAGGTGGACAGTTGCGTGGATGGTTGGACATTAACACCAGAGACTGGGGTTCCTACCTTATGCCTCCAGTCAACATTGACCCTATATTAATATTATACCAAGTCTCAGTTCCGTTAACAATTACAAAAACAATGACATGGGATTGCAATGTAAACATTTTGCAGATACATTTAGTATGTTCCAGTGGCATGTTAATAAAAACAATATAAAATGATGTAAGATAGTAAGAAGTTTCTTTTGTACTGCAAGTTAGTTAAATATTAAAGTTTTCCATGAGACTGGGCTGTAATAAAAAAACTTAATTAAATAATATATAAATTGCTGTTAATGCTGTTTTTGTTAAATATGTAAGATCCCTAATTATGAATTATTTTTTTATAGTACGTCAGAGTGACCCTTTGAGCAGGAAGTCAGTCACTTAAGTAAACTTGGGATCCTAGTACCATTTTATATCTTAATAATAATATAATAATACAACATAATAGGTGTTTGTGTATGGCCCGTAGCCGTCCATTGAGTTTCAGTTTTGGCACCCCTGCTTTTACCAACCTGATAAATAGGTAAGTATCACAACAACGGTGACATGTTACACCTTTATAGGTTCCATCACAGTTCAGATGAACAACAGAAGCTGAGTGCTAAGTTTGTTTGAGTCTGAGCAGAAAACCTTCCTTCACAGGCAACCTGCGGCTCTCATGCCACCCTTTAGTGATGATGGTTTCCTCCCTGAGCATGTCAGTATGTTATCACGTCAAGGGTGCGGGCGAACAGGAAGAGCCTACAGGGTCATCCATATGGTGCAGCATTTCCAGTGAGAGCTAGACATTTATATTTTTATATACATACCTGTGCATTTGATTTTCATATTTGGCACCTTTCATCTTGTTGAATATACATGAATAACATTTTTATTAACCAACTCTTGTAAACAAATCAATTAAATTGGGTGCAGCATTTAATTAAAATACACCATAATCTGCTGCACAGTGTGTGTACGGGTTAAGTGTTTGTATAGCGCATGTGTGTTGCCTGTTTTTCCTGCGTTCTTTCTTCCCTACATACTCCTTCCCCTATTTTGGTCTTACTTTGCCTTGCCCTTTTCATTCAGCTGCAGTGCCACTTGAATCACAGTCCCTGTCAATTTCCTCTCCAAAGTATCTAAATACTGCGCATACCTTCTGCTCTCCGGTGTGAGAGAAACTGCTCTCAGCTTATCTTACAAACCCACTCCGGGGAATTGATTAATTCATCACTGCGAGCTGTTTTTAATTACAGTGTCAAATGATCTGTTAATGGACAAAGTGAAATCTATTACATCATTCTATATATAAGTGAGCTTTCTGCATCTAAGCCAACAATCCTTGGTCTCCAGTGGCCGAGGTCATACAGGATTACTGATATATGAAACTGTATACGGAGGCATAAGCAACACTTAATTAGCTCCTGCCTGCTCACTTATCACCGTCTCAGTCTAATCCTAAAGCTCGGACAGGGCTGACACCACAAAAGGACATTTACTTTAATGCCTCACGTGCCAATCAGACAAACTAATTATAACATCGAACGTGATGAAAATGGCTGATATTAAATAGTGTTGTTCAATTCTAGTAGCTTCATAAGCAGTCATTAGTGTGTGGAGGTGCTCAAAATATGAAAAGTATGCAACCTTGACATTGTGGTGAAATAATTGGTGGTGTAGTTGCCAGCCTGCAAGGCGAGCTCAAGGCCTCAAGGTTGAAAACTGCTTTCATTGCGTTTGGCCTGAAACGAAAGCACAGCACATATTATAATGGCATTCTACCTAACGTCAGGTGAATGTTGATATGTGCTGTGTTATCAGTTTCACTGAGACTCTTTGAAGGCTTTTCTTCAGCTTTGTACTTTATTCTGTAAATGAAAATTTAATCTCCACATCAAGGACGGAGAGCCTCAATTATCTGTCTCTCCACAACATATGTCTAGACAATTTTACTTTTATTCCTCCTTTGGTTTTTGTTTATTTCTTACTTTTTTCCTTTTTGAATGAGGAATCAGGTGAGGTGGGGCAAAAATGACATTTTCAATAAGAAAGATTTATGGATGCTATCTGACCCAGAAATGTTATGAATCCTACAGTAGCTTTTCCTCGTATACTCCCCTCACAGGACTAAGAAGTTCTGTTTCATAAAATATGTCTTTGTGATCAACGATATGTCAAGCAGCCTTAAAAATATTCAGGAATCTTGCCCAAGTTGTTGACATGAATTATGCTCTTAAACTATCACGGGCACATGCAGGTAATCCAGACATTGGTTTGTGGTCCCCAAACGTCTCTGAAATATCGTTTTATGACAGGGCTGAGTCTTGTAGGTTCCATTAGCTTTGAGGGTGAGCTGAGAAAATGCTTCTTCTAAACCATACAAGACACGAACTTCCACTGCAAACGGTTAGGCTGCATTGATGTACAGTAATGACTGCACCAATCCCCTGAGCCAGACTGCAACATTTATGAAAACATACCAACAGAGAGTCAGCAGAGAAGTTAGTAAAATGGAAACATGTCATCTAAGAAACAGTGTTTTGTCAAACGACATGCTCTTTGAGCATTAAAAGCCGCTCTGAGTGACAGCTCAAAGGCAGCACTTCTCACTAACATCCCGCCATTGACCTGAGAGCTGAACTGGCTCAGTGGGGGCTCTGGTGATGATCTACCAACCATTACTCATTAAAATATTACCTTACACTGCATCTCCACTGTGAACAACACCGTCCACACTGCCAAAGCCAATTTCCACACTTTTTTTCTGTTTCCTATCCCTTCTATCCCTTTTAACCACACTTAACACTCTTTTCCACTTACTGTTGCCCATATTCAGCAGGCCCCCCGGGGACGAGCCATGCACATATGTCAGGGAAGAAGGGGATGGGATAGGAGGAGGGAGGGAGGGAGAGCGCGGGCTATTAAGCAAAAAATCAGGGATCCACTTTGCCTCGGATCTGTGCACAACTCTCACTAATTCCTCTAACCTCTACTCTCGAAACGCTTTCAGTATTAGCGACTGTCTGGCCGGTGGTGGCAGCTGCAGAGAAGCACCACTCTACATGTACTCTTTTTAATGTAAGCTGTTGGATTAAACACAGCTCTGGGACACACATCGGGTCATGCATTAGGAAAGGCCTGATAGGCCCAACAGATGAGTTTCAGAGAAGAATGAAGGTTAAATCAATCCAGTTTGCACACTGTTTATGGAGAAGATTGTATAGCTGAGCGAAGGAAAGAGAGAGCAGAGGGGAAGGTTGGGTGATATTAAATAAATGTTCACATCCTCTAATTGATTTATTTGTTGTTGTGTCGGGCTTTTTATTGACCGGAGTGCTTCAGAGCAAACACAGTTAGCCTTGTTTGAATTCATTCTGCAGTGAAAAACAATAGCTATTGCAAAGTTACTATAAATACATACACATAGTAGCTTGTGTGAGTTCAAAATGGCATCTGGGCCAGCATTTCTCTGGTGGCCTGAAGCAAATAGCATGCAGTGCACATGTAGCAACAGCTGTGATCATTAAGTTACCAGAGACGGGGACCCCTCAGGTCAGTGCACACTTGTTTACACGCTGGGGAAAAAGTTATGCATTACCAGTCCAAAGCCCCTTTTTTTCCCCTCTAAGACTGGTTACAAAATATGACAAATTGATCATTTGCTAAACCCCTCCAACAAACAATTGTCCAATCATAGCCTAGCAACCGTAATTAGTCACAGCAGGTTTCCAAGCTTCGATGTTGTTAAAGTGGTGTGTATGGGAGCTTGGAGGGTTGTGTCTTTTGGGTTTATCTGCTTTAAGCTGCAATTGTTAGCATGAATAAATACATTTTTCCAAATAAATGTTTTTTTTTATTTATTGGACTTAAAAGGTCCGGTGTGTTAGGAGCATCTATTGGCAGAAATGGAATATATTATTAATAGGTATGTTTCCATTAGTGTATAATCATCTGAATATAGTAATAGTTGTGTTTCGTTACCTTAGAATGACCCTTGGACACCAAACTGGGATGGCTGCTGCCACGCCTAAAAAAATGCCACCCCAGCCGAGCCTCCAGATCCGCCCTGGCCTGGATAGCAGCGTATATCTTATCTAGAAGTTGCTACTGTTCCTCCTTGCTTCCGGTGCACAGCTTGACAACGGTGTTAGTCTCCTCCGTGGCGCTAATTGTATTATCGCTTTTTTTTACAGAGAAAACTGCTGTTTCATGTCATGATGCCAAATCAGAATCAGTAAACTCGGTGGACTGGGCAGTTACAAAGGTCTGGACCCAGGCGAGTCCCGGGCTGTGTTTGAAATCACTACCTTTTTCACTCATTCACTACTCCCTATATAATAGACACTAAATAGTTTACTCAGTAGTGAACAGTAAATGGAGATTTAGAATGATTTAACATCATCATTTGTGTCATTACTAATTTTGGCATCTATAAAATGCACATTGCTTTGTGGGCATTCCAGTGAGGAATTTTTATTAGGATACATTCTCACACATTGAAATAAAAGGGTGGACAATGTGGTGCACTATATAGTAAATAGGGATTGATTAAGGACACTGCTCTTTTCTGGATTTGGTTCCAGCAACCCATCCAATAAGTTGTGAATCTGCATTATTATAGTAAAGTGAATAGTGTGTGAGAATGGGAAGCTTGGCAGATGTAACAGCAGTAACTAAGTGTAGAGGGGCTCAATGAACAGTAAATCTTATCATCTATTAGCTTTTCATGAAGTGATTTACTGTACACAGTGACACCGCATTAGCTATGCTGTGATTGAACTGTCAACAGTTAACATGATCAATAATGTGATAAATGACACTTCATGATTCACAAATGAATTACTCCGAGAAGCTCTGAGAAGAGAAAATCATACAGCAAGAACCACAGAAGTTGAGTGTAAAACTGTAACGTGACAGGATGTGCTGACGGTTTCACAACAGAGTGATGACAGCTGATCTAAGCTGATGGGAAGTCAATGAAGGCTTATTTCTACATGTGTTTTTTAAATCGCCTTAATGATTGACATTTCTCTCAGAGTGTGATTTGAGGGCGAGATGAAGATGACAAGCATCATAGTTCTTGTCAGTGTATTTTAATGAGATGCTACAAGGAATGAAAATAGATCACTATTTATACTGAAGGACCTGCACATTGTCCTGTATGACAATTCTCAAATTTCTAGTTTTTTCTAAGACACAGCACCTCTGATCAACACTGAGAGAAGAGATTTGAGCCAAACTGCTTACCTCCCTCACAAAATCCCAAACAAGTGGATGTTTTATATTTGTAGCGTCATTAATTACAGAAAAACTTAAGTCCCGGCTTTGTTTTTGGTTTCTCTTTGATCAACCTGCCATTGTGTGACTAAAATAGTCATTGCAGTTTCACCACTTTTTTTTTTTATATCTGGGATTTATTTGGCCTGTGACTGTGCATGTTAATACTTTATTACAGCCTGTATGCTAAGTGGATTGTATAAGCTTGCTTAGCATAAGCTCAGAGGTGTAAGCATATGCAATACAGCACGCTAAAAAACCACACACGCACACACACACATCCTCTCACAGCTAACAGATGCTAAACCGTCAGTTGATCCAGGAGCTTACTTACCAATTAGTTCTTTTTCAATTTTTTTGACTGGGTGCACCTTTAAATGTGCCTTTTCAGAAGAGTGGGCATTACATTACAGTGTGTGTCCACAGAAATAACATAAAGGAGGTGTGTTACTGTACTTCCTTGCCCTCTCGTGTGTGCAGGGTAATCTGGAGAGCAGCTTGACATGTTGCTGACTGCTGACTCCAAGGCTTTTTTTTTTTCTCTGCTCCCCATTTCCTTGCTTCTCCTCTACTCTCACCTCTTTTTCCCTTGTTGTATCCTCTGCTCCCTTTCTCTCTCTCTCTCTCTCTCTGTCCTTTCCATCTCCTCCTTTTCCCCTCCTTCTCTACCGCCTTCCTCTCTGGCAGCTGTCTGTTCAGCTACAGTACCTGCGAGTACAGTATCACCCTCAAGACAGCGTCGTGTACTGTACAGCTCACAGGAATAAGCCTCTTTTCTGAGCTAGTGTTTTGCAGCAGAGGTGCAGATAAGGAAGGCCTGGCTGTGAGAATGACCTTTTTTTTATTTGGAGAAGAGCAAAAGCACGCACAAGCATTAGCAAGGCTCAAGTGAATAATCTGCCGACATGAATGTAAAATATGCACGCAAGATATCTTCCACTTTATGTAGAAAAAAAAAAGAAAGTATACACAAACCCAGAACAGATTTGCCCTTGTTGAACAACAAAATATTCCAGGAACCTGAAAATTATTCTAAATGCTTATTCTAAATGCGCATGTTTTGGTTTGTGTTTTTTCTAGTTTCTGTTCCTTGATCAGGTTTCATATTCAGTTCCTCTTGAATCTGATCAAAGCATCTCCACCTCTAGTGTTTCTCTTTTGTAGTCCCCTGCATTCAATTCTCATGTAAAACACACACTTTCACTTTCTCCAGATAAATATGCACTTTTGATAGAATATAATCTGAATAATAAAGTCACACTTCACATGACCCACAACACATTTGTATGTATAAGCAAACTGAATTGAAGCAGGTCACAATAATAGTAATCTGAAATATATCAGGGGGACAAAACAAGAAAGAAATGTCAAACCCTGTTTCTTCTGTACCAGTGGTTCTCAACTTTTTTTAGTGTCAATGTTAGTTTAGCTTAACATAAAGAATGGAAGCAGGGGGAAACAGTGGCTCTCTCCAAAGGTTGGTCCAAAATGCCCTACCGGCACTTTGAAACTGAAATAGATATACCTTGTTCATTTAACAACAAGGCTGGCTGCAGCATCATATCTACCTTACAGTTATAAGAGTGGCATTGATTCCCAAAAGGTTGAACTATTTTATAAGGGTCCAGTGTGTAGGATTTAGTGGTGTAGTTGCAGATTACAATGCCCTCGCCTCACCCTCCCATTCCAAGTGTGCAGGAGAAACCACAGTGGCTGTGAAACGCCAAAGGCCCTATCTAGGACTACTGTTTTGGTTTGTCCGTTCTGGGCTACTGTATCAACATGGCAGTTCAACATGGCTGCCTCCATGGAAGATGACCTCTGTGTTGTCTGTCCTTGTCCCTCTGTAGAAGAAAATGTCTCACTCTCAGGAATTGAAAACACAATGACTTTTATTTTCACGTGATTATACACTAATGAAAACATATCTATGCATATTATATTCTATTTCTGCCAATAGATAATCCTAAATGTTACACCAGACATTCAGAGAGTTCCCTTCTCCCTGGGTAAAGCACTTGCTCACTGCTGTTGGGCGAGTGAACAGCTATAATCCATGAGGCCTCAATGTTGCAGCCAAATTTGTGATTTTAGCAGACAAACGTTTCCATGAAATCACTTTTAAAAACACTTCGATTTTGAGACTCACAGTGGTTAACAGACTAAAGATACAGACAACCTTTTACAACAATCCAAGGCAATCACAGATTCCTGGCACACTTACTGGTCATCTCTCAGAAGTAGAGCTAAGTAGCGATCCGCTATTGACATCATCCTGCAACCTGAGAGGCTTGTCATATTGAGTCATGCTGAGCTCTGTTGTGCTGCATCATAAAGGACAACTGAAATGTGTCACTGACACAGACAAGCAACAAGCACAGTACAAACAGGACAGCAGCTCTGACTGTGCTGATGCTCAGGAGGAGAGACTGAGATTACAAGAAATAAAACAGTCTGATAGTGATATGTTATATTAAATCATTCCTCATGTGGACATCATTTCTTGTAGGCTTGTGATCAAACAGCTGTCTTAGCCAGAGGGGGTGTTTTTATATTTGATGTCTTTAATATATGGCAGACACATTTGTTCTCATATAAATGTCAGCATGTCTATGTCTTCAGTAAATAAATGTATAAAATCCAGGTAACATTTTATGACAAATTATATTCTGTGAACCAGCAGGAGAGTTCTGGGCTCACTGTCGATTAGTGACTACTATTTAAAGGTTTGTATGTGGTACAGCATGTGAAGTTCAGTAGGACACAGACAGAAACACACACACACATTTGATGTTCACTGTGATGGACAATGCAAGTCAAGGAAAACTCTCCTGAGGCGGCTGGACTCCGAATGGATTACGAAATCAGGAGATCATGTGAGATTCCATCTTGCCATGCTTCAATCTATGTGTTTGTAGGCAGCTACTGTACAGTGGTACTGGACCAGTCAGGGTTTTTTGAGGAAGTACTGGCAGCTACGGGGGGGGGCCTAGGTGCGATGTAGCTAAATAACAATGCCGGCTCCCATAGAGGTTAGATTAATGCTGCTAGCATCAGTTATATCAGAACTGGAGAGTATTTCTTCATTGAAAGAAGAGCAAAGAATGCCACTGAAGGCCTTTCTCCATTGAAAAGATGTTTTCGCTCTTCTGCCCAATGGCTTTGGAAAGAGTCTGACTACGTTATGTGGTTCATTGATCTGGTCAGTTGAAGTTCACCCATGATAGACGGTGATAGACAGATGGTTCATCCAATCACCTGCGAAGTATTTTTTGGAAAATGCCTGCTCCTTTCCAAACCCTTTCCAACAACAACTTTCAGTCTAAGTCAGGCAGGTTTATTTTGAACTTGGAAAATCTGCCTTTAGCTTTTGTGGACCAAACACAACATATTCTTATGATTGACATTCCAGACTAGAAAGTTGACATTGGACAATTTTGCTAAACTTGATGAAGTTGATAACAATATTTTTCAAATCCAGTGACATCTTTGAAATATGTAATTTTTAGGAAACTACAGTATTGTTAGAGAACCCCAACATACATCATGAGGAACAGATCTGTCTAATATGCTTATAACTCTCAGGGAGGTTGTTATTCTCAATAATATTGCGTTTATAAGAACTAACATGTATAACCAGTCTTCTTCAGAAACTACACGTGTATGTGTTTGCATGTGATCGTCATCTGCAAACACTCACACACACACACACACACACGACTCAGACACACAGGATGGAAATCTGCAGCTTCCAACACATAGGCATCTGGTGTGTGATGATGACATCTTTCTCACACATCTACATCTGCCTCCATCACTCGTATCACACAAATACAGAATAAGGAGAAGAAAAACACATAAACAGAAGAATTGATCACCGGGATTGTTATCAGATCAAGTCGGCCATCTTTTGACCAGGGAGTCTGCTTCGACATTCAAAATGGTGAATATTGATTTGTCCATTAGTGTCTGCATCTTTCTTTTCCAATCCATGTCACATTCAGCGATGACTAACCCTCCTCCCCTTGTCAATGTGCCTGTAGCTTATGCTGCATTTAAGTGAGGTGGGATCAATCTGTCTCACAACATGACAGCTCAAGGCAGTGGGCTGTAAATAGTGATGTATTCAAACCTGTGGTTAGTGAGTGTTACCTGTAGATTTTTGTTTTCGAGTCTTGGAGAAAATTGGGATTTTATGCAATTTAGAAATTACGGAGCAGAAAAGACAGAAAGAGAAAAAATAGGGTTAGTGATGTGTTTCTCTTCATTATAATGTAAATTTATTGGCTTTCACTGTAAAATTAATTTCTCTTGATACTTCTCCTTATAAATGACAAACAAAGATTAATTATTATACACACCAGCATTACAATTTCAAAATTCCCAGCAGAATTATTTTCTGAGATCCAACACATAAAGGATACTATGATAATAAAAAATATTGTCTTCTAAAAATTTATTTTCATGTAAAGCTATTGTGCAGAGCCATTATGCCACGAGTAATGACATAATAAAGGCAAAATATCAATCCTAAACGTACCTGCAAAATGGTGACTGCCCACAAATTTAATTGGTTTTTCCTGCAATATCCAATCCTGACAACTAAAGCGTGATTTATGGTTGTGTTTAAGCAACTTGGAGAACTCTGTTAAGATAAGGGAAAGATCATGTTCTTTTGTTGGGTTGTGGGGTCGAGTGCAGTTTCTTCCCTTTCCGAGTATGGATACGAGCACAGATAATTTTGTTGGTTAAACAGATACATACAGATAATGGTTTACTTGCTTACACCCTAGTTCAAACAGTCAACACTTGACTTGAGGTACTAAATGGGACAAACTGACTTAAATAATGTTTAACCAAAATTACAATGTTGGGGCCACTTGGGAACCTTGTAAAGTGAACTTATTGGCAAGCAGTTTCTATTACCACATTGTGCAGACACACAGCTAGATAAGAATTTATTTGAAGTTTTGTTCTACCTAATGAATGTAAATCCAACTCCTGGCTCATTGTGGCTACTGCATTTGGAAACAATGATGAGAGTGATGACAGTGAACCAAAACAGTGAACTTGTGGAGTTGAGTTGAAATATGGTAAAATATTTCTCCAGACTTATCTCTCCCTGAGCAAAGCAAATGAGAAATATCTAAATGTATCTTGTAGGCGACAGTGTTGATGGACAGCATCATTCTTCATAGTTCTGAATCAAACTGAACTTTATCCTCTTTTTAGTCTCAGAGTCAAACACAGATGTCACAGACATTATACACACACAAACACGCAAAGACACAAAAACACCCCGTCATCACCCAAACATGCTCATGAGTGACAAGAGAAGTAGGCAGTGTTTTGAGTGCTGCTGGAGACAGTGTGAAGCCTCCTTACTTGACTGGTTAATGAATTGGCAGAAGCCCCCTGCGTCCTCTGCCAAACAGCAGAGAGTATCAACAATACAGCCCTGGCATCTGTTTCTCAACCAGGAGGGCCCATCCCTACTTCATTCCTTTCTGTTTTTTCTCCTTTCTATTTATTCATCATCACTTTTTCACAATCTTGTTTTTCTCCTGGAAGAGCAGCATGTTTCTAATTACCTCAGGGCTATTCATTACAGATGACACCCTCCACATTGCACTGTGGAGATATTCGGAGCGCAGAAGAAAATGGGGTTTGCCTTCACACTGTGTTCTTCTGTATTGATGAAAAGGGAGATAGAAGGGAGGAAAGCTTTTATCTTTTGACAAAATGCTACGCCGGAGCATGAATATCTGCTTTTATTGTCAGACTATCTTCTGTGTGAAGAATCTTTTAGGGGGAGTTGGTCTTGCTTGAGAGAGCACAGAGAGAAAGTTTGATCTGCAGCGGTGAATCACCTAGAGGAGGCATTCACGATACAAGTGACGTGAGATAAATTAATTGCGCTGCAAAAAGGATCAAGCTCACAGGACGCATCACCAGCACAGTACAACTGCCATGCATTTCTATCTCTGCTGGTGCCACAGTGGAGGAGACACCATTTTCTCTCAACGTTCTAAACGAGTAATACTTTGTGGTAATCAGACACCCGGCTGCCTGCCTTGCTTCTGGACAGAAATTAAATAAACATATTCAATCAGCCCCCAATGGTGTGCAATATTTACCTCCTGCTAGTTAAGGCATAGCCAGTACAGCTGTCGACAACGCTAATATGGCAATCACACAATCATTGGCGTGACGTGATTGCTTTGTCCTGGCTGTTTTGAATGTTTGTTGGTTCTATGTGAAGCAGAGCCAGACCGAAATGCATTTTCAAATAGCTGTTAGCTTGTGTCAAAATGTTTGCAGCAGACTTTACTGACAGAGAAATGTTTGAAAATTACTGAAAACCTCTTCAAAAGAGAAGATAACTGAGTGCCTTTCCCTCAAAAGACATTCAGCATTGACCAGTTTTGCATGTTTTATAAAGGTCAAAGGATGCAGGAAGGAATTTGAAAAATAAAACTGAGAGTCCACAGCTATGTTGTATGGCATGCTCTGTGTCACTGTACTATACATAAGCACACAAATAGCCTCCGGGGGCAACACATCATGGCCAAACCCAGCCCCGACACACCATAAGATATCAACATCACAACCAAAAAAACTATTTATCAGTCCACAGAATATCCAAACTAAATAAATAGCCCCAAAAAGTCACTGTACTGAGCTAAAGGCTAACATTTACTAACCTTCTGAAAAATGACAACACAAACATGTTGATGTTAAGCAGGTATAATGTTTGTTATGTTTATGATCATAATTTAGCTTGTTAGTGTGCTAACATTTGCTAATTAGCAATAAACACAAAGTGCAGCTGGGGCTGAAGAGAATGTCATTAGTTTGGCAGATATTTGGTCTTTAATCATAATTTGATCGGTTGGTAGCACAGGAGGAAAACAGGATTACCAAATCCATTAGGTAACATGACTGTCGAAAATTTGGCGTAATCCATCAAGTAGTTATGAAGATATTTCATAGGAGAAATAAAAACACTGGCCTGCTGGTGTCTCTGTACTCATAGCAATCCATCCAATCCAATCCATCCCTAGAGCCATCCAACTAGCATGGCTTAAAGCTTTTTTCAGATTCACCTCTAATGGAATTACTGACAAATCTGTAACATCTGGTCCTCACAGCAGGTTAAGAATTATCATTGTTAAACACTATTTGCCCAGATGCAGTGTAAGCCAATCAAGCCTGGGCTCACCAACTGTCCCAGGCCACTAATGATGTTTTATAATATGCTGTCTTGTGTATTACTGTTTCCTCTACCATTCATTTAAAGAAAATCCTAAATTTCAATTTGAAAGCAAAACAACGTGCTAATTCGTTATTTATTAATTATATGCCAACTAGGGATGGACCAGATGGCGACTTGGTGATGAGAATGAATAGGAAACCCTAGAAAGATATCACATTACTGTTGCTTTCTATCTACTCCAGCTTAAAAAGCCTCCTTTCAACACCTTGCAGTTATTTTAAAAAGCTACTGGCAATGCAGGATTTATGTATCATCTCTCGGCTCATTGTTCGGTGGTTTATTTTTCTTGCCTCCTGGCAAAATGTTAGTGACATGACATTTATATATTTGCAGCTACAAACAAGTTTGATGGTGGAAAAGTTTAAATTACGTAACTATAACAATAAATATCATATTTACTGTAGGTGTTAGTCAGAGTTGCCAGTTTCTCCACTGTTGCTGCATAATGCAATGCAACCACAAGACATGTGGTGATTTGACTAAATAGTGTGACTGTCACTTTTTTTTTCTGAAACAGAAACATACTTGCTCTCTTACCCTTATTATGTGATCACAGTTGCGTTTGCTCTCTACACCCACATATTCAACCGTCAGCTGAAAAGAACAAGTTCAGTTCGTCACTGAATGTGTGATCTTTATGCTCCGGTTCCTCAGCGGTTTGTTCTCTCCATGATCGCCTGGGAAAAATGTTCTGCACAGCCACAAAGGTATCAACTGGGCATTCTTGCATTAGCAAAATCACTTTGAAGCATAATTTTTTTCTAATCATTATTCCTATTGGAGAGTTGGATGTTGTACCTGTAAACGCCCCTCTTTCCTTTTGCTTATTGCAAAGCATGTAAACAGGACACCTTAAAAAAGTAGATGAAAATATTGACTGAATTGACTTGAAGACTGGAAACAGGTATCCTAGCTCAGTGGTTGTCAAACTGGGGTCCGGGGACCAACAGGGGTCCTTGAGTAGGTTGTAGGGGGTCCCCAGCAAAAGGAGGAATAGAATATATTTAAGTGCTGGGACTATTTCTTGGCAACCAGTGGGCGGGTGCAGGTGTGTTGATAGGTGTATTTGTTTAACCCTTGGACAGAAGAAGTTTAGCTGTTTTCCATTGCTTCCGGTCTTTATGCTATGCTAAGCTAATCATCTCCCGGCCCTTGCTATTCTCATCTAACTCTCTCTGTCAGCATCATGCCCCCAAATCTTGAATGAAGCCACAAAGCTAAATCTTTAAGTTGGGATTCAGGGCAGCAATAGTAACTGACTTTACTTCACAAAATTTAATGTTAGCTTGCAGAGAGAGCTCATCATTGTTTCACAGACAAAATTCTGGACAGAGAAATTAGATCCCTGGTTTGTGTGTGTCAGCCACCTCTGAGATGAGCACCAGTGAAGAGTAAACACACTCCAGCTCAGACACATGTGTTCATGTGGTGCCTCTCGGTGAAGTCGCGTGGGAGAAGCTGGAGGAGTGATACTCAAGAGGGCGCTGAGGGAGAGAGGGAGGCCGACAGAGCAAAGAGGGAGTGAAGAAGCATGAGAGGTGAGGCAGAAAATGAAAGAATTAAAGATAGTGCCAGGGAGGAAGGAAGGAATTTGGAGACGTAAGGGATGAAAGGTTGCAGGATTTGGGAGAGGAGGAGAAAGTCTGGCTGACTTGATGTAGAAACAATTGAAGAGACAAGAAGAGAGAAAAGGATACAGACTGAGAAAAGAAAGTGGAGAGAGAGAAAAAGGGTAATGCGATGAAATGAGTGAAAGAGAATTAAAGTATGTATGGCACTAAAAAGATCTATAGCGACAGATAGAGCAAACAGTAGGAGCTCAATTATCCACATTTCCCGCTGCTTCTCTCTCCGCCTGTGATTGGACAAGATGAATACATCACCTCTCGCAGCAAACTAATTAGTGTTTGTTTGGGGCGATCATTTCAAACAAAGTTTAAGTTTGCATCATTATTACACACAAAATTCCAAGCATTGTAAACATTTGATTAAAATTAATTGAGCAGTGGGAATCGCTGTCAAAACACGCGGCAGCACAAGAAATCTGATGTTTTGGAAGGATCGTTCACTCCGCTCACGATTCCTCGGAGAGATGATGTCATTACGGGCTAATAATAACATTAATTTAGCACACTTTCTCAGCTGCTTGCACCCGGCTCTCTGCTTGATTTTTCTTCAGTGCTTGCAAAGCCCGAGCAAACAAGACGCTCGCACATACACAAAAACACACAGATGTTACATTGAAAATGGCAGTGGAGAGATCTAATGCATCTAAGGCTGACGGGGGCCAGATCAATAAAGCTTTTGGATATTTTAAGAAAATGACTGAGGAGGCACGCAGGCAGCCCAGAGCTGTGCCACGGCTTCAGCACTGTGTGTATTTAGAGAGCTATTCCTGAGGGGAAGGCAAAGAGCAGCAAAGCTCAAACAGAGCCACAGAGTCATTATTTTTAGTCCTGTTTGCTGTGGGCTCGTTCAAAACGCCCTCTCTCCTCCCCGGGAATAAAGAGCAGCAGTGTGAAAGACAAATGGAACCAGCCCCAAGGAGAGCGCGCACATCAATATAAAATCAGATACAACAATAATTATAATCACTCAGTTTCATTTTTCACAGTTGTGCAAAGTCATTACGGTCCTAAGTTCATACTGGAAAAAAGGACAACGGGATAGGAGCTGAAAATCACGTGTCTCAGTGTTAGCACGACGTACATCTGACTAAAACATTTTCCACATCAAACTACATTATACTTTGGCTCTTTGTGCTGGTGGACTTTTACAGGTCATTAGAGAGGAGGAAAGGTCTGACACTGTGGCGCTGTGGGATTTCAGGGCTGAATATGCTCCTTTATCATAGCTGGTCTGCTCTTCCCTTAAGGTGTGTGTGTGTGTGTCTGAACGTACACGAGGATGCCGTGCATGTATGCCTGTATATGTCCATGGGTGTGTGCATTTCTCAATGTCCTTGTACATGCACGCATATGTCACTGAAGCACCAAAGACAGGAACTCATTCTGGTAGTGCTAATACAGAACAAAGCAGAGCCAGAGATGACATCTATGATCTATCACACTCAGCCACCTGCTTCCCAAAAAAGAAGGCCATTTAAATGCCACATCTGCTCCGGTGCACCACCGTCCGCCAACCGTAAAACACAGAAGAACACGAGAATACAGCAGTCCCAGAATACATCAAATTCTCCCGATACACATATATATAAATGCACAGTCGAACATAGTCTGCAGTATGCTCACACACAGGAGAAGAGCTCACCCTGAGCTCATCCTGACAACCATTCGAACCTAATTTTTAGTTCACAGTAACCCACATGGAGCCAAATGATGCATGTGCAGCTGTCATGTGTTATAGAAATGGCCGAGGATAACTTCAGAGGTCACCGGAGCTGCACACACTGAGAACCAAAAGCCCATTGGTCACAGAACAAATGAGGTCCGACAAAATCTGACCGACTGTCCGTGTTTGGTTGGCTCACTGTGAACTGGGCTGCACTGGTGTGGACAAAGAATTAATGTGCTGTGCCGCTGTGTGCTGACAGGAAATGATGCGAGGCGTGCGCCGATGAAAAATTGAGCTGAGACTAACGACCACTAGTTAAAAATTTCTGTTGTTTGTCTTTCCTTTGCCAAAAGATGTGTTAGTTATGTTTTCAGTCCTGTATGTTTGTTTGTTTGTCTGTTTATTACAAAAAAATCTGATAGATTTTAATGAAATCTGGAAAGGTGGTAGAAAGAGCAGTTCCAGATAAAGATGCAGATCCATGAGTGTTTTAAATAAAATTCATTTAAATTGTTTTTTTAAATAAATATTTTTTTTACATTTAAGCTGAAGATTTTAGATATCTTCAACCAGCAAAAACTAAATGTGGTACATACCCATGATTGTGTATCACAATGAATTTGGATGCAAGTAGAAATTTAACAAAAATGCTAAACGTCTCTATTGTTAAAGGAATAGTTCAACATTTTACCACTCTTGTATTTGTCTGTAAAATATAAAGCTGGAGCCAGTTTGCTCACCAATTAGCACGTTATACTTCATCTAGTTTGTTTGATCTGTACAAGCGTTGTTAAACTAAGCTAACTGGCTTGTGGCTACGGCTTAATATTCAACGTACGGATATGAGAGTGGTATCGATCCTCTCATCTAACTCTCACCAAGAAAGTCTATGTCATCTTCCCAAAATGACAAACTGTTGCTTTAAAGTAAATGTATGACTGTGCAGACTTTGTGAAGGCACACAAAACTCTAATAAGCCATACAACATCAACAGTATGTTAAAGAAAAAGCTCATGTTGAGATTTAAATGTATCTGATTATGTCTTAAAGACAGTATACGCGTGTGTTTACAGTCTCTTAAAAGAAAAACTACTGTATGTGATGTATTCCAGAAGCTCTTTCACTTTCCCCACTCTCAGTCGATCATCTATTCGTCCTTCAGTTACTGACATCTTCATTTCCCATCATATCAGCAACAAAGGAGTTCCCTGGGCTGCAAGTGTAAGTGGACAGTGATAGTGATAGTGAGATATAAGAAATGTTTCCAGGCAACATAAAGTGAGGTTATAGAGAGAACAATGTCATGCTGTGCCACGCTAAAAAGTTCAAATCACAGAAAAAAGACACCAAAGAGGACAACATTGTTACAGCAGACCCACAACAGGTCTACAAAGGCTTCACTGAAAAATATATCTCTATGTGTCTTTGTCAATGTCATACTCAAAGATTCAAAGAGGGACAGTTTATCAAGTTGTCATTCAGATCTGGAATAAAACCAAATAAGATCTTACTACTTACTTCTGTTCTTGTTGTAAATGGCACAGAGTTTTTTTTTTTTACCTCCATTTTTACCTCATTTATTCTTGTGGTTATTTATCTTAGGGTTTTTTTTTTATTGTTCTCTCTTTATAAGTCCTGCTTTTTAGAGCCTGGAGCACCTTTATCTTTTTTTGTTGTTATCCTTTATCTTTACTCATTTATCATGTATCATGTTAGTTTATTGAGTTGTTGTTGTTGTTAAGAGGAATTCCCTGTGTTTAGCTGCAAACCAAATCTACTCTCAATGTACCTGTATGCAATGCGAAAACAAACACACAAAGAAATGCATATACCGCACATATATTTATTATGTACTAAAGGTATTTAGGTATGGTAATATAGACAAACAGCAATTGTTTTTAACATATGTAATGTAC
>NW_023339740.1:21612745-21623807 GCF_004916995.1 Morone saxatilis | reverse complement strand
ATTCAGAAAAGCGCTCTTTTAAATAAAATGTATTATTATTATTATTATTATTATTAATATTGCATCAGTGATGTTCTACATATGCTGGCATTAACATAAAGTGATAAAATATAAAATACTGAGACTGCTAATTTGCTCCCAAACTGAAGATGACATTAACAAAAACAGAAGAAATGGTATTTTATTGTTTTATTTTTCACTATTTTTATGAAAATGGAATGAACATATAATTGGTTTGGCTTTGATTGTGCGGCATACATACTGTAGTTTTAAAGATTTGTTATTCAGGTTTTGCTTTGCTTTGAAAATATGAGTCTTTGATGAATTCATAATCACTAATGGCTAGAAACCTTTGGAAGCTCTGTTCGGTTTTTCATTTTTCATCTTTAAAACCTGTTTATTTGTTCCAGGCTACGGGAAGCATAGGCAGTGGAGGCAGATTTACAATTTAGGGGTGAAGTTTTGTTTTTATCTTATATCTTATGTTTGTTCATTACTAAATTGGTGAGAAAAGTCGGTACAAAACAGTTTCTCTCCGTCGTCTACTTTATTGCTGAACATTGTATGAGGTTGTCTAATGCCTACGCCTATGGTTGTCTAAAAATTGATATTTCATATAGCTGGAAAGTCTAGTTCTACAATCAATTGCAGAAACATACATTTCTTTAAGCCCTAATATCTTGATGGAGCAATGATTCTCAAAATCAATACCCAGACACTGGTGTAACAAGAGGAATTAACTACTGGAAAAATATGACTTTGTATTTGTGACAATTCTTTTAGTTTTCTATATTGGTGCTAGAACAATACCTAATTATTATATATATATATATATAGGATTGTCTTAAGATAAACAGCAGTACACAACCTTTACCTAATTAAATTCACTATAAAATAAATACAATTCTAATTTTCTACAAGTTTCTGATCAAAGTAAGAGTAAGTGACGTGTTTTTACCTGCGTAAGAGACAGCAACATCTTTTCTATTTTGAGGATTATTATGTTTTACAGCATTTGCTATTACTGAACTGTATCAGCGAGTGGTGAGATCACTTTTTGACCCTGTTTGTTTAGCATGGGAGGCTGGCTCCGGTTCAGGAGCCACAGAGGAGGCTGCGTGGGCTACTTTAATGAACTCCCTGCTTCAGAGTGATTAATAGGTGTGTCTGAACTCTGTCTGCTCCACCCCTTCAGAGGGCTCAACTACCAGGGCGCTCGTAAGCAGAGCCTTGTGCTTCCCACACGTACATAAACACAAATATTCATCTATACAAATAATGAACTCACAGCAAACGCTTATGCATGCACATAAAAAGATACACGCAATCAATGCAACAGTATTCTTGGAAACAAATCCAATTTTGAGATTCCTGGCAGATAAGAACGCTAAAAGATGAAAGGGCATATAAACATCACCCTGAACCACAAGCCGCATCAGAAGACAATCGCTAAAGAAAATCCAAAAGCTAATGTTACTGTTGCTTAAAATAAAAACACACTGTACATACAGGGCCTGAAAACCCTTCTTTTTTTAAATTCAGGGTCATACTGGGTGATGCAGAATCTGAATTAAAAATCTGATGACAACCGTGAGGAGATTTAGTTCCATAGTTACCATGGCGATGTCGTTAAAAATGATCTTCAAATCTCCTCAAACCCGCAGAGCTGTGACGAAACATCACAACTCAATTACCTGCATTTTTAAATGTATGAAACTCTTAATTAATAATCACTAAGGATCATTTTTATTCTTACTTTAACTTTAGTTGTTACTTAATCAGTCATGAAAATGTGATGTTTTAGAGTGGCGTTTCTCACACACAATACATAGTGTAAGTATTACGACCGACGTTAATACAGTAGCGTAGGCTGACCCTATTCAGCTACAGACAGTTCACACAGGAGGCAGGTTTATTCCTAATATAAGATTATTTATTAGTGAATGACACTCACCCAGCACAGCCAGCCAGTGAGATGCTGATAGAACGCAGGACTATCTTAGGTCAAAATGAACCACCACACACTGGAATGACTTTATTGTGACTTTATTAGAAGCAAACAACACATGAGCAAACCTGACAAAAGCTGCAGGCGAAACATGTTGTTCATTCCCAGTATGAGATTATCTATTGTTGACTGTTGTTGCATCCTGAACGAAACCAACGCTTATTTGGTTTGCTAAGTACATTTCAGCAATCTCATAGTTTAAGTATTTTTTCAAAATTGTGCAGTGTTTTATTAGAAGCTTATTATGTGTTTAAAATAATGTATTTCTTTTTTTAGAAAGATTTCAGAGATTTGTCTGCAGATACACGTACCACAAGTAATACCTCAGTGAGAGCCAGTGACTTAGAGAAATACTTTTTGTAGAAACCAAGTTCTCATGTAGCCTGGTTTAAATCTTGGATTCATTCAGTGATTCAAATAGGGTCCGGCGTCCATTGTCAGCTGTTTCCATCAGTTTGAGAAACAGTAGCCCAATCAGACTTTTGTAGGTGCGATTAAGAGTGGAGACATTATGTTAAATTCAGCTACAGTCAGCTATAAATATATGATATAGGATATGATATAAATGTCTATAAATACTGCATCAAGTGTGGAAATTGATGCAGCCTTACAGGTTGTGTAAGTCGACTTATGGAAATAGCAGCTCTTAAATCTACATATTTCTTTGATCTTCATGAAAAACAAGAAGTTAAGGGTGCTGCTCCTAGCATACGCTGCTACTTCCCTGTCGACTGTATGACTTTGGCAGGACGGATACATCAATTACTACTGACTGGTTTGGGCAAAACTAAACAAAATGGTTAACATGAGCACAGTGCCAGTCTGAATGGATGACATGGAACGAAAAAGCTAATCCAGTCTGATCATGAGGCTACTTTTCATGTGCTTTAATAGGAACAGATGTGAGGCATGGGAAGTACACACGGATATGTGAGCATGCTGCATGTAAGGGGTTTCTACTACTTAGGTTTTATTTTCCTAGCTCTGGCCGCTGGCTGTATTGCTCTAATAACATTGTGCACACCAAAGTAATAAGATCTTAGGCCAGCACTGCTAAAAAAAAAAAAAAAGGACCAACGGGGCAAGATGAGCAGTAAGACAGTTTAGCCAGACTAGCCATGTTATTTGGAAGTAAAACCAAGAGTGGGCGTCGGGAATACGACTTAGCTACACAGGTGTGATAGGTCAAAGTCGAACCAGGAATCCGGTCTGTCGGTCTGATTGATGTTTACAGCCTTTGTTTCTCTTCCACATAAGTTTGGCTAACATGAGGGTTTGTTAGCACAGGGATTTCTGATCATCTGACCGTCATGTGCCCCATTTGATTCATCTCAGCAGTTATATTGGTGAGAATAATGTCATCAAAACTGAAAGAAATGTTAGTATTGACTCATAATTACTTATAAGCTCACATAAAACGTGTTTCTAAAGCTAGATAACAGTTTTCAAAGCAGACCACTGGACCCTCCGTATCTGATGTTTGTGCTGTACAGTGATATATAGCAGGAGGCTCTCTGACAGGAAAAAAGCTGAATGTATTAACCTTTATTTATCCACGGTAGA
This sequence comes from Morone saxatilis, assembly GCF_004916995.1. Lineage (NCBI taxonomy): Eukaryota > Metazoa > Chordata > Actinopteri > Moronidae > Morone > Morone saxatilis. The sequence continues at coordinate 21,620,236 of NW_023339740.1, read as the reverse complement.
CTTGATGAGCAGGTCATGTTTTGTTTAGAGATGCTGCGTTGCACATACACCAAAATGCCTGGGAGGAAGAATGAGCAAGAGACATATAGACCACCATCATTGCAGTCTTTTAGTTTTTTTTTCTGTCTTTTTTTTTTTAACAGATGGAAGAGACCGCTTCTATAACATATCACATTTCATTAGCAGTGAGCCAGAACCATTTCATTTTCTTCGTTTTTCTGTGAAGATTTATTCTTCTCCTCACAGCGGTCAGGGTGATGTTGTGTCAGATTCTTACAGTTGTGTCGTAGAACATGCTCTTTGGAAAGGACGTGCTCTATCTGTAGCAAAGTCTTCTCTAGCTTTGCTCTAGCAGAATGAGGGGAAATGCTTTCACAACCCTTGGTTTAATGCAAATGTCCAAGTCTATGTCCAACTCTGTAGTCCCAGTGGTGCCTGAGGGGCCTTCAGGGCAAGATATTCCATATCTTAATACAGAATCGCTGTCTGTCAAGTCTCGCACCATTAATTCTATGGAGGCTCCACAAACTGTTAACTGTCAAGCTATCAACTCCCTCACTTCCACCCTCAGTCTCTCCTTCTCTTCTTATAGACCTCATTTGCAGATAATAGGCCATATAGGGGGAAAAGTGCCCTTTTTAATTATCCAGAGGATTATGAGGTTTGAGTTGTTCCCAAATACTAATACATAGATCGCAGCTGTGCATCTTTGCACAAGGAGGAGTATATTACCCTTCCATTTGGCCTCTGTTGCTGATGGCTTACAGCTGATCTTTGCACACCTCATTTGACGGGAAAATAAGAGGCAGAAAAGCTCTGCATGAAAGACTTGTGAGCGTAATGAGGTTCTGAGATCTGCCTTGGGAGTAAATGCCAGAACACACACAGTTAATGACAAAAACATTCATTTCGATTGATAAAAGACATGATTCAGGGTGATTTTATGGTTGTGAGTTGAACTCATAAGCCAAACCTTGCTCACTTATTGTTGTCACAATTCTTCGAGTTTGAGTTATTTACAGTAATTTAGAAGCAGATGCGCTCGGTTTACAACATCAGGACAATTCAGTGAAGTAAGTTTATCTCAGAAAAGTGTACTCTGACTTTCCACTTGGTTTTTCAGCAATCATCAAACTTTATCTGCATTTATTGTGCTGCTGTCTTCTGTGGTAAATTGGACCCATCAGCAATTATAAGAAGCTTAAATGTACAATACAAAACACTGGCGTCTACAAAAAGAGGATAACAGAGAACTGAATCTGTTTTTCACAGCATGGTCATGGCTGACACTGAATGAACTTGATGGGCATGAACACAGATATAGTGTGGATGATTCATATACCCAAAAGACACATTACAAAACACTGTATTGGCAACAGAATGATAGACACAAAAATACACTAAACTCTGGCCTGACCTTAAATGTAACACTTTATTAAGTATATATCCCTACCACACGTATGGTAAAATATGATTAAAGGTTTCAGTAAATCAATAACATTCACAGTCCTTATTAATTACAGCTGCTTTGCAGAAGTATATAGGATTTCAAAACACCCACATTTTGTATATACAGTCCCCAAACCAGAGACTTATTTATTTTCTTCTCTTTAATTCGGTATTTTCTTCTTGGCTCGCTTAGCTGCTACTTTGTCAGCGAATGTGGGAGACAAAATAATTGCCTCTATATTTCCTGAATTGATTTCTTGCACAGTTCTAATACAGTGGTCAGGCTGGCACTCAGGCATCCATGACAGGCCCTTGTACTGCAGGCTTTGTATTTCAGGGGGAAAAAAGCACTCAAGAGTCAAGGCTCTTTTTTTTTTTTTTCTACAGCTTGTTATCAAGGTCAAGCATTAACAATCAAAACAGAAATCCCTTGAAGCAAATCCATTCATCCATCCAAAACGCAGTTGAAGCACATACTGTCGGGAACAACTGACACTAAATTAACCGAATAATGACACAACACACAATTGCTATCAAATATGAAATCACAAAATACCAGCCAGAGGGTCAGCCCCAAGGAATCACACGATGATTAACAAGATGGGAAATAAACACATTTCTGCTCAACTGCTTGTTTTTTGTTTTTCTCAAATCTTTGCTGTTTATTCTTTCTTATGCAGTTTTTAGCTCTTTAGGCCTCTAAACTATTCAAATGAAACTATACAGGGAGGAAACATCGTTCATTGGTTAATGGGTTCAAAATCATAAATATATGCAACCTGTGACAAGGCGTTGCGAGTTTGAGCACTGTTTTGCCAAATGCATCTTTTATAACATCACATAATGTGCTTTTACTGTGTGGAAGTAAAGCAATTCATTCTTTATTATTCTCCCAAAATGTTAAACTGTAGGCTACATTAGACTCATACCATATATTTGTTTTCTGATAAATAAACAAAAATCTACCCCCACATTGGTTTGCATGTTGTATAATGACAGTAGCAGTAATAAGATTGTTGTGGAGTTTAGAATTTAAAGCAACACTCAAAACAATTAATGACACTTTTCTGCACTACAAGTAGTTTAACTGTAAAGTGCATCAACATGCTACTGCATACATTAGTGGGACAACATCACACCATCCCCAGGAGTATAATTATATTTAATTACATTTGTTTTTTACTGTATAGTGAATCTTGTGATTGGAAGTGTGATGAAATATTTATTAGGATTATGTTCCAAAAATGGACCAGTACAGTTTTTTATCTAAGCTGTATATTGGATTGTTTATAGATTGATATCGTTGTACATTATATTGTAAATTATTTTCTTTTTCAAATAAAATGATATATGTTTAGAAGCTGCTTTCAGTGATGCTCCTAGCCCTTACCTCCCCAAAAACAAATCTATTTGTTGATTTATGTATTTTGGGATTTTCTAGCTAGAAATTAACACTTTAAAATCCTTTTCAATAGACGGACATTTGTAGCCAGTGTACACAACTGATTATTAACTATAAATGCAACTTCCTTTCGGAGCATAGCTTTACCAGAATCAACCAGAAAAATGGACACAAAAATTAAAAAAACAAAAATGACAATAAATAAAAAGAGCTATAGACACTGCAGTAGATACAACATCAGCTACACACAGTATATCGAACAACCTGCCACTTTAACAACAGAATAAAGCATCACAACAGCAGACAACACGACATATATCAACAATATAAACTCAATGGCAGCTACGTATAGCCCATATATGTTGACCTCTTCCTTGTTGATGTAACTCACCTGTCTGAACATAAATCTGTTAGTCTTGCACTAGGTTCAACTTCTCTTCTCATTTAACTTAACCAATCCACTCAACCTCTCTGCCCCACTGTGCTCCTCGAGGTTTTCAACAACTTTGAGCAGAATTAGCGCTCTGCAGTCACAGCTGTAACAGATTATTCGATTTGGGTCACTAATCATGGGCGGTACTTTGAATCCGTGATAAATGACGGTAGATGCTTCTTTTCCTTGTACTAATACCTTGGTACAATGCTATTCTTACCATAACCCCATAATGACATCATCCCTAACTTTATTGCATTTCTTGTACTTTTCAAACTGCATGGCTCAGGTGCAACCCCGACACTCGTCCGACAAACATACGCATTCAACATCTGCAGACTGCAGATAGGTCAGAGTGTCACCTCTCTGGACATGGAGCTCTGTTGAGCTCTGCTCTCCTGAGGCTGCAGACACACCAGCAGCTTTTTCTTTTTATGATATTTCCTTCCTCAGCCAGTACAAATCATCCTACATTTTACACTTTTGTTCTGGAAATCAAAACAAACAAAAGGAAATGTGCGTGTGTGTAGCAGAGAACTAGGGGTTTTACAATATAATTGATGCACTTTTATGTGTAAGTCTGTTCTAAGTGTGCTAATAAGCTCAATCCATCCTTTCCAACATTTATCAAATATGTCTGTCAGTCTCAAAGCAAATGTTAATCTTTCCATTACACAAATGTCAATTGCATCATATTAAATCAGTCTGCTCAAGTGGTTGGTCCTTGACATAACCATTTTTTTTTAATGGCTTTATTAATGGTGATCAGCATTATTCCAAACATGGCTGGGTGGCATCTTAGTCAAGTACAAGACCTGAAAACAAAAGTCAATCTTAATTTTTTAAAACTTTTTGATGCTATCTCTGATTGTCTTCCAGTAACTGCAAATCCCAAAACATTCCCAAAACACCACACCAGCAGTTTTTTCATGTGACTTTTGTTTTTACTCTGTAATGGATGCAACTTGAAATGTAGCTTAGGAAAATACTTGAGATGAAAAGTACACATAAAATGACAGCTTTTTTAAAAATACAAGTACGAGTATACAAAATATACTTTTAAATTTTTTATATATTGGGTGTGTTATGCCTTTATTTTGTCACTTCCACCTCAGTTGAATGGTCTCCACAGCGAGCACATACAGGTAAGGTAAGCCCAAAGGGTAAAACATTCAGTCACCACTTGCACTTAAAGCAGCAATGACTATGGAACACTGTTTAGTGTTGTAGTTTCCATTTCAGTGGCTGCCAGTTTGGTAACATATAAAAGTCGAGTATGTGAAAGAGCCTTTTTTAAGTGTTGTACTTATGCTTGTGCAAGGCTGTGGCTATTTCCTGGAAAGAGCAGTAGAAAATATTTGTTTGGTCATTTTAGCTGCAAGTTGACATTGCTTTACTTTACAGGGTCACTTGATGGCATACCAAAAAATAAGAAATGCAGTAGTTTCTTCAGCATGCATTTTCTCTGACTAATATTTCAAGATTTCTGAGCATGAGATGATGAGGTGGATCCTAAACTCCTGTTTTGCAAAAAGCAAAGTCCTCCTGTCATCTTCTCTATTTAATGGGTGGAAAAGACAGAAAGTCTTTCTTGTATGCTTTTGCAGTTCTTAATTACTTAACTTGTGTTCCCTGTGGTGATTTTTCAGTATAATGACCCCCTTGAACCTTCCCTTCTGGTACAGACTGCTCTTTAAATTAGGCAACAGCAGAGGAGGTAACCACCACCCACACTGAGCTGAATGATGGAGAATGGGGCTCAGCTCCAGAGAAACGAAACGAGAACAAAAGTGAGGAGATAGAAGAACAGAAAGAAAGAAATGTATGTTGTCCACTTACACCAGGCTTGACTCCTGCAGTCTGGCCATGAACTGAGTTTTCCTTCAGATCTAACCCCTTGTCTAACATAGTCTTTCCTTTTAGCGGGCCAGTGGGGTGAAGACACCCTTTGAACCGTTTTAGCACGACTTCACGACATTTCTGCAAAAAACCCTCACACCCTCTGTGGGAGGACGACATGCCGGATTTGCAGGGAAGGCAAGCGGAGAGTGAGAGTGCATTAGACCTCTGGCGTCAACTGAGGCATCAATTAATGAGCAGCCTGGGAATGTGTCCATCCAGACACACTCTGCACAGGGGTGCCGCAGGAGGCCAGGCCAGGGCCACAGACGGCTGGGGGACATGAATAATTGAGGTCCCTGTTTTAAATGTTTAAATGAATTAGGGCCAGGGGAAGAGGTGTTAAGAGATGTACAAGAGGGAGGAAGGGAATGGCAGTAAAAATACCCCTATTATGTCTCTAATCATGAGGCAGAAAGGTGTTCTGTGTCAGTAGTAAAACTTGCTAAGTCACGTCATTAGTGTGGTGACATGAGTTCATGCTACATAACCTAGCTCTGGCAATTCTGTAGGCAGATTTCTGTCTATGCACCAACAGCAGAAAATAATGGCCTTATTTTGAAAAATACATGCACATGTCTTGGCATTGGTACAAATTTTCAGTTTAATTTTCTGAGTATTAAAGCCAGACAATGACATCCTACAATAAATCCAAACTCAGTACCCGAACAGCACTGTGGATGAGGTCCAAACAATAATCCTACTAATAAGAAGCCATCTTGTCTTCCTCTCCATTGTGCATCAGCACATATTCAGTGGCATTTTGTAACTTGTCATTCAGAAAAATCAAAGGCAAATAGATGGCTCTTTCTAGTAGGGCATCCTTTAAAAGGCTGTAAGTTGGAACTAGTGGCTTAATTGATTGTTAATAAATCTTTTATTCACTCAGATATAAATTACTAAGAACAAATTCATTATAAAACATTTTTTTGCCGGTTTGTGGTGTTTGTCCACATTTGTGGGAGGAGACGGGATGACATGCAGCAAAGGGCCACAGATTAGATTTGAACCAATGGCTGCTACAGCAAGGACGCAGAAGAAACCTATTAATGACTTCCACGTTTATAATTGCAGTCTTGATGAATTCCCATGAGAATTTAATGACTTACTAACAGTTATAAGTGCACATTGAAGGATTTACCAGACATTGATCAAATAATTACCCTTTATTAATGAGTTACTAATATTAGTAACTGGATATGAGTGTCATGAGGGTAATGGTTTCACATTTTCTCTCTTTATAATGAGCCTTTAAATGTGTGGTCATTAATAAATTAATTTGGTCCAGATGCTCATCAGCCCTTTTGCAAAAGGTAAGTGTTCAAACATTGGCGAGGTCTCCCTGATGAACTAAGAGCTATGAGCAGATATATATATATATATATATAGAGAGAGATATATATATATATATAAATAATATTATATTATATTATATTGCATTTCTGCCAATAGATCCTTCTAAATGTTACACACTGGACCTTCAACTCTGGGAAGGAAGGGGAGGCTATGTTTTTCCTTCTTTTAATATACACTAGTCAGAAAATACACATACAAAATAAAGATAAGCAGACATGCTGCAAACATACAAAAATACACTAAAACGAGTCAAGGGCATCAATCGCCAATGAGCTGCAGACATATATTCAATATCATAACTCTATATTGAAATACAGCTGCTGAATTCATCTTGAAGACATGCTTCACATGAACAAAGACACTGCCGCAACCTCAACACAACACCTATGCATGTTCACTATTCTAAAGGTCTTTTCTATGGGGCATGTTTACCTGCACACAGCTAGAAATTGCTCCAGCTGAATTGCTGCCAAGATTTTCAACAATCTCAGTCACTCAATCAGGGTCTGGAAAAGTAGCCCACACTAGCCTTTGAAATTGAAGCTATGGCTCCATTTCTTTCCTTTCTTCAAACTACTTCACTTCATTTGAACAGAGAAACTTTATTTTCTATAAAGGTCTTGTAAACATTTTATCTAGTGGCGAATCCACAATTGAAATCAGTTCTCTAAATGACTGTTTGATCTAAAACACACTGGTTTTCTTGGATGCCATGAAGACATATGATGTCATACTTCGTGTAGCAAGTCTCGCTACAATCATGAGTCTTGGCAGCATACAAACTCTCGAACCAAGGGGTTGGTACACGTAACTTTTATTTAAGTCTTGCTGTTACCAACACAAACAACACTCAGTCTCTTGCTCTCAGTAGCATCTCCTTCCCCAGGTCCAGCACACTACTGCAAGATAAAGGGTTAGAGTGATTAGGCAACGATTAGCAGCTGAGGTAATC
>NW_023339740.1:21612345-21612720 GCF_004916995.1 Morone saxatilis | reverse complement strand
GCAAACCACACCCACCTCCACACTTCCGTTCGATGTACTGTATAAAGGCACAATGTGTGACACTACAGCAGCTGATATTTGTACCAGCCAGTTGTCAGCAGGACACAGAGGGTAAACAAAGCCCTACTGATTGGCAGCCGTTCCACTCCGCAGAATCCAGCAAAGACGGCTCAAATTGGATGCAAAAACATCACACTTAGATTTCAATTTCTCCTCACAGATGGGAGCACCATACACATTGCTTGTGATGTGTCTCCAGTACCTGAAACTAGGGAGTAAACAATGATCAAATTGATACGGCCCCAAAGAGGCTACACGCATGCTGGGTGCATTGGGCTCGAACTGGTTCCTGAGACAGAACAGACAGACAGGCAG
>NW_023339740.1:21611381-21612245 GCF_004916995.1 Morone saxatilis | reverse complement strand
TGTGTGTGTGATAGTGTGAGTGTGCGTTTGAAGAAGAGAGAGAGTGAAAGCAAGACGAAAGAGAACAGAGGGAGAGAGAAAAAAATTGTTTTCCATCCCGAGGCTTATAATTCCACTTTATATCTGAAAATTGATGCTGGTCTGAAGAAAGGACATCAATCTAAGCATCAGAAATGTGCTGCAGTAACAGGAAAAACCCTTGCTGTTCTGTATGGATACAGTAGTGGCCACAAGAGGAAGGACTGAAAATGATAAAGGAATCTACAACAGCCTCAAAGCTTAAGAAATGGTCACACAGACTCATAGAGGGTTGGAGCCAGAGCACTCCAACGTGAATGACCCCTTTAAAACATAATGTCCTATCACTACAACCTCCCTGCACTCCAGTTGTCCCCATTAAAATCAATGGCAGGATCAATGCTCTTAGTAGGCTTCTCAGCTTTTGATTTTATAAGCTGTAAATTAGTAAAATCAACTGACAAAAAAAACAACCGCAGATGGACTCTACCAAAGATGTTTTTTAGGGAAGAAAATGCCACACAAAATTAGCGAGGTTTGCTAGCTGTTCCTTTGAATAAAGACCTACAGAGTGACGAGTCTGTCACCTGGTTAATAACCTCACATCTGGATCTGTGGTAGAGCTGAGACTGATTGGGAAATTATAAAGTTAGTTTACATGTGCTAATGTAATATTAGCTCAGCAGCCACAGAGGAGACTGCAGCTGTCAACAGGACCGATTTAGATCATACATAACTTCAGCTTTGTCAGTTATGACTCACTAGATATTTTGTCATTATTAACATAAGTGGAAAACTACATACATCATCACTAAATTTGATGCCACATTTGAATGTAATGATCAG
>NW_023339740.1:21610702-21611370 GCF_004916995.1 Morone saxatilis | reverse complement strand
GAAAAATTAAAAGGTATCAAAGTTAGTTCACTTTGAAGTTGACTTCAAGTATATTGATTTTGTCTGTGCATTTAAACCCTGATACGTACTTTCTCGCCCAATTATTCATCCATATGATTTAATAATTTCTTAAACATCCTTATTTAATCAGTACAATCAACATCAAATGTGTTGTATCTCTAATATAATATGTCTAATATTAATTCTTGTACTTTTTTGTTTTATAGGTATCTCCAGATTTACAACTTTCTAAAAATTAAAAGCCCTATGGGCCTCTTTGAACCTCTCCCAGACAATCCTGGCTAAAACACTTCTCATACTCAAAAATACTCCCTGTTTGCATCGAGGTAAAACTATACACAAATTACAAGAGGGCAGTAGAAGCCTGTATCCTTCACACACAATACTGTGCTTCAGCAGTCACATTATAATGTGACTGATAAGTCAAACTGCAAATGAATAATTAAAAGTGATATGTTCCATATGTATTTATAGTGCAAGTACATTGTGCACATAACTGACTGATAGAGGGGGCATGTTTGAACGGATGAAAGAGAAGCGTGAACTGCAGCTACCCTTGAGCTAATTCTATCATGGCAGAGAGATAACACAAGTACCCAGATTTCTGTTTCTCATTCTCATCTTGTACATTACATCAAGGCTCAGAC
>NW_023339740.1:21610124-21610689 GCF_004916995.1 Morone saxatilis | reverse complement strand
CTGGCTTCTGCACAATACATTTAATGACACGGGTACATTTCTTTTGAAGATACGAGACCGCTTTGAAGAGTCCTCAGCTCTTCAACTGCTGGGATCTGATGATGAAGAAACCTGACCGGCCTGCGCGTTGGGTCACAAAATTCAACCCACCTTCTATTGTTTGCATAATGAGGGGCAGGAGGGCAGAGGAAAGGGCCTGCCAAAATCATGTTCGCCAACCACAGGAGGAAATTGCCTAACGTTCAATAAGAAAATAAGCCTAAACACCAGCCCTCCTCTATGAAGAAAATTGCCATTAATTGCCAATTTTATTGAGTCCGATTCGTTTAATTATGATCACAACAGGGTTGCCTTTGTCCTGTTTTCTCAACAAAGAAATAACAAGCATAGAAAATAACAGGCTCATCTTTAAACCCTGTAATTGCAATTTTCTACTCAAATTGCAGTCTAATGATTACAGGCACGAGGTGGAGCTTGACAACAACACCAGAAAAGAGTAGGAGAGGAAAAAAGAAACATATTGCTAAAGACCCTCAGGCATCTACAGCGAGAGAGAGAGAGAGAG
>NW_023339740.1:21609373-21610095 GCF_004916995.1 Morone saxatilis | reverse complement strand
AGAGAGAGAGACTGCCAACAAAAAATGAGAGCGCCTTTCCCCAATAGGAACCAGGGTTTAGAAGAGGGCTTCTCAAAATCTGCAATTCCTCAACCTTTTCACTGAGCCAATGGTTAAGGGCTTGGAGATTTAAGTTCCTCGCTGCTGTGCTGTAGAAGGAGTTGATGGGAATTCAGCGCAATGGCACAATATTGAGAGTGAAAGCTGAGTACCTCAAGGAAAGGGAACAGAGCGATGGATTGAAGGAGGAGAGAAAGAGAGAGAGAGAGAAGTAAAGCCTGATGCCCAAAACCACCTCCATGGAAGAGTGGATTCCTAAGCTCTGCTGAGGTTTCTCTCCACTCAAACTTCATTGTCCTCAGTGTGCACTTGAAGAGTCAGCTGGAGAAATTCCCAGGCAGAGTCCCATGACTCCACCACTGTACACATATATATATATTTAGGATGGACAGGACTATTTGGGCTTAGAAAATGTGAGTTTGCCTGCATGCCTCTACACAAAAAGTGATCTGGGAAATCCAGTTGGATGCATTTCAAAAGATAAAAGAATCATCATACTGTGGATATGATGCACCCCAGAAGATCAGAGGCAGCGCAAAGATAAATCTGAGGGGTCAAAAGATGGTCAACAAGACAGAAAATTTATATTCTTTCCTCACAAACTGTTATTTTTTTCTGACTCTTCTCCAGTGTTTGCTGAGAAATACTAGGGGAGTTTTCTT
>NW_023339740.1:21608049-21609273 GCF_004916995.1 Morone saxatilis | reverse complement strand
GTTTCCAGGTACACAACTTTATTACAAGCCTTTAGCTCCGTAACTAATTCCCATATTTTACAACAACCACTGCAGAGCGCACAAATCTTTTTCTAAGTTTCCAGTGTTACTGTCAAATACAGTGGAACTGTCACAGGGATCCCATCTCCAGAAATCCCAGGGTGGCCTTTGCTCTGCCTGTCAGCAATACCAACCAATAACACTGCACAATAAAACCCTCCAGAACAACAGTGGGCCGCGGGCAGCTTCAAGGGCTACTGACGGCGATCTATAAAACAATATAATGGGTTGCCTGTCAGTGAATGTGAAAGGGAAGATCTACACCTCCTCCAACTCTCTGAGGGGACGTCAATTAATCACAGCAGAATTGTATCACCCCGCAATAGGAGTGTAGGGTTATTACCATCCTGATATTCCGCAGGATGAAATGCGATGATAGCACTAATTGAGGGAAGACAGAAAAAAAACAGCTGACCGCACAACACTTGTCAAGGGGATGAAGGGCAGATAAAAGAACAAGGGGGCAGACAAAAAAGAAGACAGGAAGTGGGAGGCGGGGGTGGTGATGATGAGGGGAGGGGTTGTAGAAAGAGAAATATTCACAGTGGTGTGTAAGCATAATCATAAATATCTACAGTCTGCGTGCAGAGCAGCTGACAGCAAACACAAGAGCCAGTTTTCATTAGGGACTCCAACCGTGTCTTCTCAACATAATCCAGCAAGATAACAGCATTGTACTTTTTCTTAAATCACAAACAAGCCGCTTAAAGCTCATGGGGGCTTTTTTTTTTTCTCTTCTCATTTTGAAGTTGAAGGGAATCACACTGATGGAGGACACGGCCCACGCTGTGAATTCAGCTCCAGGTCCTAATTCAGAGCAGCGATTTGAGTTGACTATAGAGCTTTACTGTGGGGAGCCATGTTTATGTTCAGGGTTACCTTTTACAAAAAAAGTGCAGGTGATTGAAATGCTTCAATATAGAAATACTATTATACTTGTGGGGGAGGGGGTACAAAAGCATCTGAACACACTAAACATCAGATTAGGTTACATTTTAGATTACATCTAATCTGATACTAGATAGATAGATAGATACTAGCAGAATGAGAGAAGAGATATTATCTGTGATAAATCTGGTAAAAGATTTCAGATTCTTCTTCTCTGAAGCCATGATGAGATAATAACTTGTCTGCATGATGATGAGACCACACACACACACACAC
>NW_023339740.1:21581490-21608022 GCF_004916995.1 Morone saxatilis | reverse complement strand
CACACACACATATACACACACATAACTCTGCCTTTTATAATCTTTCTAAAAAAAAGTTTTTTGTATTTTCACACAGAAGAGAGTTATTTCAGTGCCTTTGTACACCTAAAATGAATGGGCAGAAACCCTCAGAGGGAAAACTTGATTTTTGTCTAATTCAAGCATCCAGTGATGATGTTGCCGCACAGATCTGATATCTGTTCTCTGAATCTAGACAGTATGAAGCTGAACATTTCCCAGCCTACAGCTACACCTGCACGCCACTTTCAGTCTACTTTGCAGTAGCTCGCCGGTGTCTCTCAACTTAATAACTATTTATCATAGCGGAAACAATCAATATCCCGATCGATAACCGTAGTTTATTCATAGGTTTCGCAATAAACACGTACTGTTCGGCTTTTAGAAATTCACAGTATAAAAATTGTTTGAATCCAATCACTTCTAGTCAACTCAAGGTTTGTAAAAAAAAAAAAAAAATGGTACAGTTTCACGCACACAATGATATGACAGTTTCAGGGTACGTCAACCTACCTGCCGTTGTGCTGTCAATTAATCCCCCCGAAACGTCCCTTTCATTTATTCTCCATTGTCAGCCACAAAAACCAGAAATGCCATTTCCCTGTCGCTTCAAGACGCCCTCCACAACACATAACCTAAAAACCCCAACTGGTCTACTGTCAGAGCTCTCCCAGACGCACAATCCCTGAGTAAAAGGAGTCTATATGAGGCTGCTGGCCACTTGCAGGCGGTGGACTTGGAAAGTCTATAAAAGTTGTTAGTCCTCCGGCTCTGACTCACAACTTCCCATCCGCCAGAGCGCCACAGCAGCTGGACCACATGCCGGACCGTCGCTCATAGTTTCTGGATTAATATATTTTATTTTATTTTACAATCCTCCTGCCAGATACTGGTTGCAGTTGGGGTTTGGCAGCGTCTTCGTTCAGTTAGAGAAATGGATTGGAGGTGTCCGAGGGATGAGAGAGCAGCCGGATTCATCTCAGTGTTAGTGTGTGTGTGTGTGTGTGGAGGATGCTGCTGGTGCTGTGCTGGTGTTTTAGCGCCACCCAGTGGACGTCTGCTGTCGAGGCCTGTAGGTGGTGACAGGAAGGAGTGCAGACATTTATCTCATCCGGCTTTCAGATGATGGGAACTGGATGGTTGTGCCCTCTTGTGAAGACAGCAGCAGCACTATTTATAGCAGTGGAGTGAATATATGTTCCTTAATGTTGTTACACATCGCTTCACTGTCCTTTCCAACATTATTAGTGTATTTTTAAGTTGACTGGTAGATTTAATATGCTTTTTTTTTTTTAAATCTATTTTCAGCTCCAATATTGAGGACATGTTTTGCAAACAAACCAAGAGGCCAGTTTACGATGGTTTTGGGCAAGGTTCTTGAAGGTATTTTGAGTCAGTCAGTAGGTATATAAAATATTTAGGCACTGTATGAAAGTTATTTGGGTGGGGTTGGGAGGGGTGTTGGATGTTTATTTCATGAAAAAAAACAAGCCACGGGTTTTAAAGATTTTATTTGGATTCACGCTCCACTACACTCCCTCCAATGTCTCAAATTAACAGAATATATTAATAACAAACATAAGAAAATTATGAAAATGCAACCGCTCTCTTTGTAAATTAGCGTATAAAGCCACCAAACGAGTGAGCCGGGAACAAGCGACAGCTCCGTGCTGAAGGGCTTGTTCACAGCAATATTTTCCCGTCCGCCCCCATATGATCTGCATATTGCAAAATGAACCGTGATGGCACACATGAAAACCATCTTTTGATGTAATTTTTTGATCTTATTAGATCGTACACATGTAAAATATGACATAAATTAGATATGTGGGGTAAGAAAAAAACAAAAGAACATCCTCCTCCCAAAAAAAGTAAGACTACCTTGCTACCAGCAATATTAAGAAATGACCTAAGCGCTCTCTTTCTTAATCGACTACGCCTCCTTCCCTAATAATTTGTGTACAGTCCCTTACTCAGAAGAACTTACGTGTTATGACATGCATTAGGCTCCTGACTACTCACCCAGGTTATGATAATACATCGGTTTGTCTCTGACATTCAACGTCCGCTCTCCTCGAGCATTACTGCCCGGTCTACAAAGGCTTCCCCCCAGTAATTGCATTATCATCTCTCGATTTCTCAAGCAGTCTCTTTCGTCTGCCCCCCCACCCCACTCAACCACCTCACCCTCCCCCAAAAAAGGCAGGAATGGGTGGAATAATCAATACCAACCTTTGAAATAGCCTGTGGAGATGGGAGGCAAGCATTTGGGTTTGGAGTTGATTGATTCTGGACACCCTCAGAGAGTGTTATCATCATAAAGCAAGGCCATCTACTTCATAGACAGCTACATAAACACACACACTAGGACACACACACACACACACACACACAAGCAGAATCAAAGGGCAGAATACACAAATCCCAATGGACCAAATGCAAAAAATGCCAGGCTATTATCAGTGACCAGGCTGAGCTATAAAATCCAAAGCAGATAGGCAGAGCAGAGCCAGGGCTTCACATCACCTCATAATTGCCTATGAATAGAGAAGCTGTTATTTTGATTCTATTTACGTAATTTATGATATGATTCCGAAAGTTATCAAGTTTCTTTCTTCCTCCCTCTCTGTCTCTCTCATGCACACACACTCACACACTGACAGAGGAGATGACCTCATTAATCTTTAGTGCATTGTATAGACCTATCCTGTCATACCCCTGACACTGTGGTTTGTGACACAGCTCTGCTCATTAAATCATATGACAGGATGAGGTCAGCCGTGAGGTAAGGTGTCTCAAGCTGTGTGAGAGCAGATAAAGCCAGCAGTATTACCGACTCTGAGAGAGCTCAACAACAAATGTATTGTAGGTGGCAGCTGAGGTGAGTCATGAGGTAATCCCGGTTAGTGAGCATTTGGCATCAAAATCAAATAAAAGTCTCTGGTTTTGTCTCTTTGAGGTCACACCTCAGGGCAATGAGAGAAACACACATCCGCTGAGTTTGAGGCGTCATGTGATTTGGCACCTCGCACAGGAAACCTCAGTACCTTTTTAGGTCTCGTTACTGTAGGTGGCACCTCGCATAACACTCATCATCCTATGCTTGTCATGCTGTGATTACTTTCACTTCACACAGGAAAAAGGAGTTGTGGGGGCTCCGTGGCCCAACATTGATTGTGGTGGTTCAGCTTAAAATAACAGCACCCTGCAGGGAGAAGTGCGAGCCCTCTGCCTGAACCCTCACTTGCCTTCCCCGCACAAGTGTGTTTGAAGACAGTGGGACGTCTACCAGAAAATTGCAAGTGGAAAAATAGGAGGCATAATGGCCTCAGGAATGGAGCTGGCCATCAATAATGCAGAGGAAGAGGCAGTTAATGCCCCCTTTAATTCAACAGGTCTGCAGACGCCGGGACAGTTATTCTTCCTCGGCTGTAGATGCTCGAAGAGAGGCAGCTGCATCAGGCTTTATGGCTTTGTGTGCGGTTGCACTGCTAGGTCTTTCCCCCCGACCTCAATCCAGATTGCTGAGCCATTAATGGGTTTTCATCACGGGCCCTCTCTAATGGAGTTTTCAACTTCACCAACTCGTTCAGATGCCAGTGGGGAGCTGTAGCGTCAGAGAAAGAAATAATGTCCACACAAAATCAGAATATATGAACTCAATTTAGTCTGAACAGTGAGAGTACTGATAGCTTCAACAAACAAAAATAGGGCATAATGTTACACCGCAACAATTACCATATAGAACGTGTATTGTCTACAGTTCTCACACAAGAGAATAAATCTGACTTTTTTGTACTTGTTTTCTGTTTTTCATAATATTTTTTAGTAGACCAATCCAGTCATGAATATAGGTCACATAAACCTTCTTCCAGGAGCTTTCTTGAGTAAAAAGGGTCCAGTTCTAACACTTTCAGGCACTGGGTATTCTTCGGAACCCTCCAATGTGCTCAAGGACTCACTCATAATAAAAAGGGTTCCTCCAGATGCTGTGAATTGAAGACATGTGCTTGCTGGAACCCCATGGGGAGGTCAGAGGTTTCTGCAGAAGCTTAGGGAATGTAAAGTGTTCTTACAGGAAGGTTACTTGAAGCACACTCAATGTCAGGTTAATGAAGGTTACTTGAAGCACCAGCAGCAATGTCATTTTACGTTCTTTGAGTACCCAATTTGATATTTGAGTAACCACACCATATGTAAAGGTTGTAAAGGTGTGTGAAAAGATTACTAACTAAAGATTACTAACATTATTTGCTGCTGATTGAGGTATTGGTAGACCAGCAACTCCCGTGTGCTGCGAGGTAAAATTACTGTTGTTGTCAATTAAGTCTGGTGCCTTTGGAGAGAGCAATAATGCTTCAGCTTCCTGTTTGAAAGGGCTGTCTGACAACAAGGTATAGCAGTGAAAAGTACAGTGCTTAATATGTATGTTACTTTATACCACTTAGTTACTTTAGAATTCAAATAAAAAAGATGATATTGCTGTTATGTGTGTAGCTTCCCCCTGATGTATATAGTACCTGTGAGCCAGCACCAAAACAAAATATGACACAGGATGAAAACCTTGTTAAAATCAAAGTTTCTGCAGTATAGATTTGACTACAGTACATTCATTTTGTATTGTCACACAATGAAATATGAAGTGTCTCTTTTTCTCTTGTCTTGTTTTCTCTCCTGATGATCTGCATATCAGATGACTTGGTGACTTCTCACAAGAGATCTGTTTCCCTTGGATTCAGGGCAGTCTGCCTCAGCAGCCTCTGACAGAGAAGTAGTGGGTCATTTATCAGAAGAGAGATTAAATCGTCATCCACTGCTGCTGCTGCATGTTGAGAGTACTTCATCTTTGCAAAAGGAAATAAAAGGTTTGGGTTTTTTTATTCCATCCTTTAAGGCAAAGAAAATCATTTAATTTCCTTTTATCACTCACCAGCATGTGGTGTTGTCGACAATAAAACAGCTGTTATTACAAAAAATGGTCAATAAATAGGTTATAAACAGAAAATGTGTTAACGTGTGCATCCCACTGAGCGATAGAATTAGACAACAAAACTTCCATCTGTTTAAAAGGTCAACAAACATGCAGTAATGATAGGTTCATAATGACCCTCTTCTACGGAGCCATTGTTTTTTCCCATGGTACTTTAGCTCCATCTACTGGACAACATGCACAGGTGCAAACACTTCTCTGTCATTAAAACAGTGCACACAACCTCATCAGCACCCTTTCTGTGGCCTCTTTATTTCAATAGACTTTTTTCACAGCCACCATTTTGACATGAAATCGTAGGGTAAACAGGTTGCTATGGTTCTGTTCCATTCAGTTCAAACAGAGTCAAGATGCAACTTCTGTACATGCTGACTTAGTTAGTATCATTTGTAATGTCTGTGTTTACTCTACTAATTACTAATATATATGATATAATTTTATTATTTTGCGGTTGTAGTTGGTTAACTATCCCAACACATAATATTCCATGAGTTCATCTTATATAATATGTAAAATCTAGTAAAAAGTAAAAGTTAAAAATACAATAGTTCATTTGTGAGTAGAAGTATGAAGTAGAAATACCTGGATATACTCAAGTAAAGTAAAAGTAGCTGCAATTTTTACTTGAATAAATCTGCTTAGTTACTTTCCACCACTGCAACTGTCAAACAAATGTAGTGAAATAAAAACATATGTAAAGTTCAAATACATAAAAATGAACTGAAGTGGGTCTACTTGAGTGAACATACTCAGTTATGTTTACCCGCTGTAATAAACCCACAAACACAAAGCAAGCACAGGACACAACTATATGGTCTACAGTGTGTCCTGGCTCTGCTTTCATTTTTACTTCCTCCAAAGCTAAAGAAAATTAATTAAATTAATTAAGTATCAGTGCAGATGACATGTTGCCCATATGACAGGATGATAAAGAAAATAAATATATTTTAAAACAATTTATAGTTGATAAAAAACAGTAACAAATATAAGAATATCATAAATAAAAGCAGTATTTTAATATATAAGTGTTTATATATAAGTGGGAGAAATAATCAGGAATGGGTTGATGGATGTTTTCTTTACCTGACCACAGAAACTTCAAATCAGAATCACTTTAAAACACATATCAGCCTTGAGCTTTGTCAGCTGAATAACTGTATTAGATAAAAGTTTATGATTATGTAACACAGTCACAGGCAACTCTTCATGTACCATGAGTGCTGCTCCTCTTTCAAAATTGGACCAAAACAAGGGCTCTTGTCTAATGCCAAACTCCAGCTCCTTTGTACTCTGATGAACTCAACACAGTGTCACTGTGCTTTAGTGATGAGACTGTGGTGAAATATGGTTGCCAAGCGTTCTCTATTAAAACAGCAAACACATTACAGTTGTGTAAGTTGTGTCCTGTTCCTAGGAATCCTCCCTAAACCAGAAACCATGTTTTACATATCTGACATTATATTGTTTGTGTTCTGTCGACTGCAGCCTTTATGGAGGATGTTGTAATCAATGACTTTCTTAATGATTAGTCTTTTTTTTACAGATGCTTTATAGATCTGTCACAATAATAAGAACAACTTTTGGATTGTCAGTAGTTATTGTTGTTTATCCTCCTCCAGTGTTTCATTACTTTTAGCTCTTTAGTTCATCCAATCAGCAGTAGACCTACCTGACTCTTATCTTCTGAAAAGGAGTTGGGAGTCTTGTACACGTTTACAATGAAAGACTTGATGAATAGTTACAAAAATACTTTATTATTAATTTCAAGACTTTAAAAATCCCCCCAGACATATTGTAAGACATATATACAAACAGTAAATACACATTTACTAATTAAAATCCTTCAAAGGGAACCTACTCCGTCATTAAAAAAAAATCCAGAATCTATGAATATACAAGTTTTCTTAAGGGACATCTCCTACTTCACTGTAAAGTATATTCTCAGTGTATGAGCAAGATTGTACATCTTAGGGATTTTTAGTGAACACAGAGAAACTTTAAGCAGACGAATGTGAAAACATCCTCCTCAGAGTCAAACTCTGCACATATATCATCCTGCACAGTGAAGCTCAAACACCCAACTGTAGGAACAAGAAGAAAAACACATTTTAGAGAGGAAATTTAGGTGCACTGTGTAACGTTTTGGAGGATCTATTGGCAAAAATTAATATAATAACAGTATATATGTATGTATAATTTTGTTAGAATGAGCCTTTTATATCTACAGACACAGCGGGTCACCTTCCATAAAGTCTGCCATGTTAAACTTAAGGGGAGGGTGAAGCGAAGGAGTTGCTATCTGAAACTACACCACTAGATGCCACTAAATTCTCCACAGTGGTCCTTTAACAGACTTTCCAACTTTTGCTGCTGGCTTCCTGTATTAGAAAGCGAAACCTGGATGAAAGCAAACGGAGTTGGCGGATACTCAAATAGATAAATCTATTAAAGTCTCTCTCTGTCAGATTGTGTAAATGTAGTGACATAAAATGTGTTTGAGTAAATGTAATGCACTGTCGCCTCTTCATATTCATTACTTTAAATGTATAACTGCAGAGGTGATGTTTTATTAAAAAGTGAGACACACATTACATCACTTGATAATTGATTGCTCAACAATCAGAGAGATGCTTCACATCCTGGCAAACCATTCCCCCCCTATGCCTTACAACTGATCTATAAAGCATTATTTCTATATTTATCAACCTTTAATAAAGTGATAAGTTATTCAAAAACCTTTAAAAAAGTTAGCTTTTATATATTTGTATAAATATGATCTTATGACCGTAGCTAGTTGGCCAAATGAATGGTCATCAATCCACATAAGAAGGTATCTCCCTTAAATGTATTATTGGCTGACTTTCACATTAAGGTCAGTGAGCCCTCGGGACTACAGCAGCCTATATTTCCTGTAGCAGATGAGATATTGCGTTAGTTGGAGATTTTTTGGGGTGGGTGTGTGCGTGGGTGTGTGTGTGTGATATTTCCAGGGCTGGCTGCCCGTCCATGTGAAGCCCTGCCTTCTGAGATGAGATAGAACCATCTGCCGGATTACAGCCTATACGCAGCCAGTGAGGCTTTTATTCAGTTTGAATGAGGAAAACACCGTGTCTGTCTGTCTGTCTGAAAGCTGTCACATGGGGCCAAGGAGGAAAAAAAATCGCTTCCTGAAATGATCCTCGTCACTGGCAGTGTATTGTTTAGTTTTTTTTCCCTCTAACCCAACATCGCATCGCGTTTTCATTTTTCCGTCCACTTCTGTTTTTTTGGGCCGAGGTGTCGAGCGCCGATGATGATCAGTAAAGTTAAAAACGCCATGTCCACTCTGGTGGGAGGGATGATGCCGCACGGACACCACCACCACAACCATCACTCAGGTGGCGGCCAGACCTGCGGACCGGACAGCCTGCCGCCGCGCTTCCCTTACGGCCGGCCGGATTTCTTGGACCTCACCCCGGAGCTCCTGCAGTACTCCACCGAGCACGCATCGCGGCCGGTGCTCACGTTAAAGAGAGACAGCAGGCTTCCCTGGCGGACGGGATACGCAGAGTGAGTGGTTCAAAGCATTCATTGACGAAATGCCGCCCCCTCCTCACCCACCCCCCAAAAAAGAATTCACATCACCAAAGATTATGGTTTTCTTATAGTCCTGATCAGGCCTGTGTTGCAGCAGCCTCAGCAGCTCCGAGTGCACTGCAGCAGCCAAATGATGGCCAATATGGCCTTTTTGCTGTTGTACACTTTCTGCCACAGTGTTCCTCCCCTGAGCTTGTGCTGTGAAGGATATTTGGAGCAGTGTGTCTGTGCGCTGTAATTAAACAATATGCGCCCTCTCACAACACAGGTACATTTGTGTTCAGTGGTCTTTGTCCAGAGGCGCCTCCTCAAGTCAGTATACAGAGTTAAAGCTAGAATGTCCAGGGCATACAAAAGTGAAAGCAGGAAACGTCTACCTACTCATGTTACTAACAAGCCTTTCTGTGTGTATCCTTAAATTCATGACCTTTTTGATATTTAAAAAACCTCTATGACAGTTTGATTAATGTTTTCTTGCTGGCTGGTTATTTGTCTTTTCCATACACAAACAGCCTTTGAGTCTGTGTTTGTGTTTCAGGCTATTTAATCTTTTTCTTTCATAAAAAGGTTCTGTGTCTGCATGAAGTTATGACTAATGACCATTCACTTTTTTTTCTTTTTTTTTATGAGCTTAGATGCAGAACTCCTCATGCCCTTGGTTTTTTACTGCACCTGCAGTATGCTCACAGGCAGAAATAAAGCAGCACCTTTTCATTCACACTATTGGTCAGGATTTGCTGTTCTGGCGTTTCCAGCTGAGGCAAAACACTGTCAGACATTCCACTCTCCCAGAAGGAGGGAGGCGGGCAGTTATGAGGGGCTGAATAGCTCCAGTACACAGTATACAGTATGTGGGCTATACCACCCCTGCATGTCCCCTTGGACCCAGTGTGGAGAAAAAAGAAAAAGAAAAAAAAAAAGGCTGACTCATGCAGAGAGTCTCAAGGGGACGGGGACGAGCTTTGTGACGACAACAGTCTCAGAAGACTGAATGAGAAAGGTCAAGTGAGGATGCTGTAATGTAAAAAAAAAAAAAAAAGAGGAGGTTAGTGTGTGGGAATGTGCTGTCGTCAGCATTATGCTGCAAATGACTTTGATATAAGTCGCTGAAAGTGTAATCACAGCATTAGCAGCGCTGTTTACAACACAACCTAATCGGCTGATCTGCTCATGCATCAGCTGTCGGTGCTCATTTGATACAGAGCATACATATCCAAAAAGTCCACACCCATTAGTGTTTAGTTATCACACGGCGATAACGCAAATGTCTCTAACCAACACAAATCAGTTCTTGAAAACATCTGCGACACTATTGCTGTAATTGGGATTTAAAAGTTGTACACTTGGATGAATGTACAGCCGTGTTTATCAGCAAGACTGATTGAAGAAGTTATTTATTCACTCACAGCTGATATGGCTCTAATAATGCCATTCACTGGTATCAAAAGGTGGTAAATGAACTGTGATGTGTGTGGACTGATAGAAACATGGATAATTTAGCTGTGCGGCATCACTTTCGATTAATCTGGCTGAAATTATAATCCTTACAGAGCAAGATTTATCTACTGGAGCTCCTATCAGCTCCCTCTCTTTTGTCTGCTGTAATGAGTAGGAACAATGATGGCCAAACAAGGTGGATGCTGTCCAGTTGGAGGCCGCCCTGCTGGCTTACATTCAACCTCTGTGCAACTTCTCCACTCTGATAACACTTAATTAGTGTCTGTCTGTCATTGTGGTGGTAATGGGGACGCATGGTTGTCGTTGGGTTAGCTGGCATCACACTGATCGAGATGTTTTTTGGTATGTTTTCATTGTTCTGGGTTTTGCTGTGTTATTTTCAGACAAAAAGGGTCTAGTCTCATCTGTGTGTAGATTTAGCACCACACGTCTGATAATTACAGGTTTAGGATATTTGAGGTAATCAGTCTAATTGTTGCTGTAACACTGCTTCACAACGTTGTGTCAGCATTAGCATGTGAGTGCACTTACAGTGAGCCACTCGAAAGTGCTTTTGTCAAATAGCTATTTAATACAATTTAATATGGAGGCAAGCTTCCAGGACCTGGCACTGAGACCATGAGAGAGAGTGTGAGGAAGCACTTAGAAGCAACAATAAAAATATTTTCAGGGATATATTCTCTTGTTTTAAGCCCAGATAAGCAAATGTAAATAAATCATACGATATATATAAATGGTAATGTTATACATAATTGATTATTGTCTAGAATATAAGAACTCTATGTGATATTATTAATAATGCATGGGTAGATGAGCACCAAAGTACAGGAGAAGCAGGTATAGAGAGTAATTAATTCAACTCTTCTACTAAAGCATAAAATAATAACTATTTTGGGTCAATCTCACCTCTCTCGTTGCAACATTTTCACATGCAGTAGGCAGCCATACCCACTGTACACTACCTGCTGACCAAATAGGCTAGCTGATAACAAAGTAAAGCATTTAGCAGCTAAGGAACCACACATCTCCCCCAGGAGTTGGTGGAGACCAAAGCAAGAACACCATTCTTTGTCCTAAACTGATGGTGAGAGTTCACAAGTTGCAGCATGCTTTAATTACAGTATCTGCATTATGTCCTAAACAATATTCAAGTTACAGCAGTAGCTGTTATCATTGTACTGGGGATTTATTTTTGGCTGGTCTTGCCTGCCAGTTTTCATTTCAGCATTGCACTGTTTCTTGCAAACATGACGAGCAACTTCCTCTCCCTGAAAAGGAATGCAGAATATGACTGAACTAATTCCTAAATGTTCCACAAGCTACAGATGAAGACTTTGTACAAATCATGTGCCTGTTTTTTGTTCACCCAGTGAACCCACTCTTTGTCCAGCTCCTAAATTCATGGTGAGACACAATTTACCAGCATGTTTTAATTACAATACCTGCGGTATGTCCTAAACAATATTCAAGTTACTGCAGTACCTGTGTTATTGTTACTTGACGGGGATTTATTTTTGTCCCAGTCTCAGCCTGCTGGGTATTGACAGCATGTTTCTTGCCAACATGACAAGCCAACTTTCCCTGTAAAGGAATGCAGAATGTGAAGTGAACTAATTCCTGAAATGTTTCACAAGCTTACAGATGAAGACTTTGTTCTGGGCCCCCTGCAGTGTTTGTCAAGGCCTGCCCACCTCCACCGTGGATGTAAGTTAGTTTAGCAGCCAACCAGGGATTCATCTTTTTCACTTTCAGCTGGTAAACATCTTCTCAAACAGTCCACTGCTTTTACTCTCACATCAGCTCTGTGTTATAAGCAGAGGGATTAGAAACTAGCACACACGCCAGACTGTTGACACAGGTACTGTTTTTCTTTGAAACTCCATATTGATCTCTAGTAATGCAAAAAGCATCAGAAACATACAAACACACATCACAGTTACATCAATATTTCAGAAAGTTCAGATTTGTAATGTAAAATATCCACTACTCAGAATCTAAAAGGATTATTTTAGATGTGTTTTCATTCAGAGGATTACATGCACCACCGATCTGCATCTGATTGAACCACAAAACTGAAAACCGCAAAAAAGCACGAGTCATGCAACGTTTTCCAACCACAACTTTAAGCTTACTACAGAATGTGTCTTTTTTACTAAGAGAGAGAAGATCACAAGATTGACATGACAAACATTTTCATCAAATCTGTGACGCTGTAAAAAGGTCCAACAGCCGCAATAAGAGACTACACTGGAACTCTCAACTTCCTCTTTTGGACTGTCCTTGCATAATATAGGTTCCAGTAGGAGGGTTCAAACATAGAGAAACACTGTTTTACCAAACATGGCCAATATGGTTTTCAGTCACAAGTTGTGGAAACATATGACCGAAACGCTGGTATGTGAAAGAGATAGGTCACATATAGAAAGGCTTGAGCTCTTGTTTTAGAATCACATCCTCCCACACAACCGACATTGTGTTCAATTATAGTGCATTGAGCGCATGTGACTGCTGTCAAAACGGAGAATAACTGTAGATTCTTTATTGTGGGAGCGGTGAAACGTTATTACACTGCATGAACACACAGGAAGAAGACATTTACTTTCATACTGAAGTTGGTCTCTCCTCAAACCAAGTGTTAAAATAGTTTATGGTTTCCAGGTACTGTTTCACTTTAAGCACTAGACATTAAAACAAGGTAGAACAAGCTAATAATTTGTTTTATTAAACAGTATTCACTTTATTATTATAAAATATGTCTATTTAAAAGGCTACAATATGAAATAATTTAACCTCAGAAGAGGTATTATGGTGGCCATTTTTTCAGCTAGCCTCCAGTAGCTGATGGAAGAGATACATCCAATAACAGCAAATAAAAAACATACTTATTGTACCATGAATTTGGTGCCAACATTTAGCCTTGGCGTAAAGTTTAAAGGACAATCAGGTGACTTTAAATTCTTCTCTGTCATTAGTCCTAATGCAGGGAGCGCAGTGAAGGACAGTGTGGTGCCTGTTCACTGCTTTCACCTGATTAGGAAGTGAAATGGCTTTTTATAATCCAGATTTGGGCAGCAGTTGCATTTTGTGTCTCATATTTGCTGCTTTCTGATTTCTGAGCTTTTGGCCAGCCAGTGACCATTTTCTGCAATTATTGTAATCAGCTGAACGATTTGGAAAGTAAGAAATCAAAGGTCTTGTTTTTGGAGATTTTGACTCTGGATTTCTCACGTCTCCTCTGACAACATTTTTTCCTCTTACCCTGCCAGTCTCCCTTTCATTTTTAGTCTCTTACTCTTTTTCCCTTCCTCTGATGATCCCAGCAGTAACTGATAAATTACTAATCCCTCCTCTGCAGAAGTTTCCGAGGGAATCTTAATGACAAAGCTTGAATTACTGGATTTGTGCAATAGGTATTATGCCGTATTATCCAGCTAATGTGGCATTTATCTATAATTGAAACAGAAAACGTTACATAATGTGCCAGCATGATGTCCAAACTGTGGCAGCTTCATGTGGCAGCTTAAAGGACTATTTGAGTGGATGTTTCTGTGTAGTAACCTAAATTGCGTATACTTTACTGCACAACTAATCATTTTGAATAAACATGCTGATGTGTCTCTCTTTTAATAGCACAAAAAGTAACACAATAGACGGAACATATAGAAAAGTAGATGAACTAAAGCACTTTGAGGAAGTTGATGTTAGATAACGACAACGTAATGTCATAAAAAGGTCCCTGATATTTGCATGTTACCACGCATTTTGCTACAATAAAGATAATCATGTGTCTGTTTTTTGTTTAAGTCACCCAGTTGTGACACTCTGTCCAGCTCCTAAATTCATGGTGAGACACAATTTACCAGCATGTTTTAATTACAATACCTGCGGTATGTCCTAAACAATATTCAAGTTACTGCAGTACCTGTTGTTATTGTACTGGGGATTTATTTTTGTCCAGTCTCGCCTGCTGGTATTGCAGCATGTTTCTTGCCAACATGACAAGCAACTTCCTGTAAAGGAATGCAGAATGTGAGTGAACTAATTCTGAAATGTTTCACAAGCTACAAGACTTTGTTCTGGGCCCTGCAGTGTTTGTCAAGCTGCCCACCTCCACCTGATGTAGTATAGTTTAGCAGCAACCAGGGATTCATCTTTTTCACATACAGTTTGCAAACATCTTGTCAAACAGTCCACTACTTTTACTCTCAAATGTGTCTGTGTTTTTTCCTAGTACTAGGTACTGAGCTCAGTTTCCTGCAGCTTCACCACTCTTTTCACCACTGTTCTGCAGTGGTACGTCCAGTGAACACTGTTGCAGCACACCACAAGATAGATGCTGCTTGAGTATGAAACACTCTAAAGCCATTATCCTCCACAGGCATCAGCTCATAATAAAAACACTTAATCCCTCCTGCAAGTTCCCTCTGGGACATGACTGCATCCTGCCCCACTTTTTTCCTTACTGTTCGACTCGCTCCATCTTTTTGGCTGCTATTATGTTCTCATGTGGTTAGGGGAACGAGCGCAAACACTATAAATCATCTGACTCCATTCTCACCTTTCTTCATCGCCTCTGTCTCCATCAGGGTGATCAATGCGGGGAAGAGCATGCTGAACGAGGACCAGGCCTCTTGTGAGAAGTTGTTTGTGAAGAAGCCGAGCGGGAAACACCGCAATTCTACTCTGCAGGAGGACAACGGGGTGAGCAAAGGGCAAACACCTGAACATCAGAACAGGTGTCAGAGAAAGAGGGATGAAATGTCGAAGGTCATAGGCTGGCAGGTCCAATAAACAATTAGTGATATTGTTTCTCTGACGTCAGTGTACTGAAGGTGTCTGAGGTGGAATTCTTGCTACGTAGCTTAAACTACAATAATAATGCAGGAGTGCATTGAAATTATAATCACATCTGTGCATGAATTGCAGTCATCTGATACCCAATAGTGGTGTCTTTGTATCCTATTTGGTATTGATGCACCTTGTTACTTGTAATCCTCCACCAGTCCTTGTGGGACTTCTAATGTTTCATTATGTGTACTATCATTTAAATGTATCCGATATATCCCTCACTGGTCCTCATCATTACAAAGTAAAGCTAGTCCTGGGTAGCTCACCTGGTGGACCTGGCGCCCCATGTACTAAAGGCTGAGTCCTTGCTGCAGCTGCCCATGTTCGACTCTGACCTGTCTGTTCCTCTCTTCCTCTACTCCGTTTCCTGTCACTCTTCAGCTGTCCCTACCGTTAAATGGCAATAAAAGCCCCAAAATTATTATATTAATATATATTTTTTTTTTTTTAAAGAAAAAAGCAAGTCGTAGTTGTTTTTTTGGAATGCTTGTATGTTAAGCTTTAGGTTTGTTGTAAACAAGATTTAAATGCAGGAACCTTAAAGTCCCCAGAAGAAGACCTGAGCTTTAGTCTAGAGCATATATTTTTTGGCTGCAGCTGTTTCCAGTAAGCGCTGTACACTACCTGCCCAGCACTAACGGACAGACAGACACAGTTAGCGGCTTGTTGCTGTATTTAACAGCTAAAGGGCCAGATATTTTAATCAGTGGTTGGTTGAGACCAAAAACAGAGTGAATAATCGACTTTCATTCATCAGGTGGCCACAAACATGACTCCAAATGAATGCTAATGTTACTCCCTATCTGCAGGAAGTGTAACTAGGCCTCTGATTTCTTATAGAGAAGGTGACAATCACACTAAATTTCCAGATCTGACTGAGCATTGAGGTGTTTTTTTTTCACTCTCAACAATCAAGATTGTGCAGTAATAAAAAATGCACACACACACACACCACAGGTTTGCCCTGTTGAACTTGTATTTCGTAAGAACTGTGCCTGGGTCCATAGAGCGCCGGGCCAAAGACTCTCAGTGATTGTAGTCCTGTAATCTCTCCAAACACATTTACTCTTCTTGTCAATTTATCTTTTTTAGACCTGCTACGTCTGCACACACGTGCACGCACACATGCTCGTCCTCCATTTGGTCTAAATGAATTACATCATCCCTTGTTGCACCCCTCCCCCACTTGAGTTTAGCTTTACAGAGCCTGTTCATCTGTTAGTTAGTCAGTCGGGCCAACTCTCCTTGTAAACATGCCGACAAACACAAAGGTGGCAACGCCTTTCCATCACATCATTACATCATGGGAGATCAGCGACAGCTTTTGGATGAGGAGATTTTTCCGTGCGTAGATCCTTTTGGGCAGATTTTCACTGTAGGTTAATATTCAGTTTACGTTTTATGTTTTTTTGGGGGGGGGGGTTGCACTCTACTGTTCTATATTGTTTTAGGCTCGAACTATTCCATATAAATCATGATAGATAAAGCTCACAATAAGATTTTCATCTCTTGCCAACTTTCCCATAATATTATAATCTAGATTTACTGCAACTGTGGCTCAGTAAGACCTGAAATGGAAGAAACATATTGCTGAGCATTACAAATGTCACCAGCTGCAGTCCCAGAGCCTGTAAACCCTAACAAATCTGTGCCTTCTGCTCAGAGTTGTAATCTCGGGAGATTTTGAAACCATAGGAATTATTACTTTTCTATTATTTTATTATATTACTACTCATTTTACTAGTTATTTTATAAATTTGTATGTTCATATAATTTTTTTTTAGGATGGCACAGGAATCCCTCTTCACTTTTGGGGCGTGTTTGATGGACATGCAGGTTCTGGAGCCGCCATCATGGCCTCCAAGCTTCTTCACCGCCTCATCAGAGACCGTTTGGGAGAAATCTGTCACCTGCTGGAGAATCCCAACAATGTTCCTCCCATCTGCCTGGCTAAGAACGGCAGCCCGTACCAGGCAGAGACGAAGAAGGGAGCAGCACAGGAACCAGAAGACCCAGATGCTGTCACCGACTCCTCAGTACGCTTTCACATGGAGAAGGTTGTTAGCTTGGAGAGCCTGGTGATGGGAGTCATAGAGACCGCCTTCTCACAGATGGTGAGCAGATGATAACTAACAGTCTGTGTGAGAAAACAAGAGAACGGTGCTTTGTATATTTCAAGCTGCCCTAGGCATTATTGCACATTTGTATCTTCAAACGTCAAACACAACAATTCTTATTTTCAGGTGATTATATAATATTATATTACATTTCTGCCCATAGATCACCCTAAATGTTACACATTGGACCTTTAAGAGTTTAATTTCAATTCCCAGAAAACACTACCAAAGGGAGAAAGTAGTAGAAACATACCTAACTTTCTCTTTCAGAACAGAACCTAACTTTCTCTTTCAGCTTTCTTTAGCTCAAGGGATGGTAATGTTGGTCGACCACTTTGGTCTAGATTAAAATATCTCAACAATTATTGGATGGATTGCCATGGAATTAGATACAGACCTTCATGGTGCCCAGTGGATGAATCCTAATAAGTTTGGTGATCCCCTGAATTTGCCTCTAGTGTCTCATGACTAAATTCCTGCAAAACTAATGAGATTCCCATTAGCCTCAGCTGTACTTTGTGTTTACTGCTACTAATTAGAAGATGTTTGCATGACAACGTGCTAAACTAAGATGGTGAACAAGGTTAACTTTTATAAACTATACTTGCTCCACATTAGCATGGTTACATTATCATTGTGAGCATGTTAGATATTTTTAGCATTTTGCTCAAAGCACTGCTGAAGTGTAGAAGCCTTGCAAAGATACTGTAGACTTTTATTTATCAAATTTGGATCTCTTCCTGCTTGTGGAAGAATACGAATCTGTTCGGCCTCGTGCAGTCACTGAGCTCAAAGTGATTCTCTTCTCTCACGTAACCACTGTCTGGTTTAGATGATGCTGATAATAACCTGCAGGCCTGGTAATGTATTCTTCAAAGACTCCTTGTTTTTCTCCATTAGTGCTGCAGTTTTGTTTTGTGTATGAATATTTATGAAGTTCAATGAGCTATTCTGGGTGATGAGAGGCAAAGTGCATCTTTAAACCACAGAGGTTTTGTGGCCTTTTTGTTCGTACTTTGATTTTGCTCAATTTATTTCAGGATGACCTAATTGAAAAGGAAAAAACATCATATGCCATCTCCGGTGGGTGTTGTGCCTTAGCTGCCATTCATTTGATGGGGAAACTCTACGTAGCCAATGCTGGAGATAGCAGGTGAGAGAACTGGAAAACTGTTTACTGCAAACCACAGGATGAATGAAATGTGTGTAATTCACTGTATGGTGCATGCACCTTTCCTCTGCTGTGCACCTTTATACTCAAGGGAATCTAGTCAGACAGTAGCTTCTTGTGCCCCCTGGGGTTCACTTTGCGAACTGTAGCATCATGCAGCTACTGGCTCATATAAGCAGTTGAGTAAGAAATACTGTATAATGTGTTTCTGTCTGTGTGAACCTTCTTCCTCCTGTCTCCCCAGGGCCATAATCATACGAAATAATGAAGTGATTCCCATGACAAATGAATTCACACCTGAGTCTGAGAGACAGCGGCTACAGTATCTGGTATTCTTCTATTTTCTCTGTGACACATGGCAAATACAACTCTTTTACCAATTAACCGCATGTTCAGGATGATTTTATAATCTTGTAAGTGCATGGCAAGCAGCAAGGACCTTGATGACGTTTTACTAACAGTAAACTTGAGTTGAGCACGATAAGGTAACCTTAAGAAGAGGAAAGACGTCCTCTATTCCACTGTAATAAACTGACGTTCATTGGTTGCCTGTTTTAGTAGCAGGTTGTAGTTCTGAGTCACAGAGTGGGTGGATGATGCTGGCTGCTAAAACAGGGAGCTGTTTTGTGCCTTCAGTATGTAGCATCATGCACTGTAGGCTTTCTGTTACACATGCAGTCTTTTAGCTTTTCTTGTTTTTAGAAACACTTCTGAGTCCTGACAGACATTTAGGCTTAAGTAAAGCTTTTTATTCTGTACTTTGATGTGACCTGCTCCATTTTATGTGCCACTCCAGGGCTTCCTGAGACCAGAGCTCCTGGGTAACGAGTTCACTCACATTGAGTTCCCGCGTAGGATCCAGCACAGTGAGCTGGGCAAAAAGATGCTCTACAGAGACCACAGCATGACCGGCTGGTAAACCTGGAGATCCTTTTTAATCACATTTCTGACAGTTAATCACCTTTTATGAACACTTTATTTTGTATTGGTCATCCTGTATTTGTCAAGAACAGTTAGTAAATAAATTAGTAAGGATTTCAAGGACAACATCTAACTATGATTTTAATCATCGATTAATCTGCTGATTATTTTCTTGAATTTGTTAATTTAGTCAATGAAATATCCAAAAAATAGTACAAATGTTTCATTGTAGAAAAGTTAGTTGCTAGTACTTGTTCAATTGTGGTATTTCTGCTTTAAAAATACATAAACTATTAATTAGCTCTGAAAATTGTTGCTGAATCATTTATCAAACAGTTGGTTGTTTTGTTCTAGGGCTTATAAGACAATCGTTGAAGACGATCTGAAGTTCCCCTTGATATATGGAGAGGGCAAGAAGGTAAAAAACAGGAAGAAAAAAAAGAATAATGTATTGTACTCGATTCACAGCCTTTTGTAGAGATTTCTTAATATTAAGGTTATAACAGTTTCTACTTAGTGATGATATAATCGTAATATGTGCATATAATATGTGCATAAAATAATCCTCTTGCACACAGATCCACTGGTCATTCTATCTTTATGCAGATTGATATGATTATGAAGCATTCTTACATCTACAAGTTGTTTGTTAAATTCTGAAGCGTCTGCCTGACAAATGAGACCTGCTTAACATTTTCATGATTGTGTGAGAGAACATGGTCTTCACATAATAATCCCTCATAAGTGGATTTTCCTAGAACTGAATCACATCCTGTAACAATAACCTACATTATTGTGTATGTGTGCGTCTGTGTCTTGGTAAACACAGGCACGTGTCATGGCGACAATCGGAGTGACCCGTGGGCTGGGAGATCATGACCTGAAGGTGTACAACTCCAACATTTACATCAAGCCCTTCCTCTCATGCGTCCCTGAGGTGAGTGTAAGGAGTGTGAGGCAGCTCTGGTTGTCAGCGCTGCCCGAGGAGTCGCGCATTGTTGCTTCTGCTACTTTGAAGCCTTAAGGATACATTAGAACAGCTTTTGGGCTCTAGGCTTCACTTTGTTGGCTGTTGCTGGAAGCAAGACTCTTTTGCATTGCTCAGAGCTGTGTCTCATAATATTCCTTTGTGCCAGCTCAGATATGGTGCAAAGAAACCGATTAATTCACTTTTCCTCAATTTTTCTGTGTCTGTCCATTGTTTACTTTTTCCAGGCATCCAGTGAAATTTTAGAGATATTCTTATTATGACTTCTTCTGTTGTCAAGCCAAGTTTACAAAAATAATTTGGCGCATACTGAGAGGCTTTATTCACAAGTACAATGGTGCAAACAACACTTTTCTCCACAGGCTTCATCAGACTGGCTAATACACACTTGTGAATAAATTAATTTATGAAGAAGACAGAAAACACTCTGTGCGACACCTTATTTTGGTTTTTTTTTAGTTCTGCTATTGAGAAGGCACTTTTGTGAGTACAATATCTGGTCTTCAGAGACTGCATAGTCTAAATTGACTCTTAAGGTTTATTCACTGTAATAATAAATTGTTTTTTTCCTTCACATTATAATCCCTACATTTATTTATAGTTAATATAATTTATCACAAAGGTTCGAAGTGCACACAGCCTTTTTTCAGTATTCTCATGCAGCACTTCATATTTTTGTTTCATGCAGTTAAAAATACCCACTTCTTGTTAGATTTTATTTCTCAGTTCCTGTTCAAGCACTTCTAAGCTCGGCATTACAGGAATGTCATCACATCTCTACCTCTTGAACTCAGCCCTTGAACATATCACGCTTGTTGTAAATCACTCTAAATAAGTGGTTCAAAAAAAGGTGAATGAACAGGGGCAGCTTTACTGCTGTAAATGGAGGTTATGCCCCTTGCATGCCAGCATACATCTGCTAATCTTTCAGCACTAAACACACAAGCACAAAATGTTTAATGTATTCTCTATGCAAAACTTGTATGTAAAAAAAAGTATATTTCTCTGTGCCACAGGTGAAGGTTTATAACGTGGATGAAAACAAACACGGCCCAGACGACGTCTTGGTCATGGGCACAGATGGATTGTGGGACGTGACGACAGACAGGGAAGCGGCAGATGCTGTGTCAGCCTACTTATCCTCCTGTGACCCCTCTGATCCCATGAGGTATGCAGTCTGCCAAATAATCCTTTACATTAGGATTTTGTTCTCGCTATGCGTTCTGTCATGTGAACATGTTCAGGAAAACTACACAAACGCTGCAGCTTCATTAACCCTCTGAAATGTAACATCAGTTCTGTTGTACTCAGTATGTCCACTAGGCTGTGACAGATACTTAGGTCTGCAAAATTCTGCTTACAGATGGGTGACGAATTTAAGTAAAAACCTCAATAAATGAGTGAAAAAAAGCTCTGTGGCATGTATGAAAATGCAAAGAAGGCCCAGTTGAGTCTGATTTCGTCAGAGGGATAATCATACTAGGGTTGCAGTGCAGAAACCCCTCATTGCAAAGATGAATGCACATTTTAGAGTTCAGTTGTACTGGTCTACAGAGAGGTGGAAAAAGTGAATGAGTCATGTGCATGTATGGTGTACACCAAGTGAACGGTATAGGCCTGAATGCTTGACCCCTACAGTGAGAGGATCCGGTGGCTCTTTTATGCTGTTGGGGCATTGTGCTGCTATTGTATGGGTCCACTTAGAGGGAAGGGTTAATGCAAATCAATACAAAGTTGTTCTGAGTGATCACCTTCATCCTGTGATGAAACATTTCAGTGTCGATGGGGGTGGTCTCTCTCTTCCAGGATGACAATGCCCAAATCCATAGCGCACAAATCACTGAATGGTTTCTTGAGTATGAAAACCAGATCTCAACCCAATTGAGATTTTGGACCAACGTGTTTAGCCAGCACTCTCCACCACCATCATCAAAACACAAAATGAGGGAATATCTTATGTGTTCATCCCTCCAGTAGAGTTCCAGAGACTTGTAACCCATTTTCTCATCTATAACACATTATAATGTAGGTATAAGCAATTATAAGGACATGTTTAAGTGTGGGTTGATGTACAATACTTTCAACAATTGTAACTTCTCCTATAAAGACACATTTTATATAATTACAACAGTTTATTATATGTTCATCTACTGTTAGTAAATGGCAACGTAATGGTTTTGAAGATGCAGTAGTGTTGAAACATTGGTCTGTTTGCCCTACTAAAGGCTGCACATTAATCAGTGAGTGCTGAAATAAGTACATATTTTGTATGTGTGCTTGTCTCAAATGATGTCACTGTTGTAATCACCGCCCTCTGTGTGTTACACAGGTATACACTGGCAGCCCAGGACCTGCTGATGAGATCACGAGGGGTGCTTAAAGAGCGCGGATGGCGGCTACCAAATGATAAACTGGGCTCAGGCGATGACATCACTGTCTTTGTCATCCCACTGGCGGAGCACGAGTCAGAGACATGACGGGATGCTGCCGCGACCGCTATGACTTTAGGGTCCTTCCAAGCTCCCTAAACCCCTGGACTGATGGAGGGAGGGGGGAAAAGAAAACACATTTGTCATAGAGGAGACTCGGGTCTAAACAGCACCTTCATCAACCCACCAGACTGGACCCAGTCCCAGCCGCTTCACTTCAACCCAGTCCTGTAACAAAATATTTTCAGTGACAGTATAAGAGAAGTCACACTCTTTCTCCCAGACCTGCTGTTTGTGACGGTTGCCAGTGAGAATTAAAACCTGTGTAGTATTTTTCTTTCCTCTTTTACGTTCAAGGCTGAACCGCTACTCAAATCATTTGAATGGATTGTTAATTTTCATGTCATAAACTAAATGTGACTCTGTTTGTAGAAAAAAAAAAAAAAACACAAAACAAAACAAAACAAAACAAAAAGCCTCCCGCAGTTTCACAGTCATACATTGTAAAGGGAGTTGCAGAAGAGAATGTGTGGAAACCAAAGAGATGCCGGTATGGTATAAGAATGGAAATCTGTAAATCTGTAAAAACTGAACACATAAAAGATACAAAACAAAACAAAAAAAAATCATTAGATTCATGTCTGTACATTAAAAAAGCATGTAGGAAGTAAAAAACAGAGGAATGGACCTTTTTTCAGCACTGGACCTAAACAGAATCAGTTGACTCTTTATTGCTGTACTTCCTTTCTTAACAATGAATGAATGACGACACCTTAGGCACTGTTGCACATGTTCTGTGGTAGCCTGTTGATTTGTGATATGTTTTTATTGAATGTGCTCATAGAGGGCTTGTTTTATTTCTCTCATTACAATAAAGGGGGACAGAGGATTATCCTTATGTTTAGTACAAAAAATAATAATAATAATAATAATGAAGGAAGAGGATCATTTGTTTAATTTAACGACATGTTTTCATTATTTAATCCTCGGAGGAGAAAGTCATCCGTTCTCAGTAAATGTCTCGGTATAGTAAGATGTGATAAGTTTCACACATATGCCTTATTAAGAGATGAAAGGGACTTTTCAAGAGTTTTTTTCTTCAGATGCACTAAATTTGAACTTTGTAGAAGTGGCGAAGAACATTGTATGCCCTTAAATGTACCATATACCTCTTTTGTACCATTTTTGTTATGTCATGTTGTTATTTAGATTATCCATATATTTTTAAAGCTGTATCAGAAGTTTTATTTTTATGTTTCTATCCATTACTGTTTGTTTAGAGGGATGGTGTGAGCTACCAAAATGTGAGGTAGAGGGATAACGTGTACCAGTTTAGAAATAAATCAGATTTTTCCCATTTGAGCTTTGAACTTGTTTATTTAAACTCAGTCTCATGTATTTCTCAAAAGGAAATGGGCCTTTGGTGTGGCCGACTAATGATGATTACACTGTTGGACTAAGAGGGAAGTTCAGTTTCTAAATATCCACTTTCCCTTGTTCCGACTCCATTAACACATTAACATCATGAGCATTCATTGTATGAGCACTTAAGTACGCAGTAAGGAATTTCCATGTATGTTTATACAGAATTTCAGGAGGCAACAAATTTCCAAAATATAGATTCATTTTTGAATAACAGAGAAGTAATCTTCTTTATATAGGCTAACATGAGCACAAAGTTCTAATATTAATTATTTACTTACTTTACAACTATAACTATATACATATGTGTGTGTGTATATATATATATCCTTTCTGACCTTGTTAAAACCTAATATGTAGAGTTGTAGTGTTTATTATTTTATTATTTTTATTGTTTATTTGTATAGGGATAAGTATTTAGCATAAACAAATGACACTTAAAGCTTAATCTATTTACAATGCCTGTCCGTACATGGGCCAATCAAAAACATAAAAATAAATAAATAAACAAGACAGTACAAAACACAAACTCAACAATAATACATTAAAAACACAAAACTAAGCAAGAAAACAGCAACAATACAGGAGACAAGTAATACATTGAAATACAATAATAATTGAAGACTACATGACTGATCCCTCTCCAAAACCAGTTTGAGATTAAAATGATCTGAGGTCAGGATCCGGTTTGAGTTCTGTAGGTGAGGAATTCCACATTTCCAACCCCTGAACTGAAATTTTTGTCCAAATGAGGATTTATGTAAGGGGTACTTTACAATTCCCATTGTTTTATAGTAGTTGTATGTCATTCTCAGGCAAATAAATATACAGTAGCCTATGTTATTGTACATACATAGTAAGACCCCATAGTAATAAACTCAAGTAAGACTATAATATTTCCCTCTAAAAGGTTGAATTAGCATTAAAGTAAAGTAAGGAAAATACTTTAGAACCGTCCTCGAGTACAGGACTTGAGTAGACATATATTAAGCTAGGCAACTTTTCACCAATCTAATTATCTTTACCATAATATTAATATGTGTTTCATGTCTCATGTTATAAAATGACTATTTTCTTGTGAGTTTGCTTGTCAGACCAGATAAGACAGACCATGTTATTTGATCATTCAGAGACATTTTAGTGTCGAATGTGCAGGTTAGGATCAACAACACACCTGGCACACAACCCAATGGGGGTTTTTTGTTTGTTTGTTTGAGGGCAACACTGGTGAGATCCACACCCATCCCTCCTGTTGCACGAGTCTTCTTGTACTACGGATGATGTCATCTTTGACCGGGGAGGGGAGGAGGGACCTGGGTGACTCCAGCGGCTGCAGCAGCTCCGTCAAGTTGGTGAGGAGTAACCATGACAACACCGGAAATACAAACATTAGCCTTCAAAATCACAGTGTAAACTGTAACGTGACTTTATAGGGGGGGGGGGGGGGGGGAATGTATATCAGTGCACAAAGCAAAATTTAATAAATATTGAATTATCTTGAATATATATACTTGGTTTTGTGAGTGTTTCGTTTCACTTTAAAATGCGCTCATTTGTGTGATACTGTGATGAGGTGCAGAACGAGAAATGAGCAGGTGATTGTAATGTTCTCTGTTGTGTTCGAGCTTGTGGTGCGCCGCCGAAAGCACGAATATTTTAAACAAGGGAGTAGCGAGTAATGGTTCCCCTCATAAAAATAGCTGGACTTTCACCGATAGACTATGTGCTTCAGTGATTTGTTATTTGCTACCTTTTGTGTGCATCCATTGACTTTGTACGGTGTAGCGGTACTTGCTTTTGTATTTTCTTATTTTCTGCGGTTCACGTATGTTTTATTGCACCGAACATACAGAGGTAAATTCCTGTATGCAGGGTTGGTTCCATCAGGAGGAGCCGTGGTGGGCACTGCCCTGCATCCAATTGGAGCGCGTATCCGTGTGTTACCTCTTCCACTCCAGATTTTTTTCAGATGGTAATAGGCTTGTTTTAAGCTGAGGGAGTTGGAAGATACTGCCTGATCATATGAAAGTAGGGAAGACCATTGGTACCAAACCATGGTCATGCTAGCATGCTTCAGGAAACTAAATAACACTCCAGGAAGGTTAGACTTTTAAATAGTAATGATGGAAAAATGGCATGGCCATTTCTCAAAGGATTCCTGTGCCTCTGAACCTCAGGATATCTGGAGGTGAAAATGGCTCTTCTAACTGGCGATACCGCATGAGTCCTCCCCTTTGGGTTAACAATGGCCCCACTTGACCTATTGCCCCAATCCCATGCATTTTTTTGGGGGGGTAAAAAAGAATTGCAGTTTTCTTGCACTGTTCGGTATAAAATGGTGTTATTTTCGTTTTGAATATTCTATTTTTAAATTTATTTTTACGGGCTTCTTTTGTCCCTTTATTAGATGAGGGACAGCTTGAAGACAGACAGGAAGACGCGCGGTAGGAGAGAGGTGGTGGGATTACATGCCAGTAAAGGCCCACAGGTCAAGATTTGAACCCCATGGCCCCGCAGCCATTGCACATTGGGGGCACCGCTCTACCAGCGTGAGCCATCTGGGGGTGCCTCAGACTTGAATACTTTCTACAGAG
>NW_023339740.1:21580826-21581390 GCF_004916995.1 Morone saxatilis | reverse complement strand
TGTGTGTGTGTGTGTCACGATCAAGAGGAAAGAGCAAACGGGGATTAATATTTATTAAAACCTCTCATCCGGCTGCTGGCAGGTAATTATGAACCGGAGGCTGTAGTTTGACTCAATATTCTTATTTGACACAAGTCGGCAGTCTAATTATAGCTCACTTACTTGGGTGAGAGAACAAGGTGGTGGCTTGTCCTCATACTAACATTCGCCTTTTTTTTCCCTCTCAGGTAGTTTCTTCCCCCGGGGGTTATTATAATGAAGTATACCCGGTGTTGGTGTCACTTGGCAGGGCGTGTTTCTGTACAACTGTTGATTGCTTCATTTGTTGGTAGTTTCAAAGTCAAAGCAGCGGATCAGATCCTGCTGGTATGTTACAGTCTGTCCAAGTGCTGCGACCTCAATAAGCAACTCCGCATTGCAAAATCTCCTAATGAGCCATTTCTATTCCTGGGAACACTTTGATTTCCTCATTATTAAAGAGTCCCATTTGTTAGAGGGCGTTGTTTGAACTGCCAACAATGATTTTCAAACGCAACAAAACATGTGGAAGAGAGAGAGAGAGAG
>NW_023339740.1:21557076-21580810 GCF_004916995.1 Morone saxatilis | reverse complement strand
GAGAGAGAGGGGAGGGGGGGTGAAATTGGAGAACACGGGTGAGTTATTTAGGCTGAAGTTGGATTAATTGTGTTAAAGTGGGAGCTGAATTAAAGTGGGAGCTTTCTTAGCACGTTAAATTGTGATAATGTAGTGTGATCATCCTGCTAAATGTACAATCTGTTGGAAAAACAACATTCATTGCATTCATGCAAATGTATTCTTGAGACACTTGCGGGTGGATGAAAACAGTCTAACAGTCAGTTAATTGATGAGTTGGTTAACATTTTTCAGCCGTTTTGATAATAGAGTAATTGTTTATTGAGGGGAAAATGCCAAATATTCTCCAGCTTTTTCTTCTTTCTCTGTTTTATATCATAATACATTGAATATATCTTTGGGTTTTGGAGTCTAGTAGTTGGACGAAAGGAGAAACTATTTTTTAGACTAAAGAGAACAATAATGAATTGCAGCCCTGAAAACTGGAAAAAACTATTTTTTAACCAGTCATTTAATAGTTTGAACTGAAAAATGTCAGTGTCTTCAAATTGTTTGGTTTGTCCAATGGCTAATCATTGTTGTCTATAAACGAATCAGTAAATCTTCTAACCACCAGTTTGAGGTCAATCAATCAGTCTGTCAGCAGAACATCTATATAATTGATAAATAGTTTCGGTCA
Organism: Morone saxatilis; assembly: GCF_004916995.1. Lineage (NCBI taxonomy): Eukaryota > Metazoa > Chordata > Actinopteri > Moronidae > Morone > Morone saxatilis. The sequence goes on along the minus strand of NW_023339740.1, from coordinate 21,580,152 downwards.
TTTTTGGGGGCAAAAGTCTACAAGTTCCAACTTTCTGTCTTGAGTAACTTTCGGATGGACGGTCGGGCCAAACAAGCTGTTTTAACTTCCTTGTGAAATAGCGATGGTAATCTCAAACTATTTTCTGACACTACAGACCAAATAATTAATAGATTAATACAGAAAATAATCTGCAGATTCATCAGTCATAAAAACAATCATAAGTTGCAGCCCTAGAGTAGATGCATAGATTTGTCCCTGGAGGAACAGAAGTGTCCACACTCTGGTGGATTCCTCTCTCTCAGCCACCCAGTCAGCCCCGTTTGTCTGCTTGTGACCTGAGTTATTGAACAGAAGTGAGTCACGAGCTGTCGGTTCTCTCTGAGCCATGTGTAGGTGTATCCTCTGCCTCTGTCTTTGAGTTTGCTCATCCCACTCCAGCTACCACCAGCTGACTCAACTCTTGTCCTAGTTCCTCTCAGTAGGCTTGAAGAGCAAGAGTGCCTGTGAGTGTCTTCCTTTGTGTATTTATAAATTAATAGCCGCTTGGCAGAAGCCATGAAGGTGACCAGGCTGCGGGTCATTAATTTGAAATGTGGCCGGACAATATGGTGATTAGACGAGCTCTAGTTTGTGAGGCTCTTCTGATAGACCCAGTCATAGAGTCAATACCATAACCACCTGAATTTAAATTGGTTAACATTTTAGGAAATACGCTTGTTGGTTTTCCTTCAGAGAGGCGAGAAGATTGATACCACTCTCATATCTGTATGGTAATTATGAATTTTAGTTTGACTTAAGAGGAAACAGCTAGCCTGGCTTTGTCTACAGGCAGCAAAATCCACCAATCAGCACCTGTGAAGCTCACTAATTGACGTTTTATTTCCTTTTTTTTTTCAATCTGTTCAGACCTGGAGTGTAAAAACAAGTTGCAGTTTTATGGCAGGTTATCGTGGATGTATTAAAAGAGAGCTGGTTGAGTGTCGCTATTCAGCCTTGCTGCCACTTCGTACCGATGGCCACTCGCGGTACTGCAACATAAAATGCATTTTCCACTTAGACCACCAAAGAGAGACGTCTCTAAAACTGACAACAGTTCTCATAATACGTCCATGGGAGTTATTTGGTTGAGTTAATTGAAATATTATTGAAATCGCGATATGCAAATTGCAAGAGCTGCAGTGATTTGGTTAAATGTGTGACAAAACAGCATTATAATAAGGTACTGTAGTGCTGCAGTGATGCCCTGCTCTACAAATCTTGTGCCCTAAATTTAAGAAAACATGTTATTTTTTACTACAAACCCCCCAAAAATGTCACATAATCGTGATTTTAATAGTTTTTTTTTATTGAAAATCATTCCAACACTAATTATGAATCATATTGCAATTGCAATATCTGTCAAAATAATCACAAAATGATGTTTTTACCAAAGAGCATTGACTTCCTGGAGTCTTGTTATTATTGTGAGGATGCCAGGAAGTCAGCTGAGACTTCTTTATGCTAAGCTAAATTAACCGGCTACTGAATCTAGCCTCACATTTACCGGACATACATGAGAGTGGTGTCGATTTTCTCGTCTCACTCTCAGCAAGAAAACAAAGGGTGAATTTACAAAAATATCAAACTATTTCTTTCACATACAAATATTATTTAATATGCAAAATATAAAAAGTTCCCTTATTTTTATATAGGTTATTGTCCTCAAGAGGGGGAATGTCGTACCTGGTTTTATTTCATGGGCGTCTGACTATTGGGACATTTGATCATTTCCATGGGTGTACCAGTAAAGCCATGACTCAGTGAGACTAAGAAGCTGGTGTGTTTGTAACATACGCCCAAAGAATGTGAGAGGTTGACCTGATCTGCTATGTATATTTCTGCTGTTGTGTAAGAGAGCTCAGCACTCACATTTCAATTGTATGCACTTGAGTCCACAGTTTGTACCCAGGAATCTCTACATTGTATCCATAAAGGCTCAATCTGAACCGACGTGAAGCTTTCTCGTACAATTAGTTTTTGAGTAGTCACCCAATGTCTGATCCTCTATGTGAGGTCTGTTGCTTCCTGTCAGATTTAGTCAGATAAGATGTTTTCACGTCAGGTTAGGGTGGTGTAGACAGCCAGTGTCGCAGGCTGTCTGCTCTGTCTCAGCCAACAGCCTCTGCAAGTTTATGAACTTTGTCCCATTTCTCAGACAGACAGACCTGCAGAAGTGAGGCAAATTCTTGCGTGCTTTCAGGTTTAAAGGTTTCTTTGTTTTTTTAAAAAACAGCCTGATAGCTTGTGTCTCTTGAGAAAAAACACTGATTCATTATTAGAGAGGAGCTGCTGTTGAGGTGCCAAACAGGCTGGAGGGCATTCATGAAACAACATGTCTCTGAAGTACATTAAAGTTCATTTTTTACTCCGCAGTAAAATACGTTGTGCAGAGCTTTAGGCTCAATTTGTAATCTCTGGGTGAATGTTTATCTGTCAAACAGTTCAAATCCAGTCTTGGGTTTTATTGCTCTGTTAGTTATGAAGCTTTTATCTACAACCTGAGCTCCTTGACAACTCCTGTGATGGCAACACCAAAAACTCAGGAAATAACTTTTCAATGTTGATATCAGCTGATCTGTAACTCTGGGCTCTCTGACTCTACTGTAGTGTATCAGAGAACGAGGTGCAGCCCTGGGAAGCCAGTTAGACGAGCAAAACAATCACACTCAGACTCATTTCCTGTAATACGTCTGCTTGTTTGCAGGACCTTGGAACAAAAAAAGTCATCATTATCTCCGAAACAACAGGCCTTTTATTGGGTGGATGTTTGTCTATGTTCAGCATTGTTGTTAAAAGTTATATGAGGATTGAAAGGCAGCTCTCCCTCATTGGTCAGGGTCACGCTCTGCTCTCTGCTAACTCTGTGCTCAGCATGTTGCATAACTCCTGTTGGCCCCTAAGCCTCAGGAAACCTCCTTAGAGAAAGAGAGAGGTGGTGTGTTAATTAACCCGGGGCATTGCTCAGATAGTTGTAGGAAGTAAAGGTGCTTTGCTTTCTTTATGTATTTAAATGGCTCCGCGTGTTGTGTTTGGACCAAGTTTTATGGATGCCTTCCAGTGTTATTTTACACCTCACACGTACCGCAACAGCTTCCATATTTTATTTATTTTCTGTTATTTACTATTATTTTCATTATGAATTAATGTGTGGATTAGTTTTCATTCAATCATTTAGCCAATAAAACACACCCAAATGATGAAAAATGGCTGTTTCCAAGAAGTCAAAACCCCAAATTACTTCCTTTTTTATGATATAAGTGGAAAACTAATTCTTCTAATTGGGAAGCTGGAACCAGCAAAGTTTGGCAAGTTTGCTTGATCAATGACTTAAATGGTTCATAAATTATAAGATTTGTTGGTTTTTGATTTTCGGGTCATTAATGGACATTAGGTGACTTCACATAGATGATGAATAAATGTCCTTGTTTCCTTGATTTTTAGTACTTGGTAATCTCTGAGTAGCTAAGCAAGCAAAATATGTAACACATACTATATGTAGATAATCTACTGCCACTGACTCTCTCTAACAAAGATAATTAAAGATATTGCTCCGGGGCCAAAGTAGTCCAGCCACCCCTCCGTAAAACTACAATGTAGGCTATTGTTTTTAACTTTTTTTTTACTCTTGAGTTTTTGTGTGGATTAAAGAGGCGAAATAGAAGGTGTTAGCTGGTGAGCTTTAGAGATGCTGGTAGGCGGATTTTGTAACATTTTTATAGAGTCAGGCTACTACTTCACAGGCTACTTTACAGGCTTTATGCTAAGAATAAAGAAATTACATTTCTGCTGCACAAAATTATGGTTAGTTTTTCTGATTTACCTCTTCAGGTCTTCATTGTATTCCAGTGAAACAATATCAGAAAGGAAAATCCCCTCCTTGATTGAACTGCTTACAGTTTATTTATTTGCAGTCTGTGATGAGGGGTCACATTAGCTGGTGTTCAGACTGAAATCAACCTGCATTAAAATAACCCAAGGGCTGTATTGCTTCAGGTGTCTGACACTTTTCAGATGCCAAAATACTGTGCTGTGGTGTATAATAGTATGAAACAATATTTTACAACTCAAAGTTATCAAAGCAGGAATTATTACTTTTTTGTTGTGAGGTTAACAGTAGAAATACAACGTTCACAAAGCTAAACTTCTCTGCTCTATGACCCTCTATGTCCTCTGCATTGGCCGCCCTGCTACATTACCGGACTGCCCTTATTCAAGTAGATGTCACAACAAGCCAACAATATTGGAACTGCTGCTAGAAGACTGGGAGGAATAATGCTAATAGATTACTAATAGAAACAGCTCATATCACTGTATCAGGTTGCATATTAGTTCTCCAGCTTGTGTTTTAAGTGCATTAATAAGAGATACAATGTAGGGTTTTATTAGGTACAACCTCAGCTAAAAGACCAGATAACTAAAGTTCAGTATTATTTTTTTATCTTTGCTGTACAGTATGTCTCTTTGATGTCTGGCAAGCAGTGTTCCTGCTGTCTCACCGTTATAGTTATTCCTCAGTCAACCTCAGAATGATTGAAGGCTTTATGAATGTGTTCTAACATACCTCTTTGCACCACTGGATAAATCTCAGTTGAGTTGTGCAGACTCACAGTGACAGGTAAATGAAAATGTCTGCACTCTGAACTGAGGGATCGTTGTGTAGAGCTGACAGAATGATGCTGAACTGTTTTTTTTTTTGCTTTTGTCACGGCTTTCATGCGGACGGTTAATCTCTCACTGACACCTTTGCTTTCATTCAATAGCGTTGAGGTCTAAGGTCAGCCAGCTGATACCGGTCCCAGATAAGTGGCGCACATACACATGTGATTGAATCTGGGTGAGATCAGGCTTTGATATGAATGTGGATAGAATGAATGGTGGTGGTTTTGTTGGCTGAAACATGATCAACAGGCTTGATCTGGATGACAACAGTAGTGAAATCTGTTACTACTGGCAACCATGTAAACGTCCTCCTCAGCTGTTGCTGTCATTAGTATCCATTAGTGCAGAAATTGAGGGTATCAGTCACAGGTAGACGGAGTATTGAGACTATATGGGACATTTTCACGCATAATTTCCTCAGATGTTCCTTCATTGGCTCCCAATATCACTGCCACCATTGACAAGCTATCATTGTGCAAAGTGAGCGACTGTGTACATGTGCATGTATGTGTGAGTAAGCAGGCGTGCGTGGTTGCATGTGTTGCGTTGCCTCTGGCAGCCCTCTCCTTGTCCTGGCTCTGCTGAGGCCTGTCCAAACAGAACTGCAGCCAAAAGCTCCTCCCAGGCTTCATAGAACAGGAAGTGGATTGTTTTGTTTCACAGCATGAGCCTCTGAGGCCCCGGTGCCGCTGTCTCCCACTTGTTTGGCTTTGAACCCATCATCTAGTTAAGGATACTGTGCAGTTTCTCTGGAATCAATATTCATTCCAGTATCAATCCCACTTACAGAAGGAAAGTGGAGGCAATCTCTGTTCTCATTAAATATTCTGTTTTTTGTTTTGTGTCATTTGCCACTGCAGCTGAAGGGAATGATCATTTTTGGTTGTCATTGTAGAGTGTATTCAGGGGGTTTGATTACTTGTCTTTCATTACATATTGAACATGTAGAAATAACGGGAGTGAGCACACAGTATTTGCTACAGTAGCCTGAACTGAAATTTAAGTCTTTAGCACATCTCAGCAAAAATTTGTGCAGCTGTAACTGAACACACTGCACCAGGAGGAGTGGGGCTTTGGGCAAAAGGACAGAAATATGAACAACCCATGACCAATATTTCCATAAAAAGGAACAAGTAACTCAAAATGTCAATAAAACTGTCAAACAAGCAAACACACCCCAACATTTCCAGTATGGCTGCTCGTTATGCCAAGCCTAAATGTCCATGGAAACATGGCTGGGTAAGAATTTCTTCTCTTGTATCCCTTTTTTTATTTTTTATTCTTTCCTGGGTTTCTTTGCTCATTGTGCCACTAAACCCATTTATTCATATAACATTTATATTTTAATTTTGCTTTGATAAATGTGTGCACATCTACAGAATGTGCATAAATGTGCAATCAAACAAGCTTCTTTTGGAGCTTTATTTTGACACTACCAAGACTTTTCTTATAGCATCTTTTAATTTTTTTTTTTAGTTTTAGTTTCTTACATCCATTGAGCTGAGTTTAAAATTCTAAACAAAATCCCTTGGATTTACATGTCTGCCACAGTGTAATAATTAACTTTTTTATAGTAATAAGTATATAACATAGTAAAAGTTTTTTTTTTTATAAAAAAAGACCAAAGAAACCAGTATTTGATGGTTTCTTTAGACATGTGTGACAGCTGTTTCCAGTCTTTGTGCTAAGCTAAGCTAACTGGCTGCTGGCGGTAGCTTCATATTTGCTGTATAGACATGCAGAGTGGCATCAATCATGTCATTTAAATCTGCAAGAAGGGCAAATATGCTAACTATCCCAAATGACATACTGATCAAGCCTCTCAGGTTGATGATTCGTTAAGACTTTGCAAATGTTGACTAGTATTGGCTTTAAAATGTAAGAAGATTCAGATTTTGCACAAATCCCCTGATCTGTTACGGTACCAAACCAACAAGAGTTTAACTAATAACGTGGTGTTGCTATGCATCTGATCCGAGATTAAAAGTGGGCGTTGGTGCAGACTCAACTCAGAAGTTTTGCCAACATCACTGAAAGATTAATTTCCCCTGATAAGTGGGTGCCCTCGTGAAGAGGATTGCTGTCAAGACTGTCTGGGAGAAAGTGGATGAGGTGAGGAGCCAAAATGACTATATGCACAGCTGCTCCCAGGCAGCAGGGCTCCAGCTCATCCATCAGCTGCACTGCTAACTCATGCCCACACAGTCTGCCCCAACTAAACCAGTCCTCACATCTGGGCTTCGCACAGAAATGTGTCTTGGTTCAGTTGGTTAAGTGGATTGGATTTTGTGCACAGGAAACCAGCAAAGCTTAATTCCCTGCAGGCATCCATCTTTGTCTGACATGGTTTTGTTTGGCACTTGCATGGTATTTTTTTTTCTTTTTCTGCACATGCTCCCAACTCTCTGAACCCCATGAAAGCAATTAGAGCTTAACACGGGAACAGCATATGGGCTGGCAGGTTTAGCTCTTGGTCCTTTAATGCAAAGTAGTTTTGAGATAATTAGGATTTTGTCTACTATGAGTGTATTCCTGAAGAGAACTGAAGACGCATCAGAGGAGATCAAAAGCAGGGTAGTGTTTTGTCTGCTTTAGGACACCACCAAGTACTTCACCAGCTGCTCTGATTTCCTGGACGCTTTTCTTTTCCACATACGTTGCAGAGGGAAACAAACAGGGCGGAGCAGAAGCCTGATAGCACATTCCTTCATGTCCCAGCTTGTCTCAACACCCCCCTCCTCTCTTTCTCTTCCCCATCACTCCACTATCTTACTCCTTCTCCTCTGTTCTTCATGCTTTGTAGTCTAGATTTGGCATTGTGGATTCAAGGTCTGCCACTGCATTCTGTGACGACGTGCAGATCCGAGAGTTCTCCCTTAGGTGTATTGTGGCGCAGTACTGTCAGTCAGAGATGTCAGAGTGGTCGCGTTAGAGCTGCACAGCATGAGCAGAAAAAGTTTTAGTACAACATTGTGTTCTTGATTTGTCTTGTGTTCCTGTGATCTCTACAAATAATTTAAATATCTGTAGTTTGGAATACACAAATGGATGACAAAGTGTGACTTTGTTGTTTGGCTCCTTCCTACAGCATGACAAGTGAAATCTCCCATAACAGCAACAAAGTTTCTTTTGCCTTTTGTGGTGCTGCTTATAATTTTGACACTCAACAGTCTTTTCTGTCTGTTTATGACAAACCCTCCTCTTGTTTCCCAACAGACATGGCAGCCATTCGAAAGAAGCTGGTGATTGTCGGAGATGGCGCTTGTGGGAAAACATGTCTTCTCATTGTTTTCAGTAAAGACCAGTTTCCTGAAGTCTACGTCCCGACAGTGTTTGAGAACTACATCGCGGATATCGAGGTTGACGGAAAGCAGGTTTGTACATTGAACATCCAAGTAACACTTTCTTCAAGTAACTATATGAAGGGCCTAATTGAAAGCCCCTCCCCCTCTTAGTTATTGTCGGCATGCCACATAATATAGTTTAAAATGATAACGGTGGCAAATTTACAATTCATAATTCTTAATAACATTTGAAACAGTGAGTCCTCGATTGCAGACAAGTGGAAAAAAGCAACATTGATGATTTTGCTCTGATTTTCTCCACGATTTGTATGAACTGTTGTGAGGCAGATCTAACAAGCTAGATAAATAATTAAACTTTAGCTTCTCCAGCTGACTTTCTAATGTTTTAAACTGACTCGTTTTTAAAAGAGAATCTTTCACAAAAGGTCATAAATATACTTCAGCTGAAAAAAGCCTAAAGTTGCATGTCCCAGGCACAGAAGTTCGCCTCCTCGCCATTTGATGAAATACAGAAACAGCATTGTTGCAGTGTAACACAAGCTGGTCCCAGTATTATAAGTATGATAAAGACAAATGCAAGCTCTGTTATTTTATTCTACTGTTGTTTGGCTGCTCAGTTTACATACTTTAGATTAGATTTTTTTTCCACTTTAAATGAGCGAAGGCTTTTCAGGATGAGGGATATCAATGTGTTTGCAGTAACTTTGGCTAGGGCTGCTGGAGTGTAAACTTTTCCCAAATCCAGTAAACAGCAGGACAGAGCTGCTATCGTTAGCCTAAACTCCTAAAGCATCCATGGCCAGCTTTCAAACAGAGCATAAATATAGATAATATGCTGTAAATAGTACTCCTAACCCCACAAAATAATGTTGCAAGAGCGAACAAACACAGTTTAATCCATTCCTTAAACGTTTGCTGTTGTCACTCTCACTACAGCTCCATGCACACCTGTTTAACCTGGATAAATCCAAAGCTTGACAGACCTGCTGTGCCTAGTTACAGTTGCTAAGCTGTGTTTAGGGAACGGTCAGTTATGGTTAGCAGCAAGCAATGGATGCTACTGCACTACTGTTTCGTTCCATTGTGGGAATTTGTGACGCCACTAAATGTCACATATTTCAGTTCGTACACTTCAGTTAAATGGTGGAGGGCAATTAAAATGCACTGTATAGCAAACGGAGGTATTTCAGACGGGGTTCTGAAACCAACTATATTAAAGTCCTACTTCCAAGTGTGTGTGATGTCTTGAATTTGAGTCACAAGGACTTGGTCAGCGAGGGAGTCTGAGCCTCAGATGGCTTATGTCCAAGGGTTTTGTTCTCTTGAGCTGACCATCGCTGCAGGATCACCTCTTGGCAAAACAGGAAATGACTCTGCTTCCCAGCTTCCTGTTCAGACAGGGAACAGGGATGTCTCCTGGCAACCCCCCCCCCTCTCCCATCAGGACCCTCCTCCTCCTCCTCCTCCTCCTCCTGCCCGATAAACGTCTCTCATTTCCTGTCCTGGTCACACTCAGATGCTGGGAAGCAAGGAGGGGTTAACTGTTGTTTGCTGGACAGGAAATATAAAGTTAAGGATCCATGATGGACATCGGTCTGAAGGGAGATAATTTTGGTGAAGAGTTTCAGCCCCTTTAGTTATCGCCCCCCTGCAACTTTCCAGAGGATGGCCGCCCCATGAGAATTTATCCCATTATACAACCAGTTGGATTGTGTTCTCAGCCTCTAAATTCTTCCCCCCCTTGAGGGTAAAGAAAACATTTTCTTCTCTCACCTTCAGTACATTGGGCAAAATCTAAAAATAGCAGTTTTTTCCCTCTTTCTTTTCCTCCCCAAAGTCTGCAGTGCACAACAAGTCCAGTGGGAAAAGAACCGCTCCAGTTGCTCATGCAATCTCAACAGTGTGCAGCCACCACCCACCCTCTGCCTCTGCAAACCTCTATTTTGGGACCGTTGACTGATGCTTGTGCTCTCTGTGGGCATACCAGAATCTCTTGTCATTCAGTAAAGTTCCAGTATTTAAAACTTTGAAAAAGTTTCCTTCCCTGAACACAGTGAGTCAGCTAAAGAGCGGAGTCGAGTGAAGACTGGATGTTAATGCCTGTACAGGGACAGAAGGTATCTGGTTTGATGCCTGCTAATCTCCCACTTTCCCTAATTGAATTAATCAGTGGTGTGATGGGATGAGGCCAGTCCCTGTGTTCATTTCACTGACAACATAACAGACTTATGAAGCTGTTTAAGACAGAGCTGCAGTGGTGATGAGAAAAAACACAGAATTCCCCCCTCAAACAAGGAAAGCAGCTGGGTAAAACATACATATCATGAGTTATGATCAAGATAAATGTCTCAAAATTAAATAATCTTAACATTATTTACTTCCTGGTGTTTAAACCATTGACCTTTGGGAAAATCACTTAGACGCACCACATGCCTCAAGGTTCACACGTCATACTCAATGACTAATTTTCATATTTAGCCCTTAAGAAGGGTTCAAATTACAAATTACCAGCACAAAATGACGTAAGTGAATGAATCATAGAGATGATTTGGAGTAACGGGAAAATCACTCTGTATCCACCACCATGTACAGTATATTTATATATACAGTACAGTGTATTTTGTTTGTCTACTACTTACAATGTTTTCCTTATGATTTCTCCCAGGTGGAGTTGGCGCTGTGGGATACTGCAGGGCAAGAGGACTACGACAGGTTGAGGCCTCTCTCCTATCCTGACACAGATGTCATCCTCATGTGCTTCTCCATCGACAGCCCAGACAGTTTAGGTAATGAACTGCTGACATACAGAAGCCCATTTAAAACGTTTTATTTCTACGACCTATATTTAAACAGGTTAATCTTAAATGAGATCATCGCGGCTCAGACGGTAGCAGCACAGAAAGTTGACAAATATGATGAATTCATGACTTGTACTGTATAAAAGTGATGTGTTTATCTTCATAGAATCAGGGCAGCTCATATCAGCTACACAAGCAGTTTGTTAAATGCCTTAATGGACTTGATGGGAAGTAGGATTAGTGCAGCTAAAAACATCTTTGCCTCAAGCAGTCTGCAGAGCAATCCATCATGAGAAGTGTTCTGCGCCGTGACTCTGCACTGCCTGGCCCTTTTTATAGTCCTCCCCCCTCCCGTCTTGAGTGTTCAGCTCACTTCTTGTCTCTCCCGGGACAGAAAATATCCCTGAGAAGTGGACGCCTGAGGTGAAGCACTTCTGTCCCAATGTTCCTATCATCCTGGTGGGGAACAAGAAGGACCTGAGGAATGATGAGCACACACGCAGAGAGCTGGCCAAGATGAAGCAGGTACAAAAGCCTCCAAAGGTCAATAAACTGCAGATTGGGGTAATCAGACACAAGTAGGCACCTGTTCAATACTCAAGCACCTAAGGACTGAGGATATGTGCAGGGTTGAATAATTTGATGAGGTTCTGTGTGAATTATTTATGTACATATTAATGACAAGTATTGCTTCTCCGGGGGTTCAGATTCAGATTGACAACCTCACTGCAATAAAAAAGCGCAAGGAGCTGCTTTGTTAGCACATTACACCTCCATTCTGCATATATTGGTTCTGTTAAATCATGCTTGACAAACAAATTCAAGCCTGCATATCCTGTTTCTGTGCAATCTCTAGCCAGCTCTGGCCTGGCGGACTCGCAGGTTGTTCAACTTTGACCGTGCAGATGTAGACCATCAGCCAAGAGAAACACTGATGCACAATGTTTAAAAATGTAGAACTCATTATTCTAGTGTATTTCTTCCCCATGTTTAGTACAATACACAGTTTTTGATTACTCTGCTCAATATTTTTTCATCCCTTGGAAACCATGACATCATGTCCTTTTTCAGGGCCGAGTTCGGGGCAGGTTGGTTGAACGGAATAAAATATGATCCAGGAAGGCCGGTTTGAGTAATAAAACCTCGAGTTTGAAGGTTTATCAAAACACTGGGTTTTTATATTACTATGAAAACCAATTACACAACTCTGGAAAGTTATCCACTCCACAATTTCAATGTTAAACAGTAGAAATAAGCTTAGGGTTAGTGAAGTAGCGCACTTGAGGCTCCAATTCCAGTTTTATCTGTTCGCCCTCATTTCAAGATGGTGTCAAATTTAGCTTATTTGGTTTTATTGAATATGTGTAGGGCTGCTACTAATAATTATTTGTTGAGAAGCTCAACATTTGGCATTTTTGCTTGAAAAATAATAGCAGTAGTAGTATTTATTTTCTATGAGAACCAATTACACAACTCTGGAAAGTTATCCACTCCACAATTTCAATGTTAAACAGTAGAAATAAGCTTAACGGATCTACCAGGAAGTTTGGATGGTGCTAAAAAAAGTTGAGCCAGGGCTCAATCCTTGTGAATTAGTTAAGTCAGTATTATGTCAGAAGACCCAGAAGGAAAAACACCATCAAAAACACTTAAATGAGTGAAAAAAGGCGAACAGGGATCTCTCTTCCAGGACCACTGACTTGGAATCGTCACACAAAGTGAATAGACAGCGAGAGATTATATATGTAGAGAAAAGCAGAATGTCAATATGAGATATGAGATGAATATGATCAAAGAAGATGAGTAAGAAGTAAGAAAATGAGGAAAAAGCCAGCAGAAAGATTGCACAGTAATAAAAAAGGAAATCCTCCCTTTTTATCTTTTTTTTTTAACCCGTTTGTCACTGAAAGTTAACTTCAAATGGTGACAGCACTCTGAACAGGCTATCAGCAGCCTTTCAGTCATCCTACAATGACAGCAACATATTGGTTTACTGTGTCACAGAATGCCTCTATGGCCCACTCTCTGTCTCCAGGTCCAGCTGATAATAGCAACATGTTGACAAAGCTCTCCAGCTCTTTCAGACGCCACTGTCAGCTTTTCCTTTCTGTAGAAAATCAGGAACCGTTTCACAAAGAGTAGCACAAAGTCATCAGTTCAAGTGTTTTGGACTTTACATGGTCATGCAGACATTGGTGGGTCGACGTGTGTAGGTATGATGTGGCTGGGAGGGTTAGTGAAGTAGCGCACTTGAGGCTCCAATTCCAGTTTTATCTGTTCACCCTCATTTCAAGATGGCGTCAAATTTAGCTTATTTGGTTTTATTGAACATGTGTAGGGCTGCTACTAATAATTATTTGTTGAGAAGCTCAACATTTGGCATTTTTGCTTGAAAAATAATAGCAGTAGTAGTATTTATTTTTATTTTCATATATATATATATATATATATATGTGTGAAATAATATTTTTACATATGCACCAAATAACACAATAGAAGTTGCTAAAAATTTTAGCTCTCTGTTGAGATGCAGATGCTAATAGGATATTGATTGACTACATTCAACCCCTCCCAAAGGATTAAGATTACCTTTCCTAACAATCTCTGATCTAACCATGCAGGAGCCGGTGAAGCCAGAAGAAGGCAGAGACATGGCCAACAGGATCAGTGCTTTTGGCTACTTGGAGTGCTCCGCCAAGACCAAGGACGGCGTGCGGGAAGTGTTTGAGATGGCCACTAGAGCGGCGCTGCAAGTCCGCAAGCGCAAGAAGAGAGGCGGCTGTACGCTTCTGTGAGCACTCCAGACCCCCATAGAATCCACTGACCAATATAAGAAAAAGAAAAACACATGAAAAGGACTGACCTTTTACCAAATGGCATCTTTGTACTGTATCTTGCATTTCATGATAACAGTCAGGCAGATGAGTAGAATGCAAACAAACTGAATACAGGAAATGAACTTTGTCTATATTACAACCATGGTTAGAAATTGATGTTTAAAGATCCTTGTTGATTTAATTTTTTCTCAAAATCTGTCTTTACACGTAGAATGTTTTCCTACTTGTTTTTCTTTAGAGTTGTAATGTAATGAGGCAGTGATAGGTGCACATATTTGTATGCAATATTGTTCTTCACGAGCTTGGGCGAGCAGCATCCTTCTTAGCTTGTATAAAGTCTTCATGAGTAAGGTCTTGTCCAAACAGTCCAGACTGTCCTGTTAGTCTCAGTTCTGTTTATCATGGTAGCCATGATAGAGAATGAAAGTTGATATCTTTTTGACCATAAGAGCTAGTGCCTTTTTTGTTTTCTGTTGTTTTTTGTTTTTTTTTAACACCACAGTCTACTTGTTTGTCAGCTAGCTAACTTTTCAGCTGAGGGGCTCTCTATTGTACTGTAGCTCATTTTACACAGTGTTGTCATTGTGAAACCTGAGCAAAGCCATAACTAAAGGCTTTCAGTGCAGCTGACAACTCGTCCAGCACAACAAATGGTTGCTTGTGCCATTTTCGGTGGCATGAAACATCACCATTCCCTCCAACATTTGCCATTCTCACTGATGATAAAGAAGGTAGCTGCCTCTGTGATGTGATAAACAGTCAGCAAGGGAGTATTAGATCTGATTATTCACATGCATCCCGCTTAACTATTGTTATTCTGTGCAGTGGACCAGGACAGACAGATGAGAACTGGCCAATCAAGACACAAGCCAATATGACTCAACTATGCACAATGGCTGTTAGGACCAAGATGACGCAGCTGAAACAGAAATGAAGGCCAAGGCCTGGTGAAACCTCCCTTGTTTGTTTATTGTGAGTGACTTGAGTTCAGCTCTTCTTCTGCTACGATGCGAGTGAGCCAGTCACGCCTGCTGTTGGAATCCGTGTGCTGTGCGGGTTAGCCCAGTCGCGGAAATCATGTCTTGTTAGAGCTTTTAGCCTTCGCGTGTGGATGTTTCCAGTCGGACGACATTCTTCACATGTTTGAGAGGAGCTGAGTTGTGTGTGTTGTGTGTGTGTAAGGAGTTTGTTTTTCCCCAGTGCCTTCTCTGTTCTGGTGTGCCTTTGGTTGTTCTCTCCCGGACCAGATAGACCAGCTGCTCTATGACACTGACTGATAAGGACAAGAGTGACCTTTTCTGACATGTTTCACAAAGCTTGGTTCTTTGAATTTCTTAAAAATTATAATGATTACTATGCAAATGTGTCATTAGTTTCCAAAACTTTCTGTTGAGAGTTCCTCATAACATAAATATTGAGATTGTATGGAGTCAGTTTCATCTTTATTATCTTGACCGATAAGCTAGGTTTCGCCAATTTACGTCATGCGGTCTTACGTCGAGAATGAATCATGGGAAATTACAAAACATTAACATTACAGATTCCCTCAACATCACTGAGAAAACATCTGTCTGCTCCCCTAAAGGTTGTCTTTGATGTTTTACAGTTGTGTATTATAACTGCCCAAAAAGTTTTTAGAGAACAACTGTGGAAAGATGGAAATTGGGTTTATTTGTCTTTATCCTGATTTATGTTGCTCTTGATGTTCACTGCCTGGCAAGAAACAGTTTATGTCTCAAGTTAAAGGAGCAGGAGATCTTCAAGGGTCTACACTGGATTTTTGTCATAGCAGCCTTTGGAGACATGTCAGAGACCGTCCACTTGCTCACGTGTCCTCTGAGAATACTCGATTGTGAATTTGACCTGAAAATATAATGGCTTGATATACAATGCTTGAAAGGCCCAGCGACTGTCCTCAGGCACAGACTCTTTATAGCATTCCTTTCTCTGCCTCTGTTGCTTGTTCATGTACTGTACGTGTCCCTCGGTTGCATGTTGCTGTATGTCTAGAGGAGGGTGGATGTTGAACTGTGTATGGCAAAAATGATATCTTTGATGTTGCATGCAAAACTTCTTATAATGCCAGTAAAGGCAACAAACCTACCAGCTGGCGGGATCTTTGTCTGTTATATTGTAATACCATCTGTAATGCAACTTTATACCCTCTACTGGCCAAGCACACACGTTTTAACTGAGTGATCTAGTGGAAAAGCTATAACTTATAAAAACTAGTTGTGTTTTTGAAGCGAGGGGGCATTTATTGCAATCACACACACAAGCACCATTTTAATATTGTTACCTCAAATCTTTATAGGGATGGATACCCTGTTTTAATTTGTGCTTTATTGTGGACAACAAGCACATAAACAAGGCAAGAATAAAGAGATACAGATCCTTCAGATTTTTATCAATGAAAACATGGGCCATGGGTTATGCGTTTCATAGTTGTGGCTTGACGTTCACTGGTCTCAACAAGCTAGAACGCCAAGACATTCTTGGGAATTAGAGGTCGGCAGAGATAGTGGAATAACTTTCACAGCCGGAAGCTTAATGATGGAAGCATTCCCATAGAGCAGCAGAGGGTCTAGTGTTGAACATATCACTAAGAGCATGTACAATACTGCTGTTAATGTGTATGCAGGTAATGTTGCGCTAAATCAAAAGTTGTCTTTATGATTCCAATGCATGCATGAGAAAACCATGGGTCTTTACAGTGCACATGCACACGCAAACACACACACACAAGCACTACATGCACACGTCTTTGGGAACAGCTTCTGCTCAGTGTTGTGTAACTTCTTTTTCTTTCTTTTGAAATAATAAAGGATCCAGATTTATATAAAAGCTCATTGTAATAATGCTTTGTAAACAGAAAGTGTTGTAGTGAATGTTTGATCTGAAGTGAACATGAACATTGTTAATAAACTATTTTTGAGACAAGACCGACTGGCCTTCCTTGGTCAATTCTTGTAGAATGTTGAGGCATCAAATATGGTTTTACGGCATAAGACAACATTAAAGGAAGGAAGCTTGTGACATGATAGTGTGCAGTATAATATGTAATTTATTTCGTCAGTCTTCAGTTATTATCAGATAGGAATAGATTATTTAAAGAGACTAACTTGAGTGCAATCAGCAGTAAGACAAACGGTGATTAATTCCTGAGAAATACAATAGTGTGCTTCTTATTTTGTCACCCAGAAAACAAATTGCTTGTGTGCAGCAATGTTCATAGGTGGCAGCTTTTATTTAAAAGGCCACTGAAAGACAAGGATGAAAAAGTCAAGAACAAAAGATTTGCCAGTTCATTTTGGCATTCTCATCAAAAAAAGAGCCGCAAAATATGCAAACTGCTCTTAAAAGTTCATAAAAAGGATATATTCTTAAATAACAGATGCTGGGCATCCTTATGTACTTCAATCTGATAATCTTTTGAAGATGTCACTGCAAACAGTTCTTTGTTTTCTGTTGGTAGTCAACAGAAATGTTAATGTTCATTTTTCCATTCAGGGTCCACATACTGCTGCAACGCACTCTCCTCTCCTACAGGACCTGTGACAAATACAGAAAGACACAAAAGTTTACTTTCTCACAAGCAAAATATTTCAGGACTGCTTCTTGCAACTGATATTAGCCTGAATAAATGATTGATGTTCACATGCAATTACAACTTTTATATCTGTACTAACTGTCGGAATCCACGTTGATTTTCAGGGTTGCCAGTCTTGACACAATGTCATCTTCTCCTTCTGCATCTTTAAAGTCAAATCCAGTGTAGCCATTCTCCTTCACGCAGTAGCTGATGAACCTGCAAATGAAAAACCACAGACTAAGCAAACATGGACGAAAAGCTTATTATGTGATACAACAGCTGCTAAATGGATGTTGAGTTGAGATTGTTTCGTCAACTACTGTTACCGAGGTCACAAACGCAATGCAAATTTCAATCACGTTTTCAATACAAGACTCTGAACTCATGTCTGCAACTGAAAGAGCACTTCTCTGTCTCCGAACACTACTAAAAGACCTCCTGTGTCCCTTGCTTTGTCTTACTTCTCCCAGGTGGGGTCCTTGTTGAGGATCACAGGGTTTCCCACGACTATCAACAGGGACCTGGCTCTGGTCACTGCCACATTGAATCTCTGCAGAGTGGATACATACATATAAGAAAAGAAACAATATGAAATGTTTGTTTGAAGATTAAAGATCCTGCTGGTATCACTTTATATGGAGAAGAAGGAATACAACAAACCTTTTCATTTGACAGGAATCCAATGTTGAAGTCTTTGTCCATCTTGACGTAGTTGATGCTACTGCGGACAGTAGAGATCATGATGATCTTCCTCTCTTGTCCCTGAAACTCCTCCACAGACCCCACCTGATGAAAATAAATACATTGTCAGCCAAAATACAAAATGATTTCAAACAGTATAGCTGTGAATGAACGCAATCCTTATTTCTTTAAAGCTACTACAGAACGAGCCAATCTTCTCACTGATTGTCTTGTTTGTTTATGTAGCGGAATCAAATTAAAGTAAATTAGGACTGTTTCTTACATAATGAGTTAAAAACTCCTTGTTGTATGTTTAATTACACTTGGGCATGGGAGGAAACAGACGAGCAAAATCTTTTAATTTCACTCTATTGATTCTGTGCAGAAGAGACTTAAAATGTTGTGTTTCTTTCAGAGCGCCTAACAAGATTAACAGATAGAGAGTAAAGTATTTACCTTGAGCTCTGTGAGATCACTCCATCGATTCCGAGCAGAGACAGACTTCAGGGCCTTTCGGATTTTCTCGACCTGTGAGAAAAGTAAGCATTGTCGATAACTATTTCAAATGGTTTATCCTCATATCTAAAAACACAAGTAACCAGAGTGCAAACGTACTTGTTTCCTGTAGGGGGCGATGATGCCAATGTCTTTTGCAGAGAGTTTGGGGATACCCTTCTTTCCTTGTGTTTCCATCAGCTTGGTGAGATAGTCGACCAGAACTTCAATCTCAGACACATTGAAGAAAGAGGGACTGTTGGCCTCTCTCTCGTCTTTTCCCATCACCCCGTGGAAGATCAATGGGAAACCCTGTAGTGACGTGAGAGTGAGCAGTTGCCAGTTATTCCTGTGGTTTACGTGCTATTTTGCTGTTTTTGTTTACACTATTTTCCGGTTTTTGTTTAATGTCTGCTCACTTTTAGCTAGTGTCTCATGCTCGACTGTCATAAAAGAAGCATTACTCTTTAAACAGCCCTCCCCAGGCTTCTCTCTTTTATCCTAATGAGAGTTCAGCTTTTTTCTATAATTCAATTTTTGCCCCACTTTGTTTTCTAATGAGATTTTGTTTCCATAATAAGATCTAATTTGTTTTAATAATTTTCCTCTTTGATTTCTGTGACAGTCTAATGCTGTGTTCAATTCATTTAGATAATGGATAATGGGTGTTGATGCCTTGCAACACTAATTATGATTCTCATGCAAATTAGTATAGCAAAACTGGGGGGACTTTTCAAAAGACAGATTAGCAAAAGAAATTGGTTAAAATAAAAAATATCCTGACTTAAAGTCCTTAGTAATGGGTAAAACTTCAAAAACCCTGGATCCTACACTTCCCACAGTGCAACTCAATAGCATATTTTGTATTCTTTGTGACTAGTGATTTAGTTTCCTTTCAAACTGTAGTTCATCAGAAATTAAAAACCTTTTTGGGAAGGTACTCCCAGTTGCAGTAGGCCTCACGATCCCACTGGTCAGCAAACACCTGCAGTTCATTCTCATAGAACAGCTCATTGGGGATTTTCAGAATGGCAGCATGAGACCTGAGAGAAGAAAAGGGGGAAAAAAAACAAGAAAGCTGAAGAGCTTTAATCAAAACAGCAGCTTTCTAAACTAATAAATACAACTGGGGTAAAAACTGAAAGACACACCTGTAGTTTCGCAACAGTTTGGTGACAAAGCGGGTGTCAAAGTGTCCAGAGTCTGCACTTTTCTGATATAAAGGGTTATCAATCATCAGTCTCTCAAGCAGAGAAAGCCCTGAAGAACATCACAGTCATAGCATTACATTTATATCCTTGAATCATGGGGTTAAGTTAAGACACAAGTCATTGTATGCTACACTTCTATCAATAAACTAAACTCAAAGTGGTAAACACTGCAATACAGTAACTACTTTCACAGTGTGTAATAGAATACATCAGGACACAATAATGTAAACCCTGTCTCACCGAGTCCATGCTGCAGTGCGAGAGGTGATCGAAGGATCGGCCCCAGCTGCTTGGGATCTCCTGCCAGCACCAACTGACCCTCCCCTGCACTGAGCAGACCTGTGAAACCAAATGGAACATCCAACCAATCAGAAACAACACGCATCAGTTTCACCGCTTCACTTACACATTAAGACCACCTTAACTGAAACAGTTAAAGGTCAGTATATACTCTCTAAGCAGTGCCATACACAGAAGTGAAAAGCTTTCTAGACTTGAAATTACCAATGTCTTGCACACTCTCTGAAGCCATTGGCCAGGTTTGCAAAAAGAAAGAAAAGATGTGAACATGGACAGGACTACAACTTCAAAGAAAACGATGTCCTCCACATTCCTCACATTCCTATTTCCGCCACTGCACATGCTCATTGCCGCCTGTGCTGGCAGCGATACAGCTGTGTACTTTTAAAGAAGTGCAAGTGAAATCTGGATCAAGTTCTGTACAGTGACCAAGGAGAAATCTGTTCAGTGCTTTACAGCCCCAGTTGACCCAGCCAGTTCCCCTCCATCATTAGACCTTATTTTTAGCAACTATATTCTGTTCTGTACCACAATAATCAGAATAAAAATATTTTGAAACCTCATGAAAGTGTGAAATCTTGACCTTTAATTTTAGTGCACTGTTACATTATTATTATTAGATTATGATACAAAGACAAATCATCCTTTTATCAAAAGTAGACACCCTGTATCTAAGATATTATCTGAGGAATCCTGCTTGACAGATTGATGGATGCATGATCAATGTACTCTACAGGTATGTGTGCATCTTTAAAATATGCAGGGTTCCCACGTGTCCTGGAAAACCTGGAAAAGCTAGAAATTTAGAGACTAATTTACTAGTCATGAAAAAAAGCTGGAAATTTATTAAAATTACCACATGTACTGGAAATTATCTATATGGTCCTGGAAAGTGTATTTCTGTATTATAGCCCATCAGTTAGATGTAAAACTGGATGCATATTGTGTTTGAAACTCAACTGTTGTTAGAGTAAGCTGCGCGTGTATGAGACTTCAAAGCGGGTTGCCAGAAGCGGAACAGACTTGCAGCAATCTTTTCAGTGTCAAGAAGTGTAGAAGACCGAAATATTGTCATGATTAAATATGTCTGACTGTAAGTGAAGAAGACAGTGTGCAGGAGTCTATTGTTCAGATAATCAGCATTTACCTGCAATAGGAATGACGCACTCTGGCTCCACTGCCTGGCCTCCTTCATCCAAGAAGACGTGGGTAAAATGGCCAACTGGGATTCCTATAGACACCAGTCTGAAGAAAAGAGACACACAGCAGGAATTGTACATGCTGCCACATGCTGTGTAACACTAAAGAATGATGCCAAAGAGTCAAATAGTGCCAAATTTTGTATTTCATTTTATATGTGTAAGCAACCTACCTGCCAGCTGTGATCATAGTTGTAACTACAATTGTGTATTTCATCAGACTCCCTTTATCTGGGAACACAAAAGCCTCTTGAGTCTGGTCCCAGTTACAATGTTTCTGAAAGAGCCAAAAGATACATGTTAGAAAAACAACTGTGACAGATTTCCCATCCATCCTAAAATTTAAACATCTGCATGTGAGTTATTCATCTATCTCAGTCTCTTTGACTTCATGCACTTCTGTTCTTTACTTGGTGACTCAAGTAACCCAACATCTGGATCAACAAACATCATGAATCATTCAGGTCAAACAAATTTTCACCTCTGTGGTGAATTATCTTGTGTGGGTGTACTTGCTTGAGTTACTGTGATATGTAAACGCTTTTCAGTTTCGGTTTCTATTTTGAAACTCACAATGTTTTGAGTCCTACAGACATCCGGTTACACATTTTGTTCATCAAATCATTTGTGGCCATGAGTGTAGTGAGTGTGATATCAAAAGCAGGTTTACCACCAATAAGACCTTAGCTGGTTTACGACAAGTAACTAGATTATCCTGTGGATGTAAAATTTGCCAGCTGAAGCTCACCAGCAGGTCCTTGGGGACAGTGTTTGGGTCTCGGCTGCTGGCGTACAAACGGTAAACCTGATGGCGTTCCATGTGTACCATCAGTCTCTCACAGAGAAGATCACATGCACTGTTTGAGGGTGCACAGGCGAGGATGTGGGCTGACGGGTCCGCTCTGCTGACCTGTCGATGTAAGCAAAATGAAACTCATTAATTAGAATTAAATAATACATTAATAAACAGTGTTGGTTTAGGAAAAAAATGTGTGTCTTGGAATAAACAATAAAATAATTTGCACTGCATTTCTGCAGTTCAGGTCAATAATTGGCCACTTATAGTTTAAGTTAATATTACTTTCTTTTTTACACTTTTTTACGTCCATCACAGAGATGTTTTATCAGTCTACACATTCAGTTTTATGGAAGAAAATATCTCGCCCACTATGTATGATATATCTTACAGAATGCATTCAGTACATTTATGGAAATCAAATTCCTTTTTGTGGCAGTTTCTTGTTTTATTGATGACATGAGTTTAAAAAATGTTTAAAAAGTCTGAAAACTCTTTTTTATCATTTACCTTTAACATTAAATATTTTTTAATACATAAGCAACACCAGAAAAACAGAAACAGTACAAAAAAGCAAATCCTCACATCAGACAATCTTAAGCTAAAACCCCCAAAAATACTTGAACGACTTATTGTTCATCAAAATAGTTAATGAAAAATGTATTTCAACTTACAGTTGCAGTTCATATTAGACCCTACTGCATATACTTAGAGGTGGATTAATGTCTTACATTGAGTTTATCTGTGATAAATACAATACAATAATAATAAGTCCTGTTAACAAATTAATGTATTCTTTGCACAGAAATGCTAGAGAGCTTTTAATCTGAAACAGACATAGGAGATGCTGAGTTAAGGTGTCGTCTGTGACATATTCTACGGATATAGACATTTAAACATGGGCAGTGTGTCGAGGCCATAAGTTAAATGGTTTTCAGGGTCCAATTACAGAGTAATGACAGCAAATCTTGAACATACCTGATTCATAGCCTCAACCAGAGTGATTGTCTTTCCAGTTCCAGGAGGGCCGAAAACAAGATGAGGAGCAGGTTTGGATGATCCGGCTATGATACGCTGGACCGCTGCTTGTTGCTGTGGGTTGTTTTCCAGCTGACGGTTGAACATCCTGGATGTGACAATGGATTTTTAGAGCTTGTCTTTTATTTCCTTAAATTTTTTTTT
>NW_023339740.1:21545805-21556976 GCF_004916995.1 Morone saxatilis | reverse complement strand
TACTACTACTACTTTATATGTTCTAGAAAACAAGGCTTTGCCTGCAAGTCCTCGGCCAACATAATCCCCAATGTTTTTAGTACATCCACTTGAGGCAAGTTTAAGGCATTAAACCAACAGTATCCCCTTCTGTTAGTACGATACGGTGGATGAGTGCCCAGAGAGAACTGAGGCGAAGGCTGCTGAGCATGCACACTCACCACTACGAGTTCATATGCTCTTATCACCAATGCCAGACAATTTAAGCTGCTCTGTACTACAAGTATTAGAGATACAAAGTGGTTAGGTTTGTGTGTTTGTAGATGATACTTCATCTGCTAGTGGTTTTGGTGTTCTGTATGCATGTTCTTTACGTGTAGAGGCACCAGACCTGAATTTAGGCATGGAGAGATTAGCCGCTGCTGCACCAGATGGGAACAGCACCTCTTCCAGCTGATGTTTTGATGCCAAGTCCACCGCGCGATGCTGCATCTTCAAGGGGTACCGGTTGATAGTGAACTCCACGTTAAACTTCATATTGCTGATAAACATCTGCAGCAACCTGAAACAGGGACGGAGAGTGAGAGGGAGGAGTGAGTCAGGTTCTTTATTTGACACCTGCGAGGTTTCAAGCAGACAAGTATCCTTAGTCCAGCTCTTACCTCTTCGAGAAGCCCAGCTTCACGCTATCCAGCTCTACTCTGTGAACATATCCAGTGTACACAGTGATTGGCTGGACCTTGTCCTCAGACTTGGAAACCCTCAGACAATCTCCTCGCAGTACAGATGGCCGATTCTCAGCAACACCAGGAACCTGTAGGAGAATATAAATGTTGGCCCCCTTTCTGTGATGCGTTTTTAGTTCTTTCCCAACAAAAATCACTGAGCTTACAGTCGATCAGCAACATGTACATTGAGTATATATAAAACAGTAGATGGGCATCGTGAGGATTCCTTACTCTGAGTGTGAGCAGTTTTTTGTTTCTTTGGTCTTGAGTCATGGTTTGGTCGTGGAGGTCATACTTCCTGATGTCCACCTCCATCTGAATCTCTTCCAGGTGCAGCAGGAGGTGAAATCGATGAGAGTATGTCTTCATCTTTAAGGCAGAGTTGAGGAGACCCCTGGACATACAGTACACACACAAACATTGAGACGATGAGGGAGTTAAGGCACGGTTAGCTGTGAATAATTAGGTAATTCTCTCACTTCACTGATGGGAGATTCTGCCTGGCAGTTGAGGAGAGGTACTCAGTGTCCTCCATCCTTTGTTTAGCCAGTTCCTTGAGGTAATCAGGGTACTTGTATTCTCCCAATCTCACTGCCATCTTTTGAGGCTGGACGACAGAACTGCAGAGAACAAAACACAAACACATCATGACGGTAATCATGAAAACACAATTTCAGGAACCACTCTGGGTCTATTTGTTGATCACTTTCAATTACAACAGAAGAAACTTGATTCAACCAGCTCCCAAATCAAATATTTGTACTGAAATCTGTAATAATGGATTTCCTGCTGCTGAGGAAAAAAATCTGTCCTCATTCTATTTGGAGATAGTAAGACACTTTGTGCAGCATTTGTTAATTTGGAACATTAAGAACAGTTTTTCTGTTCTGTAAACACTGAGCGTGTCCTCTAAGGACAATCCCAAAAAGAACAATGGAAAACACCTTGACCTGAAACTGGAAACTCCCAGAGCCAGCATCCGTTTCTGTCGAAGTTAGGTAACATGTTGATATTAAGTAAAATTGATAACTAGCCAACCGCTGATGACAAATGACCAACTGCTGATGGGAAATGACACCAATGAGAGGTATAAGACTAGAAGCCTTGATAGAGGTTTAGTGGTTCTGTGGTTGTTCTGATTGTACTTGGTTTTCTGAAGAGTTCTTGGAACTGTATTGTATCGACTTGAATAAATCTCGCAAAGGCTGTCCACGAACTTCTGTCTCCATGCACTTTTCCAACACATTCACGTTAAACTATTATTTTTTCCCCCATTAATTTACCATCAAACTCCTATAATATTGTCAGGCTTACATTAGACAGTTAAAAACTATAGAAATCAACACAGCAGCATCTGAGACATAGTCTTTTATATTCCATATCTACCTTTCCCACAACTTGATCACCGACAGTTCGGCTGGAAATTCTGGTTTGTTATACTAGTAGCAACTAATGTAGCCTTGAGCCGCTAGCCTCAAGCAGAGATAAGGAGCAGGCTACAGAGGTCTGGAAATCTCACTTACTCCACATTCCCAGACTTTATTTATTTTAAAGTCGTAGTCTTCAGTCCCTATCGACGCTGCACTTTTTAGACTTTATATAACTTTTTTCATATATGCTGCCGTATTCCCCATATGTAAAATCTGTTCCTCTATAATAACCAGGTACAAAAGTGCATTTCTACTGTGAGTCTTCGACTGGTTTGCAATCGTTGTTTACCTCTCAGGAGGTACTCCCTCCACTATCACGGTGTCAACACGCTTGTATGTGACCACCTGAAATGGTTTGTAAGGAGACACGGGCCCCAGCTCCGCAGCCAGCGGGGTCCTGGTCAACGCCTCCATCTCCCGCACAATGCAAAAAGGCAAAGATTCTGGCACGTCCGGGCAGAACTCAAAGTACATTGTGGCAGGGAAATATCCATAGTGGTTCAGCACGTACCGAACCACAACTTCATAGCGTTCCCCTGTGAAAAGAAAGAAGAAGGTGGAAGATGGAGCTGTGAGCATTAATCACCTCTCCGGAGTGTGGGTTTCTTTTTTTAAATAGAGAGGAGAAGTTAACTCACCAGGACAGAGGAACAGTGGATTGGCTCTGGTCACTCTCCTCTGATCCTCCAGAGTGAAACAGCGCATCTTGTGCAAGGCAGTGTAGTAGGTGAAGTGCACACAGTTTGTCCCGTTGTTTAAGATTTGGAACTTGAGGATGAACGGCTCCCGAAGAAGGTCCACAGTGAACTGAACCTTTCCCCCACTCGCCACGGGGTCCGACGTGATCTCAATGCCCTCCTTGTCAGCTGTCAGCTTTTTCCTATGAGAGAGAGGTACCATCAGTAAACTGCAGAGTGAACAGCTGTAAGGCTCGTAACCAGCAGGGGTAAAGTGGTGATGGTTGGGCAGTCGATGTCCAGAGTACCATGTACCTGTAACTCTCCCATGCCATCACTCCCATCCTCCCTCTCTCTAACTTCTGTCTAACATCAAATTTAATGGATATTGACCTGCAGCGACTGGTAGCAACAGACCTTTTTCACCGAAGACATTTTGCAGGAAAAAGAAAAGGATGAACTACTAACATCCACAATGGCTTTTTTCCCTTAAATGTCCCAGGAAGCCTCTCCGGTGAGCCAGCAACAAGCTCTTGAACTGAAAGGTCTCACTTCCCATCCTCTAAAGAGTATACTACCAGAGAGTTTCATCTCTGGCTTTAATACCATCTGGTATAAAAATACCAGCTCAGATAGCAAGACCCTACGGTGGAGGACAGCAGAGAGCCTCATTAGTGTTTCGTCCCCTCCATAAAGGATATTTATCGTTTTTAAGTAAAATTGCCAAACATACGATGTTTCCAGCTTCTCAACTGTAAGAATTTTCTGCCTTTTCTTGTTTTGCAAGTAAATTGATTATCTTTAGACTACTGGTCGGGCAAAACAGGACATTAGAAGACGACAGTGGTCTTAAGAACACTGCAATGGGCATTTTTCACTGTTTTACCAAACTTTATGTCCCAACCAATTGATGGATAATTGAGAAAATAATCAGCAGATTAATCAATAATGAAAGTAATCACTGGTTGCAGTACTCATCTGACCCACTGGATAGGTCGCCAGTGTATCACAAGGCTGACACATACAGACAGATCACTCTTATGTTCACTCCTACGGGCAGTTTAGCCTCTATGTCTTTGGCATCTGAGGAAACCCACATGGGGAGAACATGCATGGAAAATCACACAAAAATGGACTCTTAATGTGAAACATATTACAGACCAAACTTACCTGTTCAGCTTTAACTTGCGAAGGATTTCAGTAGCCAGCTTTTTCTTGGGGGTCAGCACAGGGTTCACGGGGGTCGAGGGGACGGAGGAGGGTGCAGATGTCTTCTGAGGGCTAGAGCTGGGACTGTCCTCCTGCTCAGGGGCCCGGGGCCTCCTCCACTGGTCACAGTACACTCGAACCTGCAGCAGGGATTAAAAATAACATAAAACTTCCTCATTTTATTTCTGTGGGATATGGGATATATATAAATGCAGCACAAGACTAAACATGTACAGTCTTGTTCCCCATTTAAAAAAACAAACAAAGACATCTTACCTGAGGTTTGACATTTATGAAGATGTTCCCCTGTCTAATGTGAACTTTTTTGAATTTCACAAGGGCGTAAAGAACACTGGAAAATTTGGGGTCTTTTATTCCCTCTCTGTGGACATAAACATACACAGAGTGAGTCGTGTAACACACAGCACAGTCTAACAACGCTATGCGACACACGCTTTTTTTCTGAAGCCTACCTGCCCCTAAATTCACAGTTGTAGATGCGACGAAGTTCATTCTTGCTGGTGTTGGATATTCTGTCTCCCAGAAATTCAATGAAGTCCAGTCCGGATTCAAGACAGACTATAAGCGACATGTCGGCGTGTCACAGGCCGCTGCTTCTGCCTATCGACTGACTCCAATGAGGAAGTTCATCGGCAGACCAACTCATCAACCCTCAATTTCCTGAAGTATTAGTAGCTGGAACTGTGAACGCGCTCTGACAGTATGGGGATGTTTACGCGTTCCGTGTTTTGCGGGACTTTTTGCGCGTATTCGCCAAGCGTGGACG
Organism: Morone saxatilis; assembly: GCF_004916995.1. Taxonomy (NCBI): domain Eukaryota; kingdom Metazoa; phylum Chordata; class Actinopteri; family Moronidae; genus Morone; species Morone saxatilis. The sequence goes on along the minus strand of NW_023339740.1, from coordinate 21,552,166 downwards.
TTTTAACTTTTTACGCTGGCCATCGATTTCTCATTCATTTTTAGCTTCAAAATGTCGATTAAATGATATATAAGTGTACTATATAGCGCAGTTTGGCGCACACTTGTAGCTGATGGACGCTCCCTAACGGTCTCATTAAGGAAGCGTCTGCAACTGTTTGACAGCTGAGGAGCGAAAACAGCTTTCTATACCGGAGTAAATACATTGTCCACACCATTTAGTGTACAACTTAGTGTCTTTATATACTTTTAAAGTTTATCCGACGTTTGAATTGCCCTACGGGTCTTATATGACACACAAGCATCGTCTCTGTGTGTTTTGTTGACACTCCCTAAACCGCAGTTATTACATAATCACCAGCTGAGCAGGTTCAGAGCAGTGGGTGCTGTCAGGTTTTCATATACATTATAATATATAATACACATAGCTGCATTAAAGCATGGATTATATGTACGGGGACTCGCAAGCTTGGAAATCTAATACCAAAGGACAAATAATGTGTAATCGATTCATATTTAGTAGCCCCGTTGTTGTTGGTCGGGGTTTGTTTTTTCAAAATTAGGGCTTCAAACAACTCATTTTCATTATTTTATCATCTGCAGATCATTCTCTCAATGAATCTAATCTCTATGAACTTCAAAATGTTGTCCAAAAATACCCTGCACAACTTCTTTTGTCCAACTGTCCAAATCACTAAAAATATTCCTTTCGCTTTGGTGTAAAACAAGACTCCTTGTGACTTGTGACTCCTCACACTGGAAAGGCTGGAATCATCGAATATTTGGTGTTTTTGCTTCAAAATTGTCTTTGATCAAAATAATTGCTGGTTGATTTTCTGTGAGTTGACAGTGATTAAGTGACTGAACATTTCAGGTGTTCACAGCATTCCTCATTTACATGGTCATGGTCATGAAACATGACATTTGTAGCCAAGACAGATGTAATATACCAACATAGCATACACAGTGTTGAATGGCACATTGTTTATGCTTTATTATAAAGCATAAAATTTGGTCTGCATGACTTGGCTTCATTTACATATATTGATAATGCCACAAATGTTACACTTTTGCTTAATATATTCATGCAGCCAGGACTTTTTTATTAACTGATTTGATGATTAATAGTTTTATTATAAATTCACAAATTTTACATTTTATTCACCTAAAATTTTAATTATATATTCTGAAGATTGTATCTCACTATTATGCTCCGGTGTTAAGTATCTAATTCTAGTGCAGAATATTAAATCCTTCAATTTCATTTAATTTTGTTTTTAGCCTAAAAGAAAAATAATCTGAGAGTTCAAAATTCTCCTCCTCCAATGAACAATCAAAGAAACCCAGAAGAAAATATCTGGAGCTCAGACACACAAATGATTAGCATTGCTTGAAGATAATATTTTTATTTCATGAATAATAAATGTACTTACAGTTTGTATAAAAAATATAGCAAAAGCTAAAGGCAAAGAGCTGGCAGGAGGACAACAATACTTTATCAGTCCAGGGGGGTAAAGAGGGATTTTCACCGAAAACGTCTCTACAACCGAGAGAAGAGACACAACTAAATTTAAAAAGGGGGGCATTCAGTGAATGGTAAAGAAAAAGGTATGCTTTGGCATGTCCGCTGGCTACAACCCTGCGTCCAGAGGGATGCATAAATAAAAACAGATGGGCTCTTCAGGCTCAAAATATAAAACGGTATAATTTGGCGTTGTCATGTGTCTTCCCGGCCAACATATCGAATTGCATACAGTATTTGCCCTCTGTTAATAAAAAACTATAGAGGTATTGGAAGCTCTTAAAGAATTTCAGTTATGTTTTAAAGAGAGAAATTAGTTGCTACACAGAAGTTGAGGGGTTTTAGGAGAATGTGTGTCCATTCGAAGCACTGTGGGATCCGAAAACTGTGTGTTGAACATGTGTGATTGTGAGAATTCAAATAGCACATAATGACCCAAACTTTCACAGTGTCACCAAAGGCATTATTTGTTAACAAATAATATGCGTTTGCGAATGAGCGACGGGTACACCACTCAATGTTATTTTAAAATGAAGGCATCCCCTCGTAGTGCATAATGGAAGCTGTCATTCTCTGGAAAAAAAATAAAAATAATAACCCCAAACCAATGTCTCTTTTAGAAGGACATACAGTACGGTATGTTGCGTCACACATGTTTGCGCGAGCATTGGCTTCTCTTCAATTTGTTTATCGTAACTCCTCTAAGCGTTCTGCATCTCCTTGCCAATCTTGTAGCTGAGGATCTTGTTCCAGTCAATCTTGGTACGGGTGACTGGGAGTTGTCTGCGTAAGGCTTTGAATGTGGTGTCCGACATGGTCTGATAGTTCTCACTGATGGCCACCTGAAAAGACAAGATAAGCACATCAGTCATGCTTTCTAGATATAATCGACAGCTGTGGTAACTGGACATTTTCTGAAGAAAAACAATGTGTAAGAAGAGGAAGTTGAGTTTTGCCATTATAAATTCTGCTTATTAGATTCTATATAAATTCCCTTACTGATTCCTGATCAATTTTCTGTCATCATCTTAAATGGATGAAATGAGAGAATTTGTTTTTATTAAGGTTTAACAGATGAAGGTTGGGCCCTTGTGTGTATCAAATACATTCCTGGAATTTAAGCCCATGTTGCATAGAAAGATGTTTCAGCAAATTGCTGGAATTTAAAATAATAATTATATATGCATTACAGCTAGCACTAAAAAAGCGCTTTGGACCGTTTCTTCTTCAGTCACGAGTCCTTCTTGTTGCAGGTTTCCAGCAGCACAGATGCCTGAGTTTGATGTCATTGTTTTATAATGTGCAACTGATAAAAGATACGATCTTTATGGATCAGACTATTTGGAACTGGTTATAGATTCCCATCCCTACATGATGGGCTTAAAATCTGAAGGTAACAATGACTCAAATAGATTTCTTTATGTTTTATTTTTATTCTTTTTTATTTATTTATTTATTTGGGGAATTTGTATGGTGTTGTTTGAAAATGTTTATGGCTTAATATACAGCTCAATAATAAAAACTTTTCATTCACTTATGGGGGAAACTCTTCTTATTCTTAAATCACACATACCTGGTATTCATTCTCTGCATCCTCAATAATTTTCACAAGGTCCTTTGCAGTCTGGCTCTCGTTCTGCCAAAACACATAGTTGTGGGTTAATTTAACAAATCAAACACACATCATAAACATAAACATACATCAGATATGAAATACTCCAATAAGTCCATTCAGTTATTTCCAAGTTACTTAACGCCACTTAGCTTTGTCTGAAAAAACAACCACAGACTATAGTTAAACAAGAATCTTCAGCTTTCCAGAGTTTAAACTAGAAAAACTATTAATAAGTTAAAATACTTACAGACACAATCAGTGCTTCCTGTACATCTTTATGGCTGACCAGCTGCACATTTCCATCCTCATAATAATGAACCTTGGATAAACAGAGCAAATAAAGACAACAGTGAAACAAAACCAACTTCAGAGCCGACCTCATACAACACCTGTTAATTACTCAACATACCTGTATTTTCATGACCCCGACCACTTGTGCTGTAGATTGCGAGACACTGAACTTCCATTCAGACCGGTAGCGACCGTTCCTGGAAACAGAAAGTGCAGAAGAGGAAACCTGAGAACCGATTCCAAACACTCCTAACACAATAACACCTCATTGCCTCTACGCTGAGCCAACATAATTGCCAGAGTGAATTTGATTAGGAAGTTTAAAATTGGATCATTGTCCTCCGTAAATTTACCAGAAGTTTTTAGGCTCAAATTGATGACCCTCGATACAAGCAATAATGGTCTTCTGGCCATCGATTGTTTTCCCATAAACCTGAAGCAGATAAAGAAGGGTGAGGATGATGGACCATGTGCAGTGTTGAACATGGCGGCTACGGTGCAGATGGGGCGAGGGATCTTACGGTGCAAACTCCACTGGGGTAGTGCTCCTTGACGTAGGCTCTCAGGGCAGAATCACAGGCGTCTCTCCATGACCTGAGGGCTGCCTCGCCATCATGGGGCCGGGGGTCGCTGGCTTCCTTTTTGAGGTGGTCAAACTTGAAGGAGATCTTGTTGTGAGGGTCAAAGAAGCGGCCATTACCCAGGTCTCCGTGCTCCGTTATCAGGACCTAAAGGGGAAACAGACAGACAAACGTGCTGCTACTATAGCTGTTTACTCAGGTATTGTCTTATGAACATAGAAGAATAATTAATAATAATAAATGTTAGAAGGTTGGAAGGTAGGAATGAGAAAAGTACATGACTGAACAAGGTTACCTGATCGTCATATCCCTGAATTTTGGCGAGGGTGAACTGGTCCATGTTGTACTGGGCAAAGCCACTGTATCAAAAAAATAACAGAAACAAGTTGCATGTACATCCAGAACGTCATTATATTACAAGTTAAAAAAAAAAAAACTAATGAGACTCACTGAGCTGCCCCCTCTCTGAGAAGGTTATCATTGTTGAGGAGTATCCGCACATCTGAGAAGAAGAATTAACATAAGAAAAGCATTGACAACTTGTTTCAGACCGTTTAAAATGCAGATAGTCCTGAAGGTGTCAATCACAAATGAGACTCACCGTTGAAGACTTCATTGAACTCTCCAGGAGGAGCGTGCATCACAAAATTAGCTGCAATGCGGACCTAGAAACAAATACAACAACATGTCACCAAATGTAAAACAGTGTGTAACTTGGGGGGGTTTAGTTCCCTCCCTGCGTAAAAGGAACTGGTAGAGACAAATAACAACAGTCTCCTTAGCAACCAAATCTGCTGCATGTTTTGTTTTTGTGTGTTAAATCTTTCGGGATACAGCAGCTGATGTCTACGATAAGTGAAAACCCTGCAAATAGCCACTAGAGCGACGCAGAAAGCAGCTTTCTAGCTTTCTTGGCTGCAGACTCGTTAGCTCCATTTAAACCGCTCCTTAGATGGCAGGCGGGGTATGTCGCCCACGGGCTTTTCTTAGCAGCCAGAATGCAAGTGTAAGCATGTGGTGTCAAAGCCCCAGAGTGAAGGAGTTGCGGCAGGTACTAGTGCTCTCATAAGGTAACACTCAGTAAGGGCTGTTAAGTATTGGCGAGCTTCACACAATCAGGCAGCACATAGTAAGTAAGGGGGAAGTTAACGGCCGATAGAGAAGTAGCAGTAACCCTTTGTTCTCTTTTCATCCCTCATTTATGACCTTCACAGGTTCAACCCGCCCTGCATCCTAATCGCACAGCCACATTACAGTGCAGTGTGCCAGTGATGCCGTCTGTCAGGCAGACAGGGTTATTGAGCCTCCAGGCTGCAGCTGGCAGTGACCTACAAATGGGCTGTCCAGCTGAAAGGGCAGAACAATGAGTAACCCAGTTTAACTGTGCTCCTGATAGTCTCTCCATTCACAGCCCAGAAAGCGCTCCAAGACTCAGACTGACTCTCCATAACGCACTTCAACAATCTAACCCTATATCTGATAAAGACAGCACTGTCAGGAATAAATATCCAACTCTAACTTTAAATGTAGGCTTTGAGTTCTTTCATTCTTTCGTCTTGTTTATACGGATTTATTTGTTTGTTTTCCCTGTAGTAGTGCTGGAGGTGTAAGCTCCTGGCCACATCGTCAGCTTCAGGAATGCAAAGCATTACTTTACAACATGTAGCAGCATGAGGAAGGGGCCAGCAACAGCAGCCCCTGCAAGCCTCGATAACACTGCAGGGAAGACTGCATCTGTCCCATGAATGGAGTCCAAAAGTTACAGGTTTTAAATGACTTATGAGTGATAAACCTCCACTTATGGTGTATTGAAGACCAATGCAGGCAGCTGGGTTAGGTGAAGTTACAGCAAACTGGGTGTGGGTGGTGTTATGTTGCCGATAAACTGTCATTATCCTCAGTGTGAATGCAGGAAGTAGCTCGACTTCCTTCCATTAGATTTACTTCTCATGCTCAATCAGACATAATGCTCAACCGTGCTCATGTGTATTTTATTTAAACATTAAGAGGGTCGGGCTCACACAGGCTATCTAACTCACATTATGTGTTAGTACACAGGCACAAAACATGCAAGGCACAGCTCTGAACTGTCAAATACAGCACTGCCCTGGCTTGGCTTGGCTTGGCTTGGCTTGGCACCAAATACGGTCCGCTTAGCTCTTCGTGCTACATGCTAAGGGTTTCACTGTCATCTTCCAGGACAAAGGTTAAGGGTAATAAAATAATTAGAGTATAAATTAATAAAGTAATACCTTCTCTTCATCGCTCAGCTCTTCGAAGTCTGCCATCTTGGCTCAGTGAAGTGTTAACAAAGCAACTGTCGATGTTGCCAGGTATGTGTGTGTGTGTGTGT
>NW_023339740.1:21533249-21545705 GCF_004916995.1 Morone saxatilis | reverse complement strand
CACACATATACGCACACACACACACACACACACACACACACACACACACACACACACACACACACTTTACCGTTGACTTGACCGGGACATATAGGACGGGTTTCCCTGGAGCTCCTTTCTTGTTGTGCTCTCCCAAAACGTTGGTCCCGACCTGAAATCCTTTAGACTTCACCCAGAATTTGAATTTGGCGTTGATGTGGCTGTTGTCGATATAAACGCCATCCGACTCGTCGTTCTGCAACAGTGTCTGCATGATTTTGTTATATTTTCGCCGGGTGACGGTCTTTGTTTTACCGGAGTCTCCATAAGTCCGGAGACACCAGTCCTGAAATTCACTGAACATCTCCGCCTCCAACACGACCAGACTCCGGCTCCTTCTTGGCCATCACCACGCCTTTTTCGTTGCCATCTGCTCCCTCTCTCCTCTCTCTCGCTCTCTCTCATCTCCTCATCCTCTCTCTGTCTCTGTCTGAACCCGTTCAAACAGCCCAGGCTAATAAAGAGAAAGACTTGAACGGGGTCGATTCTCCTCCCTCTGGTCCCCGCTGTCCCGCGTACAGGAGGCTCGGTTCAGGTTTTGGGACGCTACCTCCCTGTGGTTTCCTAGCAAAAGTGACCCGGACAGTAGCAGCACACCTGTTTGCAGAGAAGCAGTGCTGTCCCGAACCGCAGCGGTGAGAAATGTCACTTCCTCACATCATCCGCTGAGGAGCAAGAGAGGGGGGCTGTCCTACAGTACGCCGAGCGGGTATCTCCCACCTGTGCGTAAAACGCTCTTCACTAAAGGGTAGGCTGGAAAAAAAAAAAAAACCCACAGTCCTCGCTAAACAACAAAGAACACAGACAAAAGCGTGGAAACAAACGTCGCTCTCAGTTCCTATCGACCTAGTTTCTAACAGTCAACACTATTTTCGGATGCGGGTTGCTCAACCCTTAAAAAAAAAAGGCGCAAAATATGCTCACAATGTGCTCTTATATGGCCACATATCCGATCAACATGCGCCACCTGGGATTGTTTCTGCTCCTCACACCTGTTTGAATGTGATTCTCGCTTGCAGTGTCTCTGCGCTTTCTATCCCGTGAAAAACACAACCACACACAGTTTTTTTATATCTGCATCACACTAACTGGCTCAATTTGCAGCAGAGCCTGCGGTTTACAAGTATGCGTTATGTTGCCCAGGCGCAGAGAGAAAATGTCCGATATGGAGACGTGGAAGGTGAGAGAGGGTGGGGGCAGCGTTTATTTGATGCTGTCTGAAGAATATGCCAGAAAACACTGATAAACACATTTTCCTTTCAGAGAGAGGAAACATTTTTTTGAAGATACAAGTGGACAGTGATGCGTAGATGGATAAAAACGTGGGTAAAATAGTTCAAATCATGGTGGGAAATATACATCTATTTAAAAGACAACATCATCAGTTTAATTAATGCCTTCTTTATTGTGATATACAGATTTTTACTGAGCAAATAAATTTAAAAAATAGTTTAACAAATAGTTTGCAAGTGGTGTTTAGAGACCAAATTATTTGAGAAAATAAGTTTCTCTTGTGAAGCTTTGACGTGATTTAAATCCTCAACATCTGTCACAGTAATAAAAATAATAACGAAGAAATAAAATAAAGAAATAAAGCTTTTTTTAATCTCCTTTCTCACTTTCAGATGTTGGGACAAAAGGATGGAAAAACTGCACATATTTAGGATCTGTAGGCCTAATTGTCTCCATAAGTGTAGTTTTCTGCCTGTGTGATGTCGTGCTCTCATTGTGTGTGTGTGTGTGTGTGTGTGTGTGTGTGTGTGTGACTCCTCCCTGCACAAACAACGAGCCCGACCAGGAAAACTGCGCTACGGCGGCTGAGCCCAAATAAACCGTAAATACATGAAAGGAAGCAGCAGAAACGTATATGAATAAATGCTCAACGACGAAACATAGCTGTCTTAAAGAGTTTATGTTTATGTGTTTTTTTTTTAAAATAATTCATTCTGTGCTGTTTTTTAAGTGAAATGTGTTACGTTACTGTACTGAAATTGTTTTATGTCTCGCATCTGTTTCCACATACAAACTGAATCTGACAGACTCCCAACCTGGCAACCCGTGCGCGTTCAAGTCCTATGGGATGGATGGGAAAGTAGGCTACGGGTTTCCATGTTTACGACTTGTGGGTGTTAATTATTATAATAACAATTAGACAACTCAAAGACAGTTTGTGGATTAACGATAGAGCTGCTCGTGTGAGGGATAAAATACAGCTCATTAATAACACAACACCATAGCGATTAAATTCTGAATTTACTTTGTTAAACACATTTATAAATTAAGTTTGGCTGACGTGAGGGATACATATTTGTTTTACGGCATGCTGTTATATGTAGGAACATTTAGAAATATGTGCTTTTCGTAGTCGTAATTACAACTTGGTCGTTGACACGTTTTACGAGATGAAACTTTTAATTGCGATGATTCCGAATTGACTTGAACGCGGCATCAGCCCACAGAAGTTTCGCGTCATATGACCGGTAGCGTCACACGAACAGAACAGGTTAAGTGACAATATTTGTTTGTATCTTGTGGCGTTATTTCATAATAACAATCCATGCATTGTTGACCACATTTTCAGTATCTTTTCCGAGGAAAAGTTTAACTTGATTGTGTTAATGGCAGCTCAAAAGAAGTAGGTTAGATTGTCATCCTGATAGGCAGTGGCAGAATAAGTACTCAGATCTTTGGTGTCAATACTGCTGTGTAAAAATTATCTTGTTACAAGTGAATGTCCTGCATCCAAACTCTTACACTCTAGTAAAAGTATAAAAATACTCAAGTTAAAGCACCAAAAGTAGCCAAAAGCACTCATTATGCAGACTGTCCCATTTGAGAACCATATATATTATATAACTGGATTAAAAGTAGTTTAATCACTTGTGTTGCAGTTTGTGAAGGTTGGACTTCTTTTAATTACTTTATAAGGTGCTTAATCTATAATAGTACACCATGCTCTATTAGTTGATTATGTTTCCCATTAAGAATATAAATCTGCTCAGTAATTTAAGCTGTCAAATCAATGTAGTGACGCAAAACGTAGCTTCAATATTTGCCTCCAGTAATGTAGTGTGGAGTAGAAAGAACAAAATGGAAATGCTCAAGTAAAGTACAAGTACCTCAAAATTGCCAGATGTACACAAGTACTGCACTTAAGTACTTGATTGTGTTGTCATGGTAACTATTAGGCGGTAGTTTCTGGCTGAGTGGCCCTTCTCTATTAATAGCCAAAGATCCCAGTAATTTGACCAGGATTTTAAGTCATTGCTTTCTCAGTAGCTCACAGAAAATAAGACGTGTTGTCTGCAGGTTGATGCTGAGCTGTCAAACATGTGGTCACTGGTTACTTAGCAACAGCATATGAGACAATACCCTGGAGCTGCTACTGAACGCACTATTTTGATGCATGGCCCTGTTACTTATTCAGTGGTATCAAATTTCACCAAAAAATAAATGCTGTATTACTGTTGTTTTGTAACTCAAGATCTTGATCAGCAGACTGTAGCTTAAGCTGCTGCCAACACAGAGAAGTAGTGGCAAAACAGTTTACCATTTTTTCAGATTTTCTGTCTTTACTGTAATTTTTAGCAAAAACAATTCTTCTGCTTTGCCATGTATTCTTCTTGCAGGTGATAAAACTTACTGTCCTGTATTTGGATCACATATGTTTCCATGTTTAGAACCGATTATCTTAATATTAGGGGCAGTGAACCAATCATACCATATAGTATAGGCCTGAGTAAAGAAACAAGACAAGAAAGACTGAAATTAAAGAAAAATAGTGGGAATAAATAATGAATATAAATCACTAACACTTACACAACCCTTATATGTTATTGTATACAAGGAAATACACTCATGATATACATTATAGAGGAGTGATGTGACCCCAATAGTCCAATGGACTCATTCATCTTTAAATGAGGTCACTTACTGTAGATCACTGGGCAACACTGTCATAAATTTATGAAGATGCTTCTCCTTGCTTTTATTTTGGCACGGCCTTTCCATTGGAAAAAACAAACGTTCCTCAATACCATTGTGTACTGAGGTTTTTCCTTGCCACCGCTCAAATTAAATCCAATCAAATGAATAATGTTTGTAGTAGAAACTACAGTATAGAACTGCTTTATAAGTTGTTGTTTTTTTCTTGTACCTTTTGTTAACATAATTTCTGAAATATCCTGAAAATCCTGAACAGATCTAGACTCTTACTTGGAGCTACCAGCTCTACTCTTTTAATCTTATAGATATGATTTGTTTAAATCACTTCCTAAGATCTTACCTTTTCTCCTAGAACTTAATTCTCTACCAAAAATCTTTAATTTCCATGAAACTTTCTTCCCAAAAACCTCTGACTCAGTGTTTTAATGTTTACATATCTGCGTACTCCTTCTTTTTTTTCTTTTATGTGATTATCATTTAATGTTTCCTTTTATGTCCCTAATATGTATTTATATATGTATGTGCTGCTATTGTTTACCTGAGTGTTTGTACCATAGACTGTGGCACTGTGCATTATCCCGCTGGTTCCCACTATGGGTCGCAAGGCCTTTTTGATTTTAAAGGGAGTAAAAAAACTTTAAAAATATACACATTAGGCCTACATCCCAATATTATATATATATAAGCAGGATAAGGTCACGGTGAATAACTGAACAGGTATATTCACAGAGCCTTCAGTCTGATAAACAGCCTCATCCTGCATTATAACAAATAGCCAAAAAAACAACAACAGAACAATGAGAAAACACTAAATCTGTTAAAAAAGAAGCCTATTAGGCAAGCACAATTGTTAAAGAGTAGCGGATGATGGGAACTTATGCTCCATTTCTATTTGTTGAAAACTGTGTTTGATAGTTGTCTGCACAGCTACAGACCTAACAGGGCATATTTTTCTTCCCAAAAAATAAACAACTTATATGCTACACAGAGCTCAGCGAAGATGGGATGGACAGTGTGACCCTAAAACTTAAGGAACATTTTGAATACTTGACTCTGGAAATGTAACTTTTTATTGCCAAGAGTCCATTTTGAAATTGTGGAAGCAGAGTTTCACACCGGAGAGCTGATGCTGTAAATAATAAATAATGAAAACAGAGTTTAGAATAAAAATGTCCCTAAAATTATCAATTACTAGGAAATTCTGCTCAAAATGAATCCAAATAACTTGTTTTACACACATTTTCTGCAGTTATCGTGCTCACTATTTGTTTTCACTGTAGTTTATTAGTTGTTCTTATTGTCACGCATTAAATACAATGTGAAATATCCATCAAATGTGTCACTTAGCCAGGGTTAAACACTTTACTCAGTGATAGAAAAGGAGAAAGGTTGGGACTGTTATCCTGTTGCCAAGACAACAGATAGCCAGTAGGGGGCGACGTACGCTCAATTGTAGCTTTGGGCGCAGAAGAAGAAAAAGCTGCCGTAAATGAATAAAATGAAGTAAAAAAAAAAAAAACTCTCCGCAGCTTTTTGTGAGAAGACAACGAAACAGCCGTAGATACCCGTGGCCGTGGCCGTGAAATAACACAAAAATCACGTCGAAGGTGAGTAAACGGTTGCGTTGCTGTTTTTGAACGCAGTGAAAGCGCGTGGCTTCTCTAACGTGAGTTGGCTGCGTTACTAGGAAACGGGCGCAGCCGTTCGGCGGTTAAGACGAGCAGGTGAACGTTACTCGATGGCTAACGTTGAGCAGCTAACGGAACAGCTGGCGTTAACTTTACAGCTTCACATGTAACACCGGGGAAATGGTGGTTTTAAAATGTGCACCGATGTTACGGTTTATTTAAAATATGTGTATTAAAACAGAACAACCCAGTTACATAAGACTATCTGTTCTCGTGAGCCCGGTGCTGTGGGGGTGTTGTACGCCATTTGTAGCGTGGCGGAGTTGAGTTTTGTCTACACGACGAGAATAGCGACCAGAAAACACTACTAGTTATTGTTTATTGTTTTTATTTATTTAAAAAAGGAAACCCCCGATATAATCTCTATTTGTCGCCTTTTCAATTAACATGCGTGATCTTAAGTCTGTAGTTACATGAGCGTTTAGAGACAATGTTTTTGGTCGACAGCCTAATTTTAACTGCACATAGTTTACATTAACCTCTAAACACTTAATTTACCTGCACATGTTTAATTTCTATTTTTCTAGTTTATTTTCTCTCTCGGCACATATTTAATTCCTCTGCAAAAGTTTAATCCATCCAATTTAATGCATGGCTACTGTGCTTATAGGTTAATTTTAATGTATGAATGTATGTTTGTTGTATGTCTAATTTATGTTTGTATGCTGTTACTGGATGCTTGGATTTCCCAAAGGATAAATAAAGCATCTATCTAATGTTTTATTACTCTGTAGAAGCAGCATTTACTTGACTGGAGCTCAGTGTTGCAAGGTTTATTGGCATCATTAAGTTATAAGATAATAATAAATGGTTGGTTCTTGTCATTGATGGATATACGTGGCTTTAAATGAATATGAAACACTTGCTTCGGTACTCAGTAATCTGTGAAGTGTGACGCTACTGCAGACATATATTGGAGTAAGTGATTTATTTCCATAACTATATATAGTGGCAATTAACTTTGTTTTTTTTCCTTCTCTTTTTAGACGCTTGGGGGTTTCTAATTATGCGGACACAGAATCCAGGGCATCCAGGTTCAAGTTAAGGTATGTAAGGTACTGCTTCCTAAAAGGGATTATGTAAATGATCTCCAATTATATAAATTAAATGTAACAAAAAGGACCTTCACTTTCTCATGTCAGTTTGTAATGTGTGTGTGTGTTGGGGCTGAAAACCTGTTTTCTGATTCTCTTTTGCTGAAATCATTTTGTATTGTGTGACGTTAAAAACATCACTTAATCCTTAAGAAACAAAAGATTACTTAAATGTTGGCATTTTAAACGTCACCATAAGCCTAATGATTTCATTTCCTCAATGTGATTTTCCTCAAGATGTTTTTTTTTGTACCATTTCAAGAGAAGCGGATGATGGGAACTTATACTTCATTTGTATTTGTTGAAAACTGTGTTTGATAGTCGTCTGCACAGCTACAGACCTAACAGGGCGTATTTTTCTTCCCAAAAAATAACTTGAGAAACTAAGAAACTTATATGCTACACTGAGCTCAGCGAGACAAAGATGGGACGGACAAAACTTCAGGAACATTTTGAATTTCTAACTCTGGAAATGTAACTTTTTATTGCCAAGAGCAGAGTTTCACACCGGAGAGTTGATGCTGTATTTATCTCTGTGGGTACCAATGCTATTTGACCCACAACAACAACCGCACTGTGTTTTCATCGTCGACTTAAAGCCATTTTTAACAGTTTCGCAGGGACCACCTCTTTTTACACAGAAGCCACAAATCAGGCCTGGTTGTGTGTTGCGTTTCACACAACCAGTTCAGCTATTTATGTCTGCACAAAAACACTTTCTGAAACAGCTGTCATGACCTGTTGCCTTTTATATAATGGCAGTGTATTTTCACTGGTTAAAAAGCAAAGAGTCATTTTATGTCATAGTTAAAACTATTTAATACTTGAACAAATTTATATCATGGTGCATTCTCTACAATTGTGCCATTTATACCGGATATACCTTCTACCCATAAGACAACATCATGAGAATCACTTCAGGATTGTGTTGGCTTTATTTATTGTTTCTCAAATCTCGATTTCAGTCTGGGAGACTTGTACTGAAAATTAACGTAGCCCGAACAGATACACGAGGAATTTGCTCTGCAAGCTCTCACATACTTAAAGGTCGAGTGCAGAGTGAAATTAGATAATATCGTAAGGCGAAAATGAGCATCGAGATATAAAGGGCGCATTCAGAAATGTTTTTAGACTACTTGCTACATTTCAAAATGAATTTGCCACAGCATTTCATTGTCTGAACTTTGATGTGACTTTGATCTGCAACTTCTGTTCTACTTAAAACTTTTTGTCCTTCCAAGGAATTTGATCTCTTCTCTTAACTCACTGACATGTTTCAGGATCGTGGAAGACAATTTAAAGGCGCTTAATAGCGAACAAACTTTTTCAAGCATTTGAGACGTACGAAGAAAACCCTTAAACTTGGGAGTTATGTCTCGCCGAAGAAGCCGCAGCTCATCACCAGGGCGTTTTTCGCGCTCCTGCAACAGTAATGATCCCCGAGATTTGGAGAGACGGATTTTTGTTGGGAATTTGCCGACCTCTGACATGGAAAAGAAGGATTTGGGAAGAACTGTTCACACCATACGGAGATAGGTCGGTCAGTAAACGCAGAATTCGTTGTTGTTTTTTTTAATTTTAATCATGGCAGTAATGTTGAATCAGCAGATGTCATGAATGGACAATTGGAGATTTTCAAATTTAATTTTCGAATGTGCGGTGTAGAATGCTAGTAGCCATTAACTTTTTCACATGAAGATCAACATGTAACATTTGTATATGAGCTGGGTGCCACAGGACTCATTTTTAAGTGGGGTAAAATGGGTAGGTATCCCAAAATTGCTGCTTAAAGTGGCATCAGCACTATTTACTCAAAATGTTCCTCTTCCCAGGCGTATTCCATGTCTTCAGTGGGTTGGATTCTGTACCATTTGAACGCTTGAAGGAAGCGGAACGACTGCGAAGTCTGCCCAAAAGACGAAAAAAGCTATATAAAGGTTATAGAAAGTATGTAAGCCTTAAAACTGCAGTAGGATGTGTGCGCTAAAAGGGATAGATTTTTTAATTATTATTTTTTTTTTTTTTTTTTATGATTTTTTGGTGTGTACAACAAGCAACGTAACATAGTTCAGTTTTTCTTTTTTTGTTGTGAAAAATGTTGATTGGACATGATAGTTTTAGTGTTAATTGTGGATTTGGTGATTTTAAAGGTTTTCTATGGATAAAAGTTGTGTATGAAAGCTAGAGATTTCCTTTTATTAATTTAGTTAATAACAATTACAGGCCTAAAATAATGTTATGTTAAAGGGCATTTTAATGATGTGATATGTTGCATCCAGTAAATGAAAGTGGAACTCGAAAACTAACTTCACAAAGTGAAGGTTGTATAATTTGACCTACAACTATCTTAAAGTGAACTAGATTAGCTTTGCTGAGTTTCTACCATAACCTTTCTTTGTGTAGACATGTTGCATTACTGGCTCACTAAGCAAATAAACAAGTGCATTATTAAATTCTGGCAAAGCCTGAATCACTTAAATCTCTTGTTTTATTTGCAACACTGTCTTGAAATTTTCTTCAACGTGGATTTAAATGTTTCTCTTAAGTAGGCCACTTGTGATTTTGGGAGTTTCTGAATGCCAAATTTCAAGTTGAAAATCTAATTTACACATTCAAGCGTGGCTACTGTTAAGCCAATGTTGAAGGGGAGAAAAGAATCGCTTCATTTCTTGTTCATCTTAAACTCAATTTGACTCTCGAAACCCGACTCGATTTTCTGCATTTTGACTCTCGTCCAGTTTGGATTTTCAAGCTTGGATATTGGAGCTCAGTTTCATTTGGATCGTGGATGTTTTGTCGCGGCCGCTCCATTCTGCGTGAGCGCATAAGCTGATTTACAGCGCATAGCTGATTTGATGTCACTGTTATGTTCAACGTTTGGATTGATTTATTTTCAGATGTAAATATGGCAGTGGAGCGACGGCAAGCTAAACCTCAATCCCAGCAGAGCCCTCCACGAAGGTAAAGTAACGCGGAATGGGTGTGAAGAACTACCATTGCCTCTGAGTTGCCGGTAAAAAACAAAACCGTATAACTTTTTCCTCAGCTTTTATTTCTACCAGTGGTGAAGTCCGCTTCATGAAAGCTGTCGTACCAATAGATCTTTTCACCGCTTGTGTTCTTTGCGTGATTTTGTTCAGCATTTAATTTTCTAAAACAAATTCGTAACTGTACGGCTGAAGGAAATGTAATGTCAGTCCCACCCTGCCCCGTATCTATTGAGCAGGTTCATGTCCTACAACATGGCTTTGTAACTAATTAGGTGTGTACATTAAAACCATATTTAGTCTAAAGAACAGCTGCCCTAAAGCCAACCATGTTTAAAAAAACAGATTTAGATTTAGGCAACTACAATAATAATAAAATGTAAAGGTACTCTTTGAAGTATGTCATGAACACTGCTGCGTTTCTTGACATGACAACCAGTGAAATAACGTAAACTCTTCGTATTTGGCAGAACTGTATCCTGTAATCTGCACAATCAGCGCTACGTGTGGTCATGAACTTCACAGGGTACCTTTTATAAAAACCAGCACATTACCAATGTTGGCCAGTTATTGTGGGTCTTACTGACTGAACTTTAAGCGTTGTTTCTTCTCTGTGTGGTGGTACTGAAACTAGTTCATAGCTCGCAACTTAGACACTTGAGATTTTTATTCAATCCAAGTTGTGTTTAAAACCAATCCCTTTTCTCCTCTCTTCTTTGACTGCAATTAAAAACGTTTTGAGGTTGAGGAAAGAAGGGAAGACAAATCATGAGAATTAAGCAAAACATACACTTCGATGAGAACCAAAGAACTGTTGACAACTTCTGAAACTTGAAGTCCTTTTGTCTCTTTTAGATATGTTAGAGCAAATCATTGTAGGGAAGCCTCTTTTTAATAAATAATGGCCCTCTGTGTCCTACCCTAAAGGCAGCAGGCACTATTTTTTGCATTTTTGCAACTTCATATTTGCGGCATTGAAATGTGACTTACTGAAGAACAAAAGACAAATCATCAAAAGCCAAATGAGATAAATGCGGGAAATAATTTTCAATCAAAAAGGTTCAATGGCCATGGTACCTGCGTAGTTTATGGTCAAAAAACCTGAAATTGCTGACAAATCGATAGTGTTGCGTACACGGATCACTGGACGATTTCAAAGGACGCTTATCAGAATCACCTCCTGGACTTCATTTGTGCTAGTTCCCTTTACGAACACAATGGTGGTTTTCTGTTGCTCTGCTTGAGTTGTACAAATTTATATTCCATCTTTTCATATTGAATAATTACAATTTATAAAATTAGCAGTAGCCAAATGGTGGTAAAATATGCAAGTGGCTGGCAGATTTGCTACGCTCACCAGCCAAAAACCAGGACAGTACCAACTGTAGGCCTGTCCTCACTGGTTGTGGACAGAAGTTCCTATCACTCTTTGCAGTATTTCATAGACACCATAAACTTAAACCTTCCGCTCACTAATTGCTAACTTTTCTCCCAGGGCCCCGTATAGCAGTTATGGGGACAGCAAAGATCCTCAGCCTCGGTCACGTTCACCTGTTTACGGGCGTGACGGACGTGAGCCTCGGGACAGCCGTGATGGGAGGGACCCAAGTAGAGAGCCGCGGCCAGGTAGCCACTCTCGTGACAACGATTATCGGTACCGAAGCTCAGAGAGCAGAGACAAGGACCTCAGAGGTGATTCGCGGGATCCTGCATACAGGTGACTAATGACAATCAACCCTTTAGTTCCTAGTCCAGAGTTCAGTGGTTACCTGTTTGTCTGAACCTGAAATGTTTCCATACAGCAGAAGTGACTATGACCGATACTACCGCAGTGGTAGTGGTGCTGAAGACTATTACCGGAGGAAGGATGAACCCTACAGGGACCCTTACAGAGATCCCTGGAACGGACGGCGTGAACCAGAGGGTATGTGTACTCTGTACTCAACCACCTTAGAGTAGTATTATATACTACGTAATACACTTGTTTCCCAGTTTATCTGTAGTATTAAACTATTGTATGTGTATTAGTAAGTGTTAAATATTATACTGACGTTACATTTTCCAATCACTTCCTCCTCTGTAGATGATCGTGCTCGACCAGAAGAGCGTCGGCGTAATGAATTGTATCGACAGTACTATGAAGAACTCCAGCGGCGCTACGACAGCGACCGTCCTGTTGACTGCTCTGTGATTGTCGTCAACAAGGCACAAAAGTATGTCCACTCTCTGTTCTTTACAGGAAACACAGATCTGGGACCAGAAACGTCTCTGTAAATATTGGATCGGTACATGGAATATTTTCATTTCATATCGCTCCTGTGTGTGTATGTGTGTGTGTGTGTCTGCCCGTGTATGCTTGTGCTTCAAAAACAACTGTAGGGAGTATGCTGAGACGGTCGGGCGGAAAGTCCGTGATTTGGGGATGGTGGTGGATCTGATCTTCCTCAACACAGAAGTGTCACTAACCCAGGCACTGGAGGATGTAGGCAGAGCCCGGACTCCCTTTGCCATCATCATTACCCAGCAGCACCAAGTCCACCGGTCCTGCACTGTGAACATCTTGTTCGGCACGCCGCAAGGTGAGGCAAGACCACAAATTGAAACTGTTAGTTGGGGTCTCTTCTGGTCACTCTTAAAGTTAAGAGGAAAGGTGCATCTGTTTTGTTTCCAATGCCAACATTGTTGTTTCTTTCTTGTCGTAGA
>NW_023339740.1:21530152-21533149 GCF_004916995.1 Morone saxatilis | reverse complement strand
CCCCCACTGCTGTCTGGATTAACTTTGTATATGAACAACAAAACATAGATGACATGGCAACAGCAATGACGTGAAGTTATAAACTATAATGTTACAGCTCAGGGAGCAGGTAAGTAAACATTGGCTAAATTCCACCGGGCACAGCTTTAAAAACATTGCGACTGCATTGTTGTTTGGCGCTGTGATCTGCTCGTCTTCAAATCCCACTGAGCACACTTCAGAGGCGGAGCGCCTTCAGAGCGTGTTGCCTGCCATATGTTGTTTACTTGTGTATTTTGTCCTTAAAAAAAAAAAGGATACAAAACAGTGTGTTTCTCCGTTTAAAAACTCCTAACCTGCCTCTGACTGACTGACTGACTTCTGGCCTGGTGCCACAATGTTAATCTGTATCACTTCCTGCCACTGCGATCTGCCCTTTCTTGCTTGATACAAGTGGGTCGCGGCTTCTGTCAAAAATAGACCAGCATGTGTATTCTGCAGCGGTGCTTCTGGTGGAAGTTGTGCAATACATTTTGCAATGAAATGGACGATCAGAACGCATATTTCTTGGACTTTCATCTTCATTATCAACTCTGGTTTACTTTGGTTACTAAAAGGCCTTATGTTGTGTCCCCACATTAAGACTAGAAGGTAAAATGATACTCTAAGCTTTAAAAAAAAATAACTTGTGGAATGTTAGAAAAAAGAAACTGGATAGAGTTTTGGTATTAAAACAATTACACATACCCTCTGGTTCACGCCGTCCGTTCCAGGGATCTTTGTAAGGGTCCCTGTAGGGTTCATCCTTCCTCCGGTAATAGTCTTCAGCACCACTGCCACTGCGGTAGTATCGGTCATAGTCACTTCTGCTGTATGGAAACATTTCAGGTTCAGACAAACAGGTAACCACTGAACTCTGGACTAGGAACTAAAGGGTTGATTGTCATTAGTCACCTGTATGCAGGATCCCGCGAATCACCTCTGAGGTCCTTGTCTCTGCTCTCTGAGCTTCGGTAATCAAGGTCACGAGAGTGGCCACCCGGCCTTGGCTCTCTACCTGGGTCCCTCCCATCACGGCTGTCCCGAGGCTCACGTCCATCACGTCCATTACGCCCTTCTCGAGGCTCGCGTCCATCACGTCCGTCACGCCCGTAAACAGGTGAACGTGACCGAGGCCGAGGATCTTTGCCGTCCCCATAACTGCTATACGGGGCCCTGGGAGAAAAGTTATCAATTAGTGAGCGGAAGGTAAGTTTATACTGTCTATGAAATACTACAAAGAGTGATAGGAACTTCTGTCCACAATCAGTGAGGACAGGCCTACAGTAGGGAATTGTAGACAGAGGGAGAAATTATTTTATTTTGTCCACTGGCCAAATGGCTAGTGTTGTTGTTTTGGCTGGCGAGCGTAGCAATCCAGGAGGTGATTCCGATAAGCGTCCTTTCAAAAACGATCTTTTGAAATCGTCCAGTGAGCCGTGTACGCAACAATATCGATTTGTCAACGATTTCAGGTTCTTTGACCACAAAATACGCAGGTACCATGGCCATTGAACCTTTTAGTACGAGGCGGTTTATTTCGCGAGGTCTCGTGGTTTATTATGCGTGGCTGCAGAAATGCTGGGAAAAAAAAATAAAAAAAAGCACGTTTTAATTTTTTCTCAAGGAAATTCAACTTTTTTCCCCATGTTAAGGTGGATGGTTTTTACTGCCTTTAGGGTAGCATACAGAGGGACATTATTTACTAAAAAGAGGTGTTGCCAGAATTCCCTTTTTTCCTTGAACTGAAAAAGTTTATTGCAGCCAAGAGTAGTTAGAAAACATTTGTTTCTTAGTGCAATATTAAAGTGCAAATAATTTCCATAATGATCGACTTAAAAACTTAAAATTTACTACAAATTCCCTAAGATTATTGCGCATCACGAGTTTAAATTCACAATATGCAAACTGAATCAAGCATCATACACATTGTTTGCATTTGTTTGTGATCCTGTGTGTGTGCATGCTGTGCCCCATGCCCACATCTCCCTGAACTAAGCTTGTAAATTACGTGTGGGATGTTTTTCAGCATATACTGATTCATCCGTTGAGGATAAGTGTCAAAGTGGCCAGCTATGAGCTGGTTACAGTACTACCACACAGAGAAGAAACACAAGACCCATAATAACTGGCCAACATTGGTAATGTGCTGTTTTTAAAAAAAAAAAAAAAAAAAGGTACCCTATGAAGTTGCTTTGGAGTTTTTAACATTTAACATTTTTAAGTCTACGTCCCCATTCTTTGAGTATCTTGTGCAGGTGACAGGATATCGTCCTGCTCAATCCGAAGAGTTTACATTAATCCACTGGTCGTTAGTTGCTTGTTGAAGCATGTCAAGAAACGCAGCAGCTCTGGAGACGTTTTGATGAAGGAAATTAAAACCGTTATTCTGCATCAATGACACACATTTTGGTGAGACACTAGATGTAAAAATAACTGTTTACGAAATACTTCATAGGGTACCTTTAAATCTTTTTTTTTTTAAATTTGTTTTTAGGGAAGCTGTTTATCTATCTGCAGTTTTAATGTATACATCTT
Source organism: Morone saxatilis (assembly GCF_004916995.1). NCBI lineage: Eukaryota > Metazoa > Chordata > Actinopteri > Moronidae > Morone > Morone saxatilis. The sequence goes on along the minus strand of NW_023339740.1, from coordinate 21,530,593 downwards.
CTTAGTTTGTAGTCATGTTGTAGAACATGGACCTGCTTTACAGATATGGGGGTAGGGTGGGAACTAGACAAAAAGTTGCCCATTTGATTTATAAAATGTACAGGACAAAATTACAGAAGTAGCAGAAGTATTGAAAGGTCACAAGACAAGAATCTTTGAGACAAAACACTAAATTACATTCATATGGCTCTTTTCTTTATTTAAAACAGATCTGAAAGTTTAAATTTAGGGACAAGTTATTGACTGTCCCATAAACCACCACAAAACCATCTATTGGTACGACAGCTTCCATCAAGTGGACTTCATCACTGGTAGAAATAAAAGCTGAGGAAAAAGTTCTACGCTTTTGTTTTGTGTCTTTTTTTTTTTTTTTAAACCGGCAACTTAGAGGCAATGGTAGTTCTTCACACCCATGTTGCGTTACTTTACCTTCGTGGAGGG
>NW_023339740.1:21527518-21530052 GCF_004916995.1 Morone saxatilis | reverse complement strand
TTTTTTTTTTACCGTCAACTCAGGAGGCAAGGTGGTAGTTCTTTTTCACACCCTTCGCGTTACTTACCTTCGTGGAGGCCTCTGCTGGGAATTTGAGTTTAGCTGCCGTCGCTCCACTGCCATATTTCATCTGAAAATAAATCAATCCAAACGTTGAACATAACAGTGACATGTAAATCAGTTTAAGCGCTCACGCAGAATGAAGTGGCCGCGCCAAAACATCCACGATCCAATCCAATATCCAAGCTTGAAAATCCAAACTGGACGAAAGTCAAAATGCTGCAAATCGAGTCGAGTTTCGAGAGTCAAATTGAGTTTAAGATGAACAAATGATGGAATGAAATGAAGCAATTCTTTTCTCCACTGCGAAATTGGCTCACATTAGCAAAGCTTGAACTTCAACTTTGGCATTCAGAAACGCAGAAAATCAAATGGTGACACTTAAATCCAAGTTGAAGAAAGTGTTGCAAATAAAATTAGAAATTTCAGAGATTCAGGCTTTGCAACAATTTAATAATGCACTTGTTTTATTGGCATTGTAAGCTAGTAATGTGACATGTCTATAAAAAGAAAGGTCTAAGTAGAAAATTAGCAAAGCTAATGTAGTCCAATCTAATTTGGTTGGAGGTCAAATTATACAACCTACACTTTGTGAAGTTAGTTGTGGGCAAGCATAGAGTTCCACCTTCATCTACTGGATGCAACATATCACAATCACATCATTAAATTGGTGTTTAACATACCAGATCATGTTAGCCCTGTATTTATGGTCCAGTGTGTAACATTTAGGAGGCTCTATTGTTAGAAATTCGTATGTTTTCATTAGTGTGTAATCACCTGAATAAAGGAATCGTTTTGTTTTCATCTACAGACACCACGGGTCGCTTTGGAGGAGCCCACCGTGTTGAACCACCATGTTTCTACAGTAGCCCTGAATGGACCAACCAACGGACAGCAGTGGTTATAAACTGCAGCTTGGAAAAGATAATCGAGTCCATATGTATGAAACAATACTCGCGCTTTCCAGTAGCTGCAACGTCTCTGGGCACCAGTCCAGATAAGTATGGACGTGATGGCACTCAGACGCACGTCATTTTTAAATAAGATAATGATTATCTAGTCTCTCAGCCAAGGGTTAGCTATGGACTGACATTGACTATTGATTAAATATTGAATTTAAAAGTTGATTAACTGGGCATTCTGCATTATGCCTGATGCAGATATTAAGACTTAAAGCTGCAGCCAGAGCCTATAGGTTTATATTTACATTGTATAGACACAGGACTGGACTAATTACCAGGCAGCAGAGCCAGATCTCAGTTTTTAGTTATTATTATTATTATTATTATTATTTATATTTTCTACAATTTTAATGTTAATATTCACATATATAAAAATATTCTATTGAATAAATATTATTTGTTTATACCTCATTCTGTTTGGAGGGCCATCTAGCAGAATTTTGCTTAGGGCCCCAAGGAGGTCAGGACCAGCTCTAGGCTGCAGGCCACCGTAGTTTCTCCTTCACACTTCACAGCCTGGTTTTCATTCCCAGGTCTTCAAATACAGCAGTATTCAGTTTGTTGCAATCTGACACTTCACCGCTAGATGCCACTAAATCCTACACACTGGTCCTTTAACTAAATGAATAAAGGAAATCTATAGCTTTCAAAAAAAACCTTGGTAAAGTGTTCATCCTTAAAATAGAACAATGGATAATTTCTCTTTGTTGGTGTTTTAAAACCACAAAAAAGGATTATCTTCAGGATTAACACCATCATGCCCAATCTAGGCATGTCCCGATACCATGAATTCAGTAGTCGATACCAATACCAGTGAAATTTCACGATTATCTATACCAATTAAATACCAGGGTACATTTTTTTTTTTTGCCCCCAATCCCCATTTAATATCCGCTGATACTGAATCCAATTACTTGTATTTTCATTAATACAGGTGAATAGCTCTGCATAGCATTAAGGAAAAAAAACTGCAGCCTGCAAAAAAACTGTTCCTTAATGTTATACATCTATATATTTCATACTAAATAACTAATAATCTAACAAAGTCTATTTTGTAGCTATCCGGAGGAAATTTCTCTCTCCCTTTAAAAAGTGTCCTGCAGAGTTTGTTGCTTCAGTGCAGCCGTTACCCGAGTTACGTGAATGAACGGTATTCTGCTGAGCGCAGCGGAGCACTGTGCACGAACGTTTTGTTAGTAAATCACCTGTACAGCTGCGCTTGCTGCCGTCTTCAAGATGTTCTTCTTGTGGCATTTAACGGCGGACTACAGTATTTATAGGAATATATGCTGCAAACTCAGGTCAGCAAGAATTGCATCCTTGGTACCTTCAGTACTGTAGAAAAATGAGTACCGTCACGTTTTCAGAATTTTGGTATCTACTTGGTACCGAAGTATCGGTTATCGTGACATGCCTAGCCCAATCAACATTTTCCACAGAAAAAAGAAAAACTGAAGTATGTTACGTTGTTCGTTGTGCACCAATAACAATCTATCCTCTTTAGCCACACAC
>NW_023339740.1:21523862-21527418 GCF_004916995.1 Morone saxatilis | reverse complement strand
CTTTTCCATGTCAGAGGTCGGCAAGTTCCCAACAAAAATTCTTCTCTCCAAATCTCGGGGATCATTACTGCTGCAGGAGCGTGAATAACGCCCTGGTGATGAGCTGTGGCTTCTTCGGCGAGACATAACTCCCAAATGTAATGGTTTCTTTCTTCGTATGTCTCAAATGCTTAAAAAAATGTGTTCGTTAGCGCCTTTAAATTGTCGTCCACGATCCTGAAACATGTCAGTGAGTTAAGAGAAGAGATCAAATTCCTTGGAAGGATAGAAAGTTTAAGTAAGCAGTAGTTGCAGGTCAAAGTCACATCAAGTTCAGACAATGAAATGCTGTGGCAAATTCATTTTGAAATGTGGCAAATATTAAAATTTGAAATAAATAGTGCTGGATAAATCGCAAATTTTTCCGAAACGTGTTAAAAAAACTTTTTTGAATGAGTCCCTCACATTTCTGGTGCTCATTTGCTTTGCAGGATATAACTTTATTTAACTTTGCATTGGACCTTTACGTATGTGAGAGCTTGCCATTATGGCACAAGGGACAGTACTGGGACATCAATGTATGATTATTAATGCTGAGTATATACAGTAACTAACTGCAAATCCGCCCTGCAAATTCGTTGATGCAATGTACCATTTTTCCCTTGTGAAAGGTTTCTGATAAAATCTTGTTTGAAGCAGTTGTTCACTGGGTCCAGAGGTTTTCAACAGGCGGCAAATTGTGTTAACATCTATATATTTCCCAACACAGACCAAATTCCAAGTGTATCTGTTTGGGCTACATTAATTCTCGGTAATGCATTTCTAAGATTGAAATCTTGGGGCAAAAACCGAGAATGAAAGATGCAGTCTGTCTTTATAAAGCTAGAGATTCATGGTGATGTGTTGGAAAAACAATAAATAAAGCCAACACAATCCTGAAGTGATTCTCATGATGTTGTCTTATGGGTAGAAGGTATATCCGGTATAAATGGCACACCTGTAGAGAATGCACCATGATATAAATTTGCTACCTAATTTGTTCAAGTATTAAACAATGTAACTATGACATAAAATGCACCATGACTCTTTGCTTTTTAACCAGTGAAAATACGCTTCCTTTAAGTTAACAGGTCATGACAGCTGTTTCCGAAAGTGTTCCTGCGCCGACATAAATAGCTGGACTGGTTGTGTAAAACGCAACACACAACCAGGCCTGATTGGTTGCTTCTATGTAAAGAGAGGTGGTCCCTGCGAACTGTTAGAAATGGCTTTAAATCGATGATAAAAACAAAAATTTCACAGTATGCACTACGAAGCCGCAAATATTTCATATCTCAAAGTTAAACCGTCGTTGTAGTGAGTTGTTGTTGTGGGTCAAATAGCATTGGTACCCACAGAGATACATACAGCATCAACTCTCCGGTGTGAAACTCTGCTTCCACAATTTCAAAATGGACTCTTGGCAATAAAAAGTTACATTTCCAGAGTCAGAAATTCAAAATGTTCCTTAAGTTTTAGGGTCACACTGTCCATCCCATCTTTGCTCTGTGTAGCTGATAAGTTGCCCCGTTAGGTCTGTAGCTGTGCAGACAACTATCAAACACAGTTTTCAACAAATACAAATGCAGCACATGTTCAAATAATCTTCTTCTCCTGAAATATTAAAAATGTCTTGAGGAAAATTTACATTGATGAAATTAAATTATAGGCTCACAGCAACCATGAAAATGCCAAAATTTAAATGTTTTTTTTGCTCAAACAGTGTTCAGGATAAACTGATGTTGTACGTGGCCTAGATGGCACAATACAAAATAATTCATGTTACAAACTGATATTAGAGAGTGAAGACATTTCTGTTACATTATATTTAAGGTTTGAGGAAATGTACATCAGTGTTTTTATGGAGCAGCCCCTTACATACCTTAACTTGAACCTGGACGCCCTGGATTCTGTGTCCACATAATTAGAAACCCCCAAAGCGTCTGAAAGGAAAAAAAACAAAGAGTCATTAACCACTTTACACACACAATCAACTGAATCTGCATCTAGTCTATGCATAAATAAATATATTATTTTCTCCAATTTAGAGGTCTGCACCTGCACAGACATTTCACTCCACCTCTACCGGTTCCTGTAGCCTATATTACCAAAATGCATATGGTAACCATGGTGAAGGTTACAGCCAAACTAGGTAAATTATGCCCCAAGTAATCGTGGTGCAACCAATTTTAGTAGCTGATTTAGTTACAGACTAACAAGTGTGTTGACTTTGGAGAGAGCCTACACACAGCTGGTGCAACAGACTGTGTGGGGAGAGCTAATAATCAATGTCAGTGAAGGTAAGAGGACGTTTATATTAAGAAACAACTCCACAAAATGGACCTACAGTCTTTCAAGATGTTCCTTTATTGATCCCAGTGGGAGAAATTAAAGTTTGACACAGCAGCACTGGGGAATGTCGTGCAAATAGTAGAGAAGAGTAAATATAAATAAAATAACGAACAGAAAATATGATATATACTATAATATACACACTATGCAATGTGCAATAAAGTGGAATATGGTGTGAAGTGTGTAACTGCACATGTGAAATCGTTGCAAGGTGAGTTTGTGCAAAAAGAGTTTAAAATTCAGATTATTTAGAGAATAATTAAATAAAATTCACACCAATCTTATCGAGGAAGAGGTACAGATTATTTATCGTTGACACATACAACCCCGGGATATGAGGGCAGATTATGTGGCTAACATTACCTGTTGTTAGAGATTAACATCGCTGCACCTTTAACCCGACACACACCTGCGCTGACGGTGATGACGCTCCGATGTACGTGAAGCTACACTGACGTCAGCTGTTAGCTACTCAACGTTAGCTCGAAACACAACGGCGGAGTTAGCTTCGTAGTTAGCCACCTAGCTACGTTCAGGAGCACTGCGCTGTTAGTTATTGTTTAAAAACAGGAGTTTACTCACCTTCAACGTGGATTGTATCTCCGTTTGTAGTAGCTCAGTTTGCAGTAGCTCAGGTGGACCCACGGCCCGGAGATATTTCACGGTCTTCTCACTAAGACGCTCTTCTTTTTTTAAATTTATGGCGGATTAAAATAGAAACTTTTAGAAGCACACCGCCACCTACTGTACTGGAGTAGGTGGGACAGGATATACTTTGGTGTTTAATAACAAAATACAATAAATAAATTAATTATTCTTCCATTTATCCGTTTACTGATAAATCTATTACCTCTGTGTTTCCCCACACTTTATCTCCATTTGTTCCTAGCAGAGCCATTAAGATAATCATCTGGCCTCACAACCCTTAATTCATCTGTTTGACAACGAGCATTATTACGTGGTCCGCACTTCCAGTTATATTTCAATGCACACATCCTTGTTACTTTACCCAAAAGAAACCGTCTCTTATTTAGAGCAGTGTGATAAAACCTTAATCTGGATAAAACTACCTCCTCTACTTCCTTTAACGCTCTGTGCTCAAATTGTCTTTTGTAGTTTATAGTTCAAAGTTTAAATTAATCACCACCAAACATCCCACACGTGTATGTACGGTACAGGAAAAAGT
>NW_023339740.1:21523351-21523826 GCF_004916995.1 Morone saxatilis | reverse complement strand
TGAATGTCGAAGCACATTTCATTTATTAGATTTGTCAGCAGAAAAGGCAATAAATCAACACCATTTCAATACAGCAATTTTGTCTTTAAGTTTTAATCGTCTTGAATGTTACAAATTAAAAAGAAAAACTATAAAAACACAACAGGTCACGGTTGGAAAAGAGTCCATCATAAAGCAAAATATACTGTACTTCACACACTTCATACCGAATAGCTGAACTCACATGTAACAATGAATATTTATCTCAATAATTATCTTCTGGCTAATAATTGAAAATACAGATCTTTAGGTAGTCTGGACAAGTCATCAAATTGAAAAGTAAATGAACACAATAACCAGAATTAAATAAAAACTTGTAAGATTTTACAAAACATTCCTACAGTCTACCTATGCACAGCTGGGGAATTTGCTGAATTGATGTGTCTATTTGTGTCAGTGGAAGAGGTGGACATCACATTAGGAGAAGTAATCAGTA
>NW_023339740.1:21520756-21523251 GCF_004916995.1 Morone saxatilis | reverse complement strand
TACTGATTACTTCTCCTAATGTGAAATGGAACCACTCCACCACCATATATAATATCAAGTGAGCAGACTGAAATTCCTCCAGACGCAGTTGGATTGATCTACAACCAATCAGAGCAACGGAACATGTGATGTAGCATATTTGGTAAACTAATTCAACCAAATCCAACAGCTGTTTGTTCTTTTAGAGAAAATGTCCCCTCCAGTTTGTTTAGTGACATAAATAGATAACACATCAATAGTCTGTGCAGTGAATTTACCAGGTATGTGTAAGTAGATTGTAGACAGATGTTTTTTTAAAAGCTTTTAACATTTTATTTCATTCAGCTAATTGAATTTGACAACTTGTCCAGACCACCTACATGTCTGTATTTTAATCAGCTAGAAGATAAATATTCATTCTTCTTACATGTGAGTTTGAAGTTTGTAAAGTGCAGTATATTTTGGTTTATGATGGACTGCTTCCTTTTCAGTGAAGATCTGTTGTGTTTTATAGTTTGTCTTTTTAAATTGTAACATTTCCATTCCATCAAAACAAGAAATGATTAAAAACTCAAGACACAATTACTGTAATAAAATGGTATTGGTTTATTGCATTTTGTGCTGACAAATCTATAAAATGGAACGGGTATCGCCAGAAGCCATAGAGATATAAGCATTTGAAATGTAAGATAAAACTACTTTTTCCTCTTTTTAATGTACCATGAAACACAATAGAGAATAATACATGTTTTTTTATTTTAGAATATTTAACTTACACTGACACAAAAGAAACACCTCCACACTAACTGTATTTGATTTATTTACACGTAGCCCCCTCCCACCCCCGCCCCAGCGGTTACAAGTGCACATGTACACACATACACACTCCCACAGAACTGAAAGGAACACACTACGTCTTTACCATAAGACTAGGTACAGTATCAAGGAAGAGTAATGAACGGTTCTGAATGGAAAAGAAAAAAAACATTTTCATATTACTGAAATTTGATACAGGTGTGTCTTTGTGTGTATGCTGTATATATCATATATATCTACATCCATTACATTTTTCAGGCATCCATACAAAATGTTTCCCACAACTCCAGTGAGTTAAACGCAAGATTCCTCTTGAGGGAGGTGGTTATTAAATTAAATACTGTATTTTCAAAGGCCATAAAGCGTCAAGGTAAAAGACATTAGGGGGAAATGCTCTTATTCCCAAGACTTAGATCAGAAGATCGATACCACTCATGTTTGTTGGTAAAATTTGAAGCTGCCACCTGCAGCCGGCTAACTTAACTTAGCACAAAGACTGGACACAGTTCTCCTGGTTCTGTCCAATAACAAAAAACGCTATCTGCACCTCTAAAGCTCAATAATTAAAATGTTTCTTTAAGCCATATAAAAACTGAAGAATAAAAACAATAAAATGTTGTTTTTATGAGGAGTTTTTGTACCAGACTGTACCAGTAACTTAATGGAGTCTGCTGGTTTCCTGGCAACAGTCAAACCAAGATATAACCTAATCTGTAAAACAGTCAAAGAGGGACATAAAAGAACAATTTATTATTTTTAGTTAATACACCGAATAGATCCACAGACTGAAAAGTGGGTAAATTTACAGTTTTGGCTTTTTATGCAACGTCCAACAAACTGGATTACCAGCCTCCCTTGGAATACTTTGGCACTTCCAATCGTCTAAGGTTTAATCTATTGAAACATAGATATATTTGATCTATTAACTAATAATTGCTACAATCTTTTTTCGTAAGAAAGTAAAATGTATGGTCTGCGTTTAATTCACTGGAGCACACATTTGCACACTTTCATTTATGTAGTTAACTGAAATATACTTTGGTAATCAGTTCATCTGCAGGTAATATTTGACACAATGAGAGGACCTTGTCAACAAATCCACCATAAAAAATAGAATCTTGTACTATAATAATATTCATCTTGATTACAATGATTGGCCAGTCCTAAGGAAAGAGAAACAAATAAATCATACTACTAGAAAGAAAAGTTTTTAACTGATATAAACAGAAATACTCTTATACCACAAACACCCAATATATTTTCAATACACCTTGTTCAGGGTAATTGCATGCATGCACTGAGTTACACAACATAACTGGAGCGGGGCTCTGCTTGCACTGCATGGATAGCCTACTTGAGTTCTTCTCATCTGACTCCCAGAGTTCGACTGTGTAAAATGTAAGTGCAGCTGTTGTTTCTACCTCCAACATCAGGCAACGTCTGTCTGATGCGCTTCTGTGAAAATATACTTAAGGGTAGGATCTTATCTCGGCTACAGACGGTGCCCTTGCTGCCATAATCTGGGATTTGTTTTTGTTTGTTTTCTCTGTTGGTGTCTGAACAGGACAGCCTCCTCAACCCGGTAACAGATGTGTTTCAGAGCCCTTAATATCCATTTAAGGATGGAGACTGGGTAATGATCACCGGCAAGTGTGTCTCATGCTACAGTTGTGCAGGCGAAGGATCTGATCTAAATCATG
>NW_023339740.1:21515604-21520751 GCF_004916995.1 Morone saxatilis | reverse complement strand
GGGGGGGGGGGGGGGAGAGAGGGGACGTGCTGGTTGCTAAGTCGACTATCTTGTGTTGTCCAAGCAGAGCCAGTAACCAGAATTGGAAGCGCGAGTTTTATATTCTTTGATCATTTTTCAGAATTATACTGCAATCACATTTAAAATACAGAGCTGGGGTGGTTTTAGTTGCTGGGATGGGGGAGGCCAATGGATTTTGGTGGGGGCAGATGGGTGGGGGTGGGGTGAGGGAGTGGGGGAGGTGGAGGAGGGATTCGGGGAAGGCTCACCTCACAGATTGAGTGACAAGCACTATAAATTGAACAGTTACTATTATTCTTTTTTAAGAAGTTTGGCAAGAGAAAGGAACGTATGTGATGCATGCTAAAATATTAAATGATTGTATGTTCGTAAACAAAATCAGCAGGTTGGTCTCTGGATTATTGCAGTTCAAAACTGCTGCAAGCTGATGGGAAATTAATCATATTTTATAGTCTGAGCCGTCAGACCTTCACAGCTGGCTGTAATACACTCGTGTGCCACCAGAGATCACTGCGGGATAGAGTCTGTTCAGAGCTAGACTGGCTCTTGTTCGACCCCCCCCCCCTCACTCCTGCAGACTGATCCTGTCACAGAGTACCCCCTCAGTGTAAAGTGCTTTGCTGTCTCAGCCACATCTGGGATGAACACTGTAGATCTTTATTGTCTGTAAGACCTGGTGACAAACATTCTGATGAAATAAGATGACTGCTGACACCTCCAGTTGTTTATAGAAAAGAAATAACGTAACTGTGACAAAATGAAGAATGACTAATGTGAGAACAATATTGCACATAATCATACAAAACTCTAAGACTTTGTCCACAGTGATAGAACAGTGTACAACAAAAGACAACACTAGTAGGTTACAGTGTCTCTGACTTAAGTGATATATATTTACAAAGGTGAAATGACCATTTCTAAGGCCCATTCATTCGCAAACTCAAAATCTCCTATTACATAAGACTACTTGAGCAAGATTGAAATATAACAAGTAACAATATAGTGAACTCATACTTTTTTTATTTTTTGCAAAAGACTTGTTTCCAAGGTCTGGCCATGTCGCCGACTGAGCGGCAAACACTTCTGAGTTCTCAAAATCTGAAACTCAGTGAGAACATCTGACAACCTTTACCCCACTCTGCACCTTGAACATGTAAGTCATCACTATAGAAACCACTAAAACAAATATTGCCACATAGTACCATGCAAACAGCAATTATAAAACATTTATAATTCAATAAATAAATTCATTTCCAATAAACTTCTCCAATAAACATCAGATATCTTCTCTTTTGAATAAATTTAAAAGGCTCAGTTGATGCAGGCAATGTTGTGGACACAATCCCAAAAAAGCCATGTTCTTCAAAAACTGATGTGAGCGTTAAACAACCCCTTTGTCAGAGTTAAGTGCGACAAGCATATTAAAGAAAATCTTCATAACTTGGCACCCTAACATCTTTGAAAACTAGGAGTGGCTGCTTCTTAAGTATCACAGGTGTCAAAGGTAGGTGTGTTAAAAATTTGCAAACAGTAACATTTAGCAGATAAATCAGAAATATTCATATTTAAACTTATTTCGGTAGTAAGTAAACTACGTGAAATTAACCTGTTATCTTAAAATTGGTTCACTTTACTTACGGGATTTAAAGAAGGTACTAATCCAGAGAGCATTTAAGAAAGAAAAAAAAGGGTGTCGGATTTGCCCTCAGTTGTAATATTGCATCAAGGTATTCAGTAAAGTTTTCTAATAAAACAGAAAGCTAACCCTGTTCAGAGGTCACAGGCCAAATGTTTACAGGTACAGCCTTGTCTTGTTTGACAACCACCACCATTGATATGTATGTCTATACCCTTTTCCACTTGATCTTTAATGTTGCTTTAGTCATCTCTATTTACAGTACAAATAAATCTATAGATACTAGCAGCATTCACAACATATGGTCAGACATTCAAGCAACACTAAAAACATTTAATACGGTTTTTAAATAGTTCTAAAAACTAATTTGTTTTGCTTCCCTATATTGTATATACTGTATATATATACGTATTTATTTATATTCATATTTCTACTACAAGTGCAAATGACCAAAAACAGTTTCTTCAAGAAAAAGAAACCAAATCAAAGTAAAAGTGACAGCTGTCCTTGGTCAGAGTGAGATGATTCTGGATTTTTTTTTGTTTTAAAGACTTACGAAATCTACATATACAAAATATATGTGTAAAAAAATAAATAACATGATCACATGAGTCCGGATTTCAAACTATTGCACATTCCTTCCAAGATGCACTTATTTTTTTAAACCTAAATATGATTTGCTCACAAGTCATTCAGTCAGGGACATGTGTGGCTCAAATCTTAACCAATCTAGAGGATATAAAATCTCACTGGAGAGTCTACTGCATAGAGTTCAGTCTTGTGGACAAAGTGAGTTTCCTAGCTACAGAAGCCATTCTCCTCTCTATTTATTTAGACTAGACCCTATAAACAATCGGTCCATAGATGTTCAAAATCTCACCTCGGTAAGAGCTGATATGCCTATTTGAAATCTGAGCGATAGTAGTTTTATGGAGGTTTGAACATCTATTCTTTTATCATCTATAGGGCGACTTTCCAACTACAGTGTCATCACTGTACTAGTTTCATGTAGACACCTCAGTTTTCTTTTTTTTTTACCATACTTTGTTCTTTCTGATTTAAGCAATAGAATTTTTGTTCACTATTTCTCTTTGAAAAATACTTTGATATGGCACATTTAATGTATCTAAATTAGGCAAAACAACAATATATCTTTGAGTGACAATCAAAATGACACAACTATTATTTTCTATATGTGTAACATCTGTCTAGAAACATAAATACATATTTGTTCTCTAGATGAAAAAATAACATTTAGTATTTTTTTGTATTTAATGAACTTGATGAATTCATCAAAATTTCACTTGTTGCACAGTGGAGGACAGTGCAGGTGCAGTGCTTGTCGAGGTTACAATGACAGTTACCGTAGTGACAGGAGCCTATGCCATCCAATAAATAAATAAATAAATCAATTTTAAAAACAGCTGTCCCTCTGAGCGAAGGAGCATTTTCTCTCCACTAGAAGCTTTTTAGTATGTCACAAAAATACTACACTCATACTGAACAACGCGTCAGAGCTTGTACATTATTTACAGTGATCCACACGAGGGTCGAGGGGTGCTGGCAATGATAGTCTCCTCGGGGGTGGGGTGGGGGGTTTTGTACTGTCTCCCCATTCTGCTGTCACACCAGCCTTCTGCTAGGAAACGCACTATTCACAGTTTAATTACGTGTCAATCTCTACAGACTAAGCTAGCCTTGTTGTATTTTTTTTTTGGCACTAACAGTGGCCACAGGGATAAACAGCCACTAAGAGATGAATTGAAAGGAGAAATGGGTAGAAAGACGGTGATGGCAGTAACAGAACAAGTGAGGTAAAATCACACACAGTTATAAGGATATCATGCTAAGGAGTGATCAGATGATCAGAAAAGATAATACCGAAGGTTTGATCCACTTTTCAGTCTTCTTCGAATATCAATGTGAATTTCACAGTTCATACTTAACAATTCTATTCTCCTCCTTCCAGCTGGTGGTCCTGACCGTGGGTAGCAGTGTCTTTTTGCCTTGAAAGATAAATCACATCAAAGACAACAGGCTGGGAGCGCTGCAGGAGGTGTCCGATCACAACGAGGGAACCAAACAGACAATCGTACACTGAGCTCATTTCAGCTGGCTCTCGTTCTTTCCAAGCAGAAGCCGCTGCTATGCCACATTAGTATTTGAAAAAAAAAAAAAAAAAAAAAGATTTTGCAGAGATTTAAACAAAGACGGACACACAACATGCATGTGCGCTCACACCTCAGCTAACAACCCGCAACCACCACCTCCTCCTTACCGAATGACTCCGACTCAATGCGAGTTACTACAGTAGATTACAGACTAGCAAAGAAAATAAAAGTCTCTTCGAGAACAAATCTAGATAGCATCTAAATTAATCTAGAGCCTACGAAAGTTATAGTAGCTTATTGGACTTGAATGAAGGGTTTGGTAGCTGAGCATGTGATACTGCTCATTGGTCTGCTGGGGATGGAGCTGAGGGAGAGGTGCTGAAGCTGGACCGGGCCGTTGGTTGGGTGTGAGAGGACTATCTTACAGAAATAAACGCAAGAGCGACATGATGATGAAGCAGCGTTGATGAGAGGGTGGGAGTACAGGTGACACAGGAACAGGGCCGAGGGAGGGGTGGCGGTGGGGGTGGGTGGTAGTTGGGGAGGGGACTGCTCTTTCAGGAGTAGATAGTGATAACCTCGCGGCCGCCTCCGCGGACCAGGAGGACCCGGTTGAGACCCTCAGTGAGGACCTCAAGGAACTCCATGTCTGGTAAAGAGGAGTTAAAGAAACTAGAGGAAACATTCGTCATTAGTTTTACATCCTAAACTTTATCTGGCAGAAAAGAGTATTTCAAAAGAATAAAACAAAAAAATTACCTGAAAGTTATTTAAAAGGTCTATCTTCTGCCTGCAATAGCACCTCCTGCTTATAAATCCTAATTAGTTCTCCATTGCCTAGAGGCTTAAACTGAATTTGATTGTATCTGTAGAGTGTTACTAAACGTTTCTCCACCTGAATGTCAATTTACAATTTTTATTTTTATTTTGTTTATTAAGTTATTAAGTCTTTCGTAGGTCAGTATATCAATAGTCCTCAGCACTGGGTATTAATGCCAAAGTGACATTCTGTAGGTGTAATCCCACACCCACAATCTAATGAGACTGTGACCGATGTGTCCCATTTTTTTGAAATATATTTTTCATATAAAAAACATACACTAATACAGACTTCCAGTCTTATTTGTATTCATTTTTTTGAGCCCCCAAAATCAGAGGTACCTACAACTGCCTGCGAGGCATCCTGATATTTTACAGTTAATTCCTGTAGAGTGCAAGTCAACATTGTCAAAGCTTATTACTTACTTATTGCTCGTGGTGGTACTGTTGGGTCTCTGTGATTGTTAAAAGGAGTTCAGTCTAGACCTGCTCTATTTGAAAAGTGTCCTGAGATAACTTCTGTTATGAATTGGCGCTATACAAATAAAATTGAATTGAAA
>NW_023339740.1:21469022-21515504 GCF_004916995.1 Morone saxatilis | reverse complement strand
CTAAACAAATAAAATTTAATTGAATTGAATTGAATTACTGTGTCTCTAACATCTGAGGAACTCCTCTTAGTAAACCTACTTCTGTCCAGTGAAGGATACAGTTCTCATCACCTGTCCGGTTCCTGGGTGGCCCGGGCATGTTGAGGAGGACTAGCTTGGCCTCTGAGGACTTTTTGATGATGACTTCATTCAGCCGGAGCGCTGTGTGCATACGTCGCACATTGGACTGGTTCCTGAGTGAAGACAAAGCAACAGAAAACGTGGTCAAACTATTGATTAAGACCTGGGTATGTGATTTTTCAAAGCATGTTGTGAAGCATTTATGATACTAAGCTGTTTGAGGTGACAGATGCTCATTCACACACAAGTATTCAATCTTCAGCTGCTCATGTGGCCAACTTGGTCAGTATGAGATGTGAATGGACTGAATGAGGATTATAGGGACTTCAATACTTACAGGTTCTCCCACTCGCTGCAGCATGGCAGGAAGAGAAACACATGACAATCAGTACTAAACTATGAATGTTTTTTTTTTATGAACCTAATTCCAAATTCAAAAACCTTATAAATCCTTTAGCAGCATCCTCTCTCTCTCTCTCTCTCTCTCTCTCTGTGCTTTATTGTACAGAAAAAAAGACTGCGGAGACTCAAAGCTCTTTTTGTCAGGAACAAGAAGGTACTTCACCTTTATGACAGGTAAGGGTTCAATGAGCATTTCAAAGCACTCACGGCTTCATGTTGAAGATGTCTTTGATGCCCTCTGGGGTAGCTGCGCCAGGCGGCTTGGCTGGCTCGCCATCACACTTCTCAGTCCAGGTCATCTGGACCTGCTCTCCGGGGCTCTTAGCCCCCTCCGCAGGGGTCAACGGGGTGGCCGGTGTTACGGGGCTGGTTGGGGTGGTGTTGTCGTGGATGAGCTGGACCTGGGCAGGGGGGGACACAGGGGAAGAGGCCGACTTTGACTATGAGACGAGAGGAAAAGAGGACGGATGTGGATTTACATGTACATTACAACATGGAAGGTTGAAAGAGTCACGATTGAGGTGGAAATGTGGGAATGCAGGTAAAGTCACAGAGAGCCACAGTGTTTGAAAGGGGGGGAGGAAAGAAAAGTGTGATTAGGAAGCCTTACGTTGTTAAGTCTGCATATTATGTGGGTTCTTTTGTTGTAACATTGGTTGTGATTGAGGCGAGAAAAAAGTGAATCTATATTACATTACCTTAAAATTATCCTGCAGTTAGAGAATCAAACCAAATCAGTTCAACAGAAATTTAAAACTGGATGGAAACCCATAATTGCTCCTGGGTGCCGCAACATTTCCAATGTGTGTGTAAAAAAAACTGAGTGAAAAAATAATTTTCCCATTGGGGTCTGCTTCTTCTGCTTCTCCTTCCCCTTTATTATAGAAAGTTTTAGTATTTCTATCACACCACACTACTATTCTTAGTTGTGCTTTACATTATGTTGTGTTCTACTATATTGTCCACTTTTTGTTTATCATTTGGATTCTTTTATAACTAAAAACCTGTGTTTCTGGTTGTCATACAAACAGACTTTTCACTTCAAGCTGAGGTCAACTGTGGTCTACCTCTTCCTCAGGCTTCTCCTCCTTGCTGGCTGCCGGCGGGTCCTCGGTCACACTCAGCTGGGTGGTCACAGCGGCCGGGTTCTTACGGCGGATAGACCCGCGGGATGAATCAGTAATACTCTGGATCTGTAGAGACACAGATGAAGCAAAGATACAATATTCATTGCTCAATATTCATGACAAGCAAGGTTCAGGGATGTGTTTTTACAAGACATTTATTTACCGTATATCACCTCAATGATTAAAAAAAATAAATAAGCAGGCGATCAAAGTTCAACAAAGAATGTGGAGTAGGTAATAATAGTATGAGATCAATATCATTTATTTTCTGTCAAAACACCATCATGCTGTCATGCACAAAAGCAAAGCAGTTGCTGCTGTGGCTGTACTCAACACTGAGAGAAAGGGTAAATATGCTGTCCCACTGCTCCGATTTAACTGTAGATATGCTTTTGTCCAGAGGGGCTAATGTGTCATGTTAAGTCAAGTCAAGTTAAATCATGCCAAGCCATGCCAAGTCGACCCATCAAGTCGTGTCAAGTTAACATGTGCACCTTTGAGTGAATTTCAAAACAACAAAACTTTGGCATAAACAAACTTTTCTTACCTCTCGTTCACGCTCGTTCTTAGTCATTTTGATCTGTTTAAGCATCTGCGATCGTTGTTCCATCACCAGGGTCTTCTCATAAGTGTAGGCTGAGATGTCGCTGTCATGCTAAGATGAAAGAAAAAAGACGTTTTTTCTTATTATCCGCGTTGTTTTTGGTGCTTTTTACGTTCATTTATCAGTATATTCATTTCAAACCCCTCATGTGTAATGCTAGTCCACTGTTACCAAAACTGGGACGCATACCCCCCAATTCCAATGTTGGTAAGGTGCCAGGGGGAGGAGCTTTGGCTGAAGCTTACTGATGCCTTAACACAATGTATTTTATTCTTGCCACTGGGACTGACGTTTTTCTGATATAGGTGCTTACAGGTATTTCAAACTTCAGTCTGGTCTCGAGAAAACTCACCATTTCCACAACTTCCACCATGGCGTCAATACGGAGGTGATAGAGGAATGTGGTCAGGTCCTTTTTCATCTGGATGCTGTTATCGTCCATCTGGGCCACAGTGAAGATGCGCATCTTGCACTTCCTCCAAACCTGAGTAGCAGAAACAACACTGCTGACATATCGTGTTCTGTGGCTACTTTATTTAAGTGTCTACTGTTCAAAACTACTGAAAACTACTACTTGAGCTGCATCTGCCTGCAAACTGAACTTAACAGAACATTGTATGTGTATATGATGTCCATCGGGCAGGAAAGTGTTTATTTTGTCTGAATTTGTTTACTTTTTATACTGAAATATGTTTGTAATGTTTTAGTTTCTAGTATTAACTGTTGCACAGTACCTTGTGCTGGCGGAGGAGGAAGGGAAGCAGCATCAGCATGCCTCCATCATGGACGATCCACCACACGTCAATGTGACCCTCGGTGAAGCGCTCTCCATTGGACGGGAAGGCCGCGATGTTCTTCGGGACAAGCATAGCCAAGTGAGCAGCGGTTGTTTCTCTGACCAACTCTGCAGAACAGACACACACACACCGAGGGAGAATTGTTAACCGAACTACTTCTACTAACTGTCTTCATTAGATAAACTATTATCACAGGATTCACTTAAATGTTTTACATGTTTTGGACTTTGTTTTTTCATGACTTTCCTGATGTAGCTAATTGGCTGTAGTTGAGCTTAATGGAAGCTTTGACACTGATGTTTTTCTGTTTATGTTTGTCTTCATTTTTGCTTGGAACTGGCTTCTTCCTTGTCAGTTTTTGTTGCTGCATCATTTGACATGAGTAATTCTGCTGTCCATCAAATATTTCTTCTTTTCTTTCATGGTGTACTCATATTATTCTTTTCACTTTTCCCCTAAACAGAGAGGTTAAATAGCAGGATGAGTGTCTGAAAAGCTGGAGCTGGTAGGGATTTTGTCTTGCTGAGATGCTTCAGCAGGACAATGCTAGACATAAAAAGAGTTTGAAACCTACGGTTTTTGATGGCAGAGAAGTGCACCACTCCAACACACTAACCCAAAATCTGCCTAAAGCGAGAGATTTCAGCATTTTTTAAATGGATTATTTGTTTATTTGCTCTCCCAGTGACCCACCAACAAAGTTCCTCCAGGTCTGGTGCTCATCTCCCTGCTTCCAGTTACGTGGCCAGGATACAAGCAGAGCATTATGTTTCAGGCCTCCTAGCCCACTGGCCTGGAGGAGGTGGGAGGTGGCATCACGCAGGTTTGAGGACACGGTCACTTGACAGAAGCCCTTCACCTTCTCAGTCTCCATCAGTTTACGCAATGCCTACAAAGACAAGAGAGAAAAACTGTTACCAAAGTGCAGACAACAAGTCAAAGGCTAGCCTAGTGCAAGACTCAGCTTCACAAGTTGTTACACGCAAGTACATTTATATAGGATTCAGATTCTTCTGATTAAATACCATTGCCATTTTTATGTAGTCAATAAGAATTTGGTTTGGTGAGAAAAACAAGAAGAACCATAAGGACATGAAAGTAAATTAGGTGATAAGTAATAATTAAAACAAGCATTCCCATGGGGGTGCTATCAGTACCACAACCATCTATGGTGTATACCAATGTATATATAACCTTACAGTGTACAGACAGGAGTAATAGCAGCACATAAAGGATTTAAGAGTTAAGGGCAAGAACAGCTTCTGGGTAGGTGCTGTTGCAGAACACGGCTGTCCTAGTTCTTTACCTTACTTTCAAAAGAACGAAGGATGTTTAAAAGATGGTTAGCAGAGTGAATAATATTGTGTCCTTAATATCCACATATTCATACATTTGTACATTGTACACTACACAGAACACATGTAGACAAATCAGGGGATCAAAAGCAATGTCTGTTCCAATATATACTTAAAAGTGGGCCTGGATTTTAAAATAAATGTCACCTTTTGACTGTGATAAGTATGTCAGATATGTTCAATTCTGTGCCAGCTAGCTCGACATGGTTTCTTGTCTGTGATCTAATTTAATAAAACACATTTTCTTCCACAGAGGAACAGAATTTGAAAGAGCTTTCTTTTTTATTTTCATTGAGGCTCCCTACCTGCTCTGCACGCTGGGTCTGGTCGTAGTTCTCCAGGTAGCTTCCCACTAGAGCTGTTCCAACAATGGTCAGACCTTTGCCTGCCTTCAGCTGGTTAGTCAGAGACAGCAGACGAGGCTGCTCGACGTTTTGCTCTGTATCTGTACTAACCAGCACAAGCAACTGGGGCCTGAGGAGAGGGAAGAGCAGAGGGGAGAGAAAGTGAAAACACAGGGCAGAAAAAAGTAGAGCGAAACAAATACAGGGCAGGGAGAGCGATGAAGAATCAAATAAAGTCATGAGGGAAGAAATGGCTGAGTGTGCCAAGTAAAAGTCCTAGTTGGGAAAGAGAGACAGGGAAAAACAGCATGTGAGGTTGATGTGTTAATATAAATTCAAACACTTGACTGCGATGAGGAGAATCACATTAAGTGAGAATGGTTAAACGTGTACAGACAAGTTGTTAATTTCTACATTAATTACATGCAGGATAAAACAACAATGTGTGACCAGTGTGTGATTGTGTCATACCTCCAGTTCTTGGTGTGCGGGGGACCTTCCTCCAGCCGCATGAGAGCGTAACGTGCAGCGCTCAGAGACAGACCTCGTATCCCATCACCCCACTCTTTCTCCGCACTGTGACACAGACAAGAGCCAGTCAATATTTGCCGGTCAAAACAATTGTTTTGCAGCTTCATACTAGATTAAAAATTAACAGTGACACAGTCAGCACACTGAAACAAATCTACTTTTAGACGACAGTTTGACATAATGCAATGTGATTAAGAATTAGGCATCATTGGTAAATGTCAAGTTAACATGATGTCACTGACCACAGGGAATCACAGCACTTAAATACTTGCATTGCTCTGTGCCACTCATTATAAGCATGGATGGATTACTGAACGGGCCTAGCAGACACAGGCACAGGGGCCAGAGGGTTCAGGGGGCCCCTGGGCTAGAGCCTCCGTTTGAAGTGACTGATCAGTCTTTTAATACTAAAATCTGTCAGCCAAATACAATCGAAAAGTTTTTTTTTTTTTTTTATCCTTTAGCAGGAGCTGCACAGTTTAATGAGGCTTGAGTACAATTTCAATAAAAGACAGTAAAATTAGTGAAGCTATTTAAATAAACAGGTTTGAAGAGACACGAAACAACTACAAAGAGAGATAAAACAATTACAAACAACATAGCTATAGTTTCTGAACAAACAGCAGCACCTGAGAGTTCTGCTTTATCTACAAAACATCACTCAAAGAGAAGCAAAATGACTATTACAGCTACATCATTTGAGTCTTTGGGGGAGGAGGGTGTTGTGCTGACTGGCCCGTTGTCTTATAATCTGCCCATAATTATAGGGAGGACATTATGTGTAACACATGGTATCTGCCTGTTTTCTACAGTGCACCAAGTAGTTTACTTGGAAATTAACACTCTTACATGACTATAACCAGACTGTTGTTATAACCAGAAACACGAATTTCTCAGAATTTGAAAAACAGAAAACTCTTAAAATACAGTATATAACAACACACACACACACACACACACACACACACACACACACCAACACACAAACACCCAAACACCAGCAAAAGCCAAAGGCAGCCAACGAATCCAATCTCTCCTGGGGTTGCGCTCCACTCACCCTGCGAACTCGATATACTTGTAGATAGAGCCGGCAATCACCATGGCGACGATGGCGTAGTACCAAGAGCAGATGAACATGAGAGTGAGACACAAGCTCATCCCCAGGAAGGACAGAGTCCTGTAGAGATGGATAAAGAGATAGACAGAGACACAGAGAGACACAAACAGTAAAGCTAGAGTCCCAGAGAGACTAATTTAAAGACAGAAAACATATTTAAAATACAGACATTCAGCTGCTATTTTTCTCAGTAGCTGCTGAACTGACCAGTGGTAGAACTTGAAACGGGGTCTCCAGTTTGGAGTTCTCAGCAGCGTCTGCAGAGCACAGGCCAAGTTCACGAACATGTAGCACATAAGGAAAAACCTGCAGGAGACACACAGAAACAAATAAACTCAATTTAAACTGCAACACAGTAGAGTGATTTCACCCTCAATGCACTCCAAGGAGTATGTCGTCTCAATATCTGTCACATTCACTGGTATTTATATGTATTACCAAAGCAGAAAAGCGGCCTGCCCTTTTGTGTGATGAGCTAAATCCTGAGATTATAAAATTTGGCATTTGCATCGTTTAAGGAATAGCGGGGGACTGGCTGCTCTGAAATCTCCCACTGTTGGTTCTTGAAAAAGGGCAGTGAATTAAGAGAGTTTGTTTCAGTTCTCACATGGAGAGGATGGGAGCCACTGCATCGAGGGAAGCAATGAGGATGCCGCTCTCACAGATACAAGCTGTCAGCAGGAGGGACCATGTGGGTTCTCCGTTGGCCTTTCCATGGCCAAAGATCTGCGGGGACAGCACAGAAACATATTAACACCACCGTTTTTTAAGAGTAAGTCAGCTTGGAGTGCTTATTGCACACAGTATGTAAAATCATTAGGAAGGAAGGGGAACATTATGAGTGTAAATAATTAGGCAGACTGACCCGAAGGGCGGGCACGATGTTGTCCTTGGCGATGGCTTGCAGGAGACGAGGAGCTCCGGTCAAACTCTGCAGCCCTGCCCCGCAGGTGGAGAAGAAGGAGCCAATCACAATCACCCATGGTGATGGCCAAGCTAATGTGCCAATCACCAAGTTCCCGTGGACTCCCTCCCCGAACCTTAAGGAGATGGGAAAAGGTTGGAGATGTGTTTTTTATTTTGTTCATGTTATTGAAGCAATAATCAGTTATTATTATGAGGTTGTTTGTTTTGACTCATCAAGATAGGACTTACTTGTCCCTGAGGACCACACCCTCGATGCAGGCACCAAACAGAACCACACTGGACATGTCTAAGAATTTATGGCTCAAGAAAATAAAAGAATTTCATAGACAGGTGTCATGTTTTTAAAATAGTGCACATTTGAAATATTTTCTAGCATGAATGCTCCTATGATGAGACATGTTTAGTAAATGACAGGAGTTGATTATAAAAATGATAAACCTTTAAACCCTTTAAAAATGTACTTAATGATCTGATAAACCAATCAACTACATTTGCAGAGTAAAGACAATCAATTTTGTTTAGGATAATATCTCAGAGATCAATGACATTGTAACTAATATCCTTCTTCTTTATTAACTCATGATTGCACAGGCAGCCCGGTGATGTGATTAGACGTCCTAATCACATTTGTTTGGACCCCAAGCTGATTACTCCAAGAAACATCGAAGACATTCAAGATGGCTGCTTCAGAGTCAGAGGCCTGTGATAACATCTCTCTTGAAGTACATATGTATATAGCAGCCAAATAATGTTTTAGTTGATAATTATGGATATAAGAATCCTCAATTTAAAACTTTTGCACAGACAAATGTCATTAAAACATAAGAATGTGAGGAGGAGGAAATTGGTAGCGCCACATGTATCAGCTGTTTCCCAAACACACGTCACACCACTTTTTTTTTAATTTTTAAATATTTATATTACCATGTACCATAGTTATGCTAGCATCTTTTACATATATAAACATTCTGGAAGAAAAAAGAGCTCATATTGAACCTGTTGCACCAAACTGACTCAGCAGCCACGCCACCATGATCGAACGAGAAATGATAACGAGAAAGAGAGTCAGCGTCCACTCCCATGAATGACACGGACATACTTTGGTCCAATCTGACAAACAATGCAGTCCCACTTGTGAAAAACAGACTTGTATTGTAGCAGTTATGGCCTTTCACAGTTTAAAACGTTGACCTTTAATTATCATGCTCCCTGCAGGCCAATCAGTGTGTTTTTGTTGCAGCAGAGCAAAGCACCACAGTGCATCATCCCTTCAAGTCCTGTCAACATTGGAGCAGTGGTGTCTGACATAACATCACTGAGCTTAAAATAACATTTGAGTGACTATCTGGCTGGAATACTTTAGGTCTTAATTAGGAATTATGTAACAAACAATCCTGGCGAGTATATCTAACTTATGGTGTCCTCTCTGGGTTGATCAGTAGGTTTTAACTTATACAATCTTCTACTGATATAATATTTGGCTGAAAACTGGCATTTAAACACTTAAAACTTTTAAACTTAAAACTGTGCAGTGACCGTTGTTATCCTGCAGGGGGCAGTAGTAGGAGGATACAGACAGTGGAGGTGGTGGTGATGGCTGCAATGGTTCCAATGGGGATTGATTTCTGGGCATCACGCAGGTCTCCGGAGCGGTTGGAGCCAGCCATGATCCCTGAATAGATAGTCGAAACAAACGTTATCAAGGTCAAGGAGATTTACACACATGCAAACACAGGGGCGTGTTAGAAGCAGCAGAATATCGATCAATTCCTTTACATCGATAACACAGAGGTGTCATACAGAAAGCTGTTTCTGTAACCTCTGAGTGCTAACAATACAAACTGTCACCCTAACATTAATAAATCATTTAATTAATACAAATCATAGGAACAGTCACAGTCACCTGTCACAGAGGGGAAGTAGATGCCGACCAGCAATGTAAAAAAGCTGGTGATGTCGGCCAACACGTAGCGGTTTGAGTTCGTCAGAGGGTCGTCCTGGTCTTCCGCTGAGTCCATGTTCTGTCTGGCAATCAGGTCCCCCTTCTCATAGTAGGTTCCGAACAGGTTCTCTGGATGGGTGAGAAGGATGAAGGGAAGAAAAGAGTGAATTGAGTGAATGTTTCATGAAGACAAAACCAAATTTTTAAAAAAGGACATAAACAAGCTTTTATTCCAGACTGCCACCTAGTTAATGTAATTTTAGATTGCATTTTAATTCAAGTGAACACTAACAGGTTTACTTTAGCTCTCCAGTTATCAATAATTTCTACTTTTACATAGTAACTTTGATGCTCTTAGGTTTGTGTTACAATAAACGATAAAGAGACACACTCCAGATGTTATTTTGTAGTTTTGGGCTAAATTAGACCCGTGCTTACGGCTCCAAAAGACCTGGGCTAACTTTGGTTGATTATTTTACAACAGTGAATCCCAAAGTAGATTTAATGTGGTGTGTTTGACACTAATCAACAGATTAGTTATTGGTGCAGCCAATTCATTTAGGAAGTCTTTGATTAACTGTGACATTAGTGTCTTTTTTAGTGCAAAAACATTACATCTACTTTGAGTTAATGTTCTTTTGAGGGGGTGAATACTTTTTATAGGCACTATATTAATCATGCGCTCTTAACCAAATGTTATGACATTTTAATAACAGAGTAATAATATATTAAAGAGGCCATATTACGATCTATTCAGGTCATACATTGATATTGGGTTTCTACTTGAATGGGTTTAGATTCTTTAATGTTCAAAAAACACATTATTTGTCATCCTGTTTCGGATAAACTTCAAAGGGAGGAAACCTGCAACACTCAGTGTAAACATATCATTACTGTACAGTGGTTCAAAATAAGCCTGAGTGTACAAAATTTTGTCTGGTAAAAAATTATCCAACTGGGGCTCAGTAATGTAACGTGGTTCTCTCCTGCAGCTTGATTACTGTCAGTTTAGTTTGAACAAAGTGGATCTAGGGAATTATTTGTTGACTGTCTGGGAATTAATAGGGTTAATGTTGCTTGGAGGAAGGTATCAGGCTTAAGTCCAAATGCAAGTCGAGTAAAATCAAGTCTTAAGTAATCAAATTGGTGAATCTGACTTGAGTCCACATCTCTGCAAATTCCCATATCTTCTTTTTACATAAGAGATATAAAAAGACATTCTCATCCAATTTATCAAACTCAGTAAATGTTTACTCAAAAGTATATGGTTAAAACAAAATATATGTCACTCATATATATAAAATATATCAGTTTTCCCTGCAAAAAAACTGCAGCCACTTATTCACACTGTTATGTTTCCCCATTTGACAGACAACAATGCAATTTGGCAAAGCTTTTTTCCTTTGAGGAGAAAAAGCCACCAGTAAATTGTCACAGCAACATGTTAAGACAAGAGACAGAAAGAAATACATATTTGTGTTCTGCACATAGATGTGTGTACTTGTGTCCTCACTGTATAAACATTATACAGATCCAAACCGGATGAACCAACCTGCCAGAATTCCACTGGTGACCCCCGGGATGCCCTGGATCTGAGACACATTGTTGGCTGTGAAGTACTTGTCGCAGGTAGCATTGAGGAGAGGTGAGTCACAGAACATGCTCCACAGCTGGGTGGTGACTGTCCCATTAGCTGTCTCAACGGTCTTGGCACACACATCAAATGACTTCCACACTAAAGTGCGATTGCCCAAGAGACACACACTGGAAGGAAGAAAAGCACAAATGCTCTGTCAGAGAATTGTTGTAGTGGCTGTTGTGTGTGTTTGGTGTTAACAATTTGTTTTGACTTTTTTAGTAAAGATGCATTATCTTAAATCACAAGATTTCACACATTCTTCCCACAATTTGATTAGATTATATCCAGCACAACAACAGCCCTACAACTGTAAATAGTAAAAAGTAACTAAACTGATTTCAGTAAGTACTTAGTTGAATAATTTTTGTTTTTGTTTTTTTGCAATCTCACCAGGGAGCATTGATTTTGTGATGTGACGTCTAGGTTCAAAATGTGTTAAAGTCAGGTAAAAAGTAGATGTCTGGGTTATATACAACTGTTGACTCATCAGCATCTTAATGACGCAGGTTCCACCTAACAGCACACTGAAACAATAAAATTACTGGCAACCTAGTTTAGCTCAGTTTTAACCTAGAAGTCTTTAGACCTGCAAATCAATCAATTAGTACTTAATTGGGAAATAAATTCCATTAAAATACTGCAGTTTTATTAATTCCCAAGCCTTGAAATCAGTGCAGATTGTAGTTATAAACCTAGACTGTGTGTTTGTATATTAGCTGTGTATTGTATGTGCCCAGATGTGTTTCTTTGCCTGGCTGTCAGGGTTATGCATATACTTTGTGGCCAAGCTTATATTCTGTTGGACTGGTCACTGCTTACGGGAATATGGGAGGCTCGACGGCGGTCTTGATGACTCCGGCGTAGACAGCCAGGATGGAGAGAATGACGCAGGCCAGAAACACCAGGGCCAGCTTGTTGACGTACTTCACTCCGACAAACACCACCGTGGCCATGGAGGTCAACAGGATGGTCCCGTACACGCGCATGTTGTTCAGAAGGGCAGCCTCTGCCTCGGCACCCTCCAAGCCTTCCAGGGGAAAGATGGCTGCTTTTGGTGCTATGTAGATCTGAAGTAGAGGGGTTATATTAGTGTTTGTTTTCCCTGTTTATATCAAGGGAAAGCACAGCTACGTTTTTCTCATAAAAGTTCCATACAATCTCAGTTTTGCTCAAGGGCATCTTGGTGGTAGTTGTTTAGGGAGTGTTACTCATCCATTATCCCTCCTCACTTTTCCCCAGCCTGTCTGGGGATTTAAACTGGCAGATTTCAGGTCATGAGTCTTCTCCTCTAGCTTATTGTTTACTGCTGAATTTAATAAATCTCACCCTGGGTAAAAAAAAAAGCTGAAATATAATAAAAGAGAGGTGAGAAAAGCATGAGGTAAGTGAGGAGGACAACTCTGTGAAGTGTGAAAACATGTGATGCTCACATTAACAGTCCTCTACTGGAGCTCGGAGCAGCACATATAATTCTGCTCTGCTATTTTAATTCAGCTTAATTAAAGAACTCAAGCATGGTATTAATATTTGAAATGAACTGCCATTATTACACTTTTACTACGGGTCAATCTAAAAATAGTCCCATCATATAGAAAACGGTAAACCCCCTAATTAGCCCGTCAGTATCTGTCATCAGCTTTAGATGATTCATCGCGAAGCTGTTACATAAGCACGGGAATATCTTCTTTTTTAAATAATCATTTGGTTTCCACCCAAAAACAGTTAAATCACCATACAGTGGGAATAAAATTGACAAGAACGAGCAGGGAGTCATGGCTCATTACGGCCATTTGGCTGGAGAAACTGATCGGATGCTAAGAACAGCATATCACTAGGCAAACAAATCTCCTGCTTCACTGTGAACTGTTCATGCTTCCTAAAATAGCAGCATCAGTTTGTGTTCTTGGCTTGGGTGGAAGGATGAAACATATTCAAATCAGCCTTCTCCAGATCCACTCTTTACAATTCTGCAGGGATTGTTATTTTACAATGGAAACTAAGCCAGCTTTGACCCAGAAGACAGAATTAACCTCCAGGCATGATCAAACTCTGCATATCCATTAGAGGCATCCAGAAGGAGAATAATGGAAGAGTAAAAAAAAAACCACACTGGTATGTTGATAACAGTGGACCAAAGTGATGAGAGCTGTTTCAAGGAATGGTCTTGTTACTTTGCGAGTGTCTTGATCGCTCGCTAATGCAGTATTTGCATAATTACCCAATAGTCCATGCAGCATGGGGGACTGCAGTGGAAGAAATGTGGAATAAAAGGCTGAGGAGGAGGAGGAGGAGGAGGAAGAAGAGGAGGAGGAGGAGAGGAATGAAGATCGAGATGAAAGATCCCTGCATTTCATCAACTGATCAGAATTCACGTTGAAGAACACACAGCTTGAGAAAAAATAGCTTCAAAGAGCAATGAGGAGGAAAATAAACTGAAGGGGAAGAACTCAATGTGGCACAGAGCGCTGCTGCGTACTGTTCCATTTCTGAAGGGAGAACAGGATTTCTTTTCTTTTTTTCACTTTTCCAATTCACCGTTAATTTCACTGCACTGAAGATTCAGTGTCTGCAGCAATCAGGCAGCACAGCAATTTGCTATCAAGGATTTACACTGATACCAAAAGCTCTTCCTGGATTATATTCTGCCTAATTAGCCTTTCATAAAAACCTATTAAAGACACTGTGCAACAAAAAAAATTACATTTTCTGAAAAATAATCCTGTCTTTGTGTAACTTGTTCAGTTCTCTTGTTGGATGCTAAATGTGACGAAAAAGGTCGTTCTTGAATATTTTAAATCTTCGGTTTACTCTCCTGTTAAAATATTTTTGATGATTCATTTTTAAATTGGGGATTATACATACTATAAATGTATTGGCTGACCCCAGCCCATGGTATAAAACTGCACTTGACTCAGTCTTCGTAAGAGTTCACAAAGCGATGTCATGGATCAGAGGAGTGTGTTTGAAGAGTGTGGTTGAGGAGACATCAGTGATTGATTTTTGAATGCCTCTGTACTGCTAGTTTTGTTTGGCTCCTTGCCTCATGCCATTGAACCATTTCCAATATTGGCACCAGTTTCCCTTGGGCCAGAGCAACATGGAACCAAATCTTTTATGTATTACTTGCATAATTTAATCAAGAGGTCATTTTAAATTGTGACAATGCTGCACTCGCTGCACAGTGACATCGCCTTCCTCTTGAGAGTAGCTTTTGTGTTATCACTATGACAAAATTGTCAAAGTATGTGTTTATTGTGGGGGAAGGAAAAGCTGTGATTTGACTGGTCATCCTCTACTAACCTGGCAAAGCTATCCAATCATTTTCCCTTTCAACATTATAGATGAATTAGCTTGAAATGTCAAGTAGGCTGAACAAAAGAGACAGTTGACAGTTTGTCTCCTTTACTCACATCAACATGAACCCACTCACTGGGCTGTCACTGGTCTTTGTGTCTAATTTCCAGTCTGAGAAAACATGGCAGCTGTTCTGGAAATGTTGTCAAATTTTTCACCAATTATTAGCAGAGTCATTCTTAGAATTAATCTGGGGCGAGAAATAGGCCATAGAGGTGCAGAGAAATGCACCAATTTAGATCTAAAATGCCTAATTTGTTATCAAGATTGAGTAATTTGCAGGATGAGTCCCATGATCATCTGAATATTTACTGATTGGTCCGACATTCTTGGCTGAATCAACTCTGGACTGGATGTTTGGTGCTAATTCTTGAACATACACATTCATAGTCACCAAACTCAATGAGTGTGGCATCAAAAATCATTAAAACAGACGCCCTGATGATAACAGTAAAAAATACGAGAGAGGAGTAAAGAAGATGTTTCTCACCAAGAGGAGCTCAATCGCTCCCAGGATGTACATGGCTCCAGCATAGGTGGTACCCAGGTAGAAACATATCCCCACTGCTCCCCCAAACTCAGGGCCCAGCGAACGGGATATCATGTAGTAGGAGCCTCCAGCTGCACACAAACACAGCAATGTTAACAGAAACACTCAGAAATAGGTGTGTACGGTGTTTGTATGTAGGTACGTATTTGATTTAAATGCAATATACATCCTCTTTTAATGTGCAAATTTATCTGCACATTACTGTCCATTATCTAAGAGATACACAACAACTCGTTTGATTCAAGTTTGATATTTGAGTGCCATTTTGGCTATAAAAAATTTACGAAAAAGTTAATTCATTTTTGTTTCATATTCTACTCTTAAGCCTTATAATATAAAAATGAATAGCAAATGCCTATCGTGTTACCAGAGCCACATATAATGTCTGACAATAGTTGAACTATCAGCCACAAGCAAAATGTTGAATTTACAACAAAGAAAAGCAAAAAAATGTTTGCTATTTTTACTAAAATTATTAATTGATTGTCACACCTGGATCTTATTATGATCACCTCACTCATATTCTTA
Source organism: Morone saxatilis (assembly GCF_004916995.1). NCBI lineage: Eukaryota > Metazoa > Chordata > Actinopteri > Moronidae > Morone > Morone saxatilis. Next base: position 21,500,167 of record NW_023339740.1, on the reverse strand, counting down.
TAGACTGGTATTAGTATTTGTGTAATTGTTCAAATGTTCTTTTGTCATTGGCTGTAATTTTGGTTATGATGTTTTTATCAGTGCTTTTATTTCCTAATGGTAAAAATACATTAACAGAACATAGATAAATAGACCTTAATCAGCACTTTGCAGCAGCATCAAGGCTGGTACTAGTTATAACAGAGACAGTTATAATTGGCGTACACTTCCACTCTTCACCACAAGCCTGTAATTTGCTCTGACCCCTGCTGTATGCACACCAACTGGTAACACGCAGGCCATCATTACTATATAAACTCGCATTATAAAATAAAGCTACACTGCATAATGTGTACATTAATGTGTCTGCATACAGATACAAACACATTATTTCAGTTTTACATGTCAGGCATTTGGCTGTTGTTTTATTTTGTGTAAATAACATTGTGTGACAACAAGTTAAAGTGCACAAGATCCCAGACTAAAGCTTTAAATGTTTCTGGGGATATCAAGCTGCGCTGGGTGTAATGTGCCAAAAGCAATCAGTGAAAAGAGAAATTTAGAAGCGGACAGACTCAAACAGTGATGACTGTGTGGTGCCAGCGTCTGCTCACCCACCTGGCACTACTCCATTGGTAGCGATGGCACTCATCGAGATGGCAGTCAGCATGGTCTACACAGAGAGGGAGGGGAAACGACAGAGGAGCAAAAAAACGAGAATTAAATCATATTTATTTATTCTGCATAATACTGTGAATATGGAGAGTTGATTGCTGAGTTTCTCATCCTAAAATCTGTTAAAACACATAATTGATGGTTTTCTTTCATAAAACATTAATGAAAGTGAAGAATAGGTTTCCATTGGTAGACATAACAACGTTTATAGTCAATATATCTTAACTAATAATTTCAAACAATTCAAAAAGGGAGAAAAAGACAGCCTACAGCCATGCTAGCAACTCTGTGAAGCTGCACTCCGGCAAAGTGGTGCTTTGCTAATTTGCTAAATGCTAATGTCAGCAAGCTAACATGCTAACAGTGACCATGCTGATATGCTAGCAGGTATACTGTTCACCAAGTTAATCCAAAGACTGGAAACATCCAGCCTGGCTCTGTACCATCTTATTTAACCATGTTGAACTAATATTTGATAACTAGCACAGTACAAAGCAGAGCTGAGGCTAATGGGAATGCCACTTCTTTTACTGATATTTTGCCATAACTAACATGATGATAGAAGTTGAAGGAACATCATAGTTGTGACGATATTTCACCTCTCTTTCACCTCATTGTGGCGCTAAAGAAAAACAACTTACCAAAGTCATCTGGGAACCTTTAAAGTACAGTCCTTGTGCCAATCCGCCCAATATATAGGAGAGATATTTCACTAAATACGTAAAAACCTGCTGATGGTGCTAAAAGAAAAGCCAGACGATCACTTCAGTAATTAGGTTTTGTCCTTATGACTCGTCCTAATGTACCAAATTGGATGGCAACACACACGATAGGTGTTGAGATATTTCAGTACATCCATAGAGAACCATACACTGTCTTTAATTTTATGTCATTCGCCATTTAGTAAAAGTCACTTGCACTTTTTTGTCAACTTCAGAAGTTAACTTTCCATATCTTCATTTCCTCCCAGGTGGGTGTCCATCATAACAGCGTCAGGCCTGTGGTATGTAACATCAAAACACCCCCTGACGGAGTTAACGTGAGGACAACACCGATTTACAGCAGTGCAAAATGCTAAAGCTGACTGGTTGTTGATTAGATAAATAATAATGCCACCGGGCTTGTCAACAGCTGTCAGAGCACATTCAGACACCCAATGACAACTCTAATGTAACACGTAGGAGAAAAACACCAGAAGAAACGTAAGGGCATGCTAGAATGGAGATCACTAGTTCCCTGCAACACAAACAGGCAGCCTTCACTGGCCTGCAGAGGAAGAGAGGGAGAGATGAATGCAGCGAAGGGGAAGAATGGGCCAGGAAAAAATGACAAAGTGAGAAATAGAGAAAGAGGTGTGTGTGTGACAGTACAAAGACAGCATAAAGATTTCATCATTCTTTCAAACGCTATTGTTGAATTTCAGAGTGTCTTTTTACATTGTCTGCACATGAAAGAGAGCGACAGAGACAGAAAGAAAAGCATGAGGAGGAGATGTGAGAGCAGGCTGGTAAAAATCACCATCTCCTAAAAACAGCTTTTTCTTTTTCTTTTTCTCTTTTTTACTTTTCTGTAAATACTGCTCACTGCTGTAATTATAACATGTTTCCAATTGAATTGTGTCATTGCTTTCTGTTGTATTTATCATTTAAGTCATTGTTTCAATGTTCAAAGTATGACTTTTTATTGTCCAATGTATTTTAATACAGTTGATTCTAATTCAGCTTCAACCCAGTTTGTGAAAATTATCACATTTACAACAAATGTTGATGGAAGCATTCAGTGTACATTTACAGCAGCAACTGTGGTACAGAAGACAAACTGGGTAATTAAGATGCCCACAGTGATAGCCAACTACTTTATTTTATCTACAGCAACTTTACTGATGAAAACTCAAAGGGAAAAGATGTCACATGAACAGCACAAAAGTTCTTTAGATCTTACAGATTATGAATCAGACGGCTAAGATTATCAAAAAGATAAACAACAGCTGTTAAATGATATAGGATAAGTTTAAGGTAATTTTGAAATTGATTTAATGCTCATAATAAAGTTTCACTTTTTTGACTTAACTTTATTACAGTTTTGTTGTACTGTGTTGTTTTTGACAAATTTAATTCACAGGCACGTTGACTCTAAAATAAAGATATGCCATAATGACAAATCTTTAACCCATTAATGTAATGTAAAGCACTAATGTGAGGTTATATTGCAAGGTTTTACCTGGCTGTTGTTGTCTAGGTGTTGTTTCTCTAGTTTTTAAAGGAAAACCTAACCCTCTTATCTTTATAATTTTATATTCTGAATTATCACAATATAGATTCAAAAAGAAAAATCATAATCTATTGCTTTTTCTCTGTCCACTATTTTCATTGTGGAGACTTAAGAGGCATTTTGTAATTATTATGACAAACTAGTCGGTATCTCAAAAATTACAAATGCTTGTTACCACTGGATTCAGAGCAACTTCAATTTCATAATATGTGCCTTGATCAAAATAATATTAAAAACATATTTTTGTGAATTTTTGCAATTTTAAAAGAAAAACTTTGTCTGCCACATGTCTTAATAGTTTCAACCTCTAATCTGGGGCTTTTCTTTAACATACTAAATATAGCTGTTAGTCATTAATAGGTTAATATGTTAAAAGCCAAATATTGGTCCATAAATTCTTATATTTTGTTAAACTCTCAAATACGACTCCTCCCCTTGTTGTTTTGCATATTAATTTTTATTTTGCTGGTTTCTCATTTTGTGTCCGGTTGGCACATATGTATAACTTTTGTTTATCTGTGTTCTTTACAAGAAAAGTAAATAACTCCTCTTCCCCTCTGATAAAGAAAGCTGACATCCTCAGTGCTTTTGAAAAGGGTTACACACATAAATGAAAGATACTACAACAATTATTACTATCATTAATAACAATGAATTATAATTATTTTCCCTTGCTGTTGTCTAATATTTTTCAGTGGACACTGCGGTGGTGTTCTTGGATGAAATCTCAACATCTTCCATGTTACTTAAGGCACCATTATTTAGGTATCTTAGACCAGCAAGATAAAAAACAATAAAGAGAGCGAGACGTATAATGAAAGTCTGGTGAGTCCCAGCTGGTTATGTTCGACTATCATTATGTCCGTCTCTGTGAAGACTATAATGTGGTTAGTGTCACCTGAGGGCCCGATGGACTGACGATCAGGAGTGAAGAATGAGTGGGACTGGGCTCTGTTCCTCTCTCTAATCTGGTCATAATGAGGCCACAAGCTCTTCTCCCACCACAGCAGATAAGACAGTAATTGTTTAAGTGTTTTATCTGATGTGGGAAGCGGCCATGCAGAGGTAGTCCGTTGCATACTGAGTCAATGAATCACCACACAACTGTACAGGACAGCCACCAGTGGATTTTTAAAATTTAGACTTCCTAGTACAGTCAGATATAGCTGATGTAGTTAACACATGGCTCTGGCTTACATATATTTCAGTAACTGGAAGGTAAAAATGCAATATTATTAGAAAGGTCATATGCTCTTATTCTCAAAAGGCTTCATTTTGTTGTTAAAAAGGTAAATAATTTCAACAGGGGGGTGTCCCTAACCCTCTATCTGGAGTCATGTCTCCCCTAAAATATATTGTTACAGAGATGACTTTGTCTGAAGGTGTATTTTCAGCAGCACAGATGCTAATGAAAGCTCATAGAAACATTATAGAAATGCTACAGGCAGCATTGTGTCTCTATGATCCCTACCATGACAACACATTGCAACTTGTCAGATTAATCATGAAGGTGACACAACTCTATATAGCATATAGGCTTCACTATAGTATATACATTGATGTATGTAGTTTAGAGAATATTATAGATCCAAGATTAAATTTATACAAGGGCAGGACTGAGAGAGAAAAGCACTATTACAAATCTGTCTGCTACTTCAGCACCACGGACAGCACCATGGATTTCAGTTAGGATACTGATATTGGTCGGGGCCATAGATTCCAACTTGCACAAACCTCAGTGAGATAAAGGATCAATGAGTCAGGCAGACTACACTAACATTTCAACTGAGCAACCTTTCTGCCCTTGCTCTCTCTCTCTCTCTCTCTCTCTCTCTCTCTCTCTCTCTCTATCTGCTACCAGGGGATGGAGAGTGGGGATGGCAGGTTAACAAGGGGGATGTTTTTTAATCATTTTACTAACAAGGTGGTAGCCCTTCTCGTGCCCCCTTAAACTGTCTACTGATAAACAGCAATTGTGTTTGTGTGATTGTGCATTGAGTCTGGAGGGTTGTTTGTTCTTTTTTTAGCCTTTCCCGAACCAAAAGCAAAATTAAGAGGAATGGATTAAACAGTGTGTCTGTTTGCTATAACGTAAAAACTACAAACATTAGCATGTCCAGCTAACTTGTGTCCTATCATAAACTGTACACTTTATGTTTACTACCTAGGTCAAACCGGGTCCTAGGTTTGCTATCCTGCTGGGAAGTAGTAGGGTTTAGTTTCGGGGATAATAAATTACATGGTATTGGATCGGTGCACAGACACACATACTCACAGAAAGAAATGAGAAGCACATTGTTCAAAACAATAATTTAAAGGGGCTGCCATTATTAGTGTAAACTTAGAGGATGGTCAGTTTTCTCTATTTTATATTAAATAGATTTAGATTTTTTTATGGTTATTGCCTATTTACCAGTTTTTTTCAGTGTTAACAATGTCTACAAGACATTTTTTTAGTCTGGATCATGACAAGCTCCAGACAGGATGGTAGCAACAGTGACCTTTCAAAACTCACTCAAACATGTTGTCTCTGGTGAAACTGGTAATTTCACTTCTGTCCTCTATTTAATTCCTGATGGTCTCTCCGTCATTTTCCAGCTCTTTTAAAAAAAAAAATGAAATCCTATTTGGTCACTTTACCTTTACTTTTAGCAGTGTCCTAGTTTTATTGCACATGACCCTCTGGGCTGCAGACAGGGCCATTAATACATGTCATCAATCGGCTGCTGTCACAAACACAGAAGATCACTTTGACCGTCCTGCAAAGTTTGCACTCATCTCAAAAGGTCACACTTTGATTTGCTGCCAACGTAAATGGCCTTCAGGAGCGGATATAGTAGATTCAATTTAAGACTAACATTTTTCTCTTCTTTTCTCTTATTTTTTTTCCTTTTTCCAAATGAGTGATAGCCAAAAACTACTTTACCTGATGACCTGATGTGTGTCAGTACCTGATTGGTGGACTGGTACTGGAGGCAGCAGTGATCTGCAGGATGTGCAGCATCTTTTTTCCCACTGACCCACAGCCTGTGGCCTGTTTTTATCGTCCCACTTTCAGGCAGTGCAGGTAACCTAAAACTGTGACGGTTTGAGAGCTTGATAGAGTGTACGCCGTATACTCACGGTGTGCTAACTCTATCTTTCTCTATGAAGCCTGGAGTCTCTGCCTGTACCTCCAAACTCACATGCACCCACACGCCCTCTGGCCTCCAAGCGTGCCAGAAGAGAACGTCACATTATGCGGCCTCGCCATCTGTCTTATTCATGTGAGGTACAACAACAGAAAGCTTATACTGTATATCAGACAAAAGGGATCATTTCCTTCCAAGGCAGTGTGAATGCTAGCAAAACTTGAATAATTGCTAAGCTGAGCCCGAGGAATGTATTTGATGAAGAAGCTAATTTTCATTTTTAAGAAAAGTCTGCTCGCTGATATACCCGCGACACTGACTGCAAAGGACACTTTAGGTCTGTTTCTTCCCAAAGCTACAGACACACTCTGATTTGGCCTTTGGTCGACCTCGGCAGTTGAGCCGAAATTGGTTTTGACAGGAATGGAGTTTTTGCGCTGCCCTGAGAGCGTGCATCATTAGCATGCTTCATTACACAAATGCAGAATAGTTTTGTCGAGTACAACTTCATCAATTCACACACAATGGTAAAGTAGAAGTCTATTTTCAGTGTGCTGTTTATCACTTGAAATCCCTGTGGAAGGTGTACTGTAGAAGGCAAAAGTGTCAGGTGAAGGAGATGGTGGTGATTTTTACTTTCAGACTGACATCGGGGATCGAGACTGAGAACAAGAGGGCGAAATGCAGCTGTGCAAGAGGGAGAAGGAGAGAGGTGGACAAAAATTGGATGTTAGGTGGAAAGAGAGGGAGAGAGAGGCAGAAGAAGCAAAAGAGGAGAAGAGAGAGGAAATAATGAGACAGTAAAATGAAAAAAGGGCTGGAGAAATTGAGGAAGCGAATGAGACTAAAAAATGAAAGGGATGAGGGGAGAAAAGCATCCTTAGCATTTAAATGAGTCACGACAGAGGGCAGACCACCCATCCCCTCGCAGCATTTGGATTCAAGACCTGGAAGTAATGAGGAAGGCCAAACAACAGATGACTTTCCATCTAGAATATTAAACCTCATTTTATCTTGGTGACAAGCCTGCATTCATTATCTGGGCTAAAAATACACACATGCAGCGCATGTTTGAATATACGGGCTCAGAGAACACCGTCTGCAGTCATATACTGAGTTTTAAAATGGTTGTGTGTATAATTTCATGGTTAATGGCATAATGTGTCAGAGCTTTTCTACACAGAGACACATTCCTCGTATAATAATGACTCCCAGAATGTGCTCTGGTTCGGCAGCTCATTAATGCTCTGTCACAATGCTGCGTGACGGAAAAATAAGTGTGTAAGTGTTGGACGGATATGTGCTGCTTGTGATTGAGCGCCTAATGAAAAGTGCTCTGTCAGTGATATCCCATCATGCATTCTTGTGAATAAAACATGGGGTCACGCTGTATATTATCGAGCTTTACAGAATGCGTGATTCCTGCGCTCTTCAAGTCCTGTGGATTTCACTAAGGTGGGGATCACTGTATACATGTATGTACACACATACACACACACACACACACACACACACTCACTCTCTCTCGTGGTGTGTTGCTGGCAACCCCTGGAGGGCTTGGTGGTTATGTGTTATGTAAGGAGCTCAGGAGGAGAGAGGTGGGGGTTTCTCACACACGTTCATGCTCAGGCTTATCGCCCCAGGGCTCTGCAATGAGCACGGTGTGACTGATAAGAGTGTGTGTGTGTGTGTGTGTGAGTGTGAGAGAGAGAAAGATAGAAATGGTGAGAAAAAATTAGCAGGGGAAGGATGGTTAAATACTCACCAGTATAGGACATGTAAAGACACTGTAGTGTGTGCAGGCGGAAGAAATTTAGCATATCTGTGTTTTTGTGCATTTGCATGGCTTCCTGTCAAACTGAGTCTGAACCAGCTTTGATCTTCAAGGCTTTTTTCTTATGTATTTTTTTTTACACTGCACTATTTTTGACGCCAGTTTTAGTATCAAACAGAGCACCATTTTTTTTCAGAAGCGTCAGACTATTTCCTCTTTTAGAAAAAAAATATATCAACAATTAACCTGGAATAAAATGTGTGTTTTTTTCATTCATCATTAATGGAAATGTATTTTAATTAATTAATGCATATTCAACAATTATACTTTTCTAATCTAGAAAAAGAACACAGTAAAAAAAAAACAACAAAAAACTACTGCTCTCCTTCACTTTGCTGTTTTCAAAGCTATCTCTACTGTCACAGAGAAACATGATTGGGAAGCATATTGCCTGTGTGTCTGTGCAGGCAACTTTGCTATGGTTGGGATTTGAGGGGGTTGTTCTATAAATACACTCTGTGCTAGAGGAGAATCTAGGCTGCACAAACAGACATGCCAACATACAGTCCTGCCACAACGCACACTGCACACCAGAGAAATGATACACAACCCAGACAAGCTGACAGACCACACACAGTTTGAATTAAACTGTCCTGTACAACATACATATGAACTCCTTTCTCCTGAATAGATAAAATGTTTCACATTCAGTGAGGAGCCACAATGTATGTTCCCTGACAATCAAATGCACCAAACAAGTCAAACACAATCAATTTGTAACAGCCACTCAGATCACTGACAGCAGCGCTGCCGTTCCTGTGGGACAGTCTTTTGTAATTCGAGTCTCAAGGCCACGACAGGGTGTCAGTCCAACACCAAAGTCACTCTGACACATGACAGCTCCATGGCGCTGACATTAATGGGAACCAGGGAAGATCACAGTGTGTCATCATCCATTTTGTTCTTTTTACAGATTGAATGCGCTTCAATGAGGAATCTTAAAAATACAAGTGGAGTGACGAAAAAGCGGCAACTTGCTTCTTTCTGCATACCTAAAAGGGAACCTTGTTACATGGTACAAGGTCTCTGAAGAGAAGAAGCAACATCATACTTCCCCGATGGGCAGCACCATCACACTGGCTAAAATAAGATAAAACTTCCTCCCCTGAAATGTTGCCTTAATTAGGCTTTGTTTAAAGCAGGGTCAGTATTTTCACTTTAGAAAGTAAAAATAGTTTCTCGAAGGCAATAAAACTCTTATGAGTATGGTATTGTGTGCTCCAAAAGCCTACAGTGCTATTCACAGCTTTGTTCTACAACAATGCATTCATAATGAACCTTAAATATAAAACTATGTGTAGAAAGGAAGGTGGAAAACAGGATGCCTGATGTTTTGGTAACAGTGGTGACTGAAAGCACAAGACTGTGATAATCTATACTTTTCTTGTTGTCAACAAATCACATCAAAAGACCGAAACCAACAATGAATTGATCCTTCTAACAAGTAGTCACAGCCTGATACATGTTTTCCCTTTGCCATAGACCTCCATTGTTGTCCAAAAACTATTAAAAACACATCACTGCGGCACACTGCTGCGTTGATTGACATGTTCCTTCATTACCATGAAAATGGGCTCTGAATGTTTATTTTGAGTCGATCCCACATACACCATCCTGCTGTTGTAAATACTCACTAGCAGCTGAATATAGTCTCCAACAAATGCACCATTTACTCCTTTTGAGTAGTGTGTGCTGAAAACTATAACGCCCCGCTGTTTTAGGAAACTACTCAGCCTTTTTAAAAAAAAATAAATACAAAAAGTGCATAATCGTGACCAATTTTTCAAGATTGAAGTCTTTCAGCGGGAACGGATGGGCTTGTGGCAACAAACACACACTGGTGGTTTCGGTCTTGTCGGGGATTAGGAGTGACAATACCAAAAATATAGAAAATCTTCAGTGTTATCCTTTCATATGAATGTATTGTTAGGAATTAAGTTTTAAGACTGAACTGAATAAACAATGTAAGGTTACAGACTGTGTGCCAATTGTAAAGTCTTACCAATGTAAAAAAGATAAAAGAGACTACAGAAAGGCCAGACAGGATCCTACCTACTGAAAAAAACTAATGTTATTTAAAGTCTGCATTTTAGATACTCTGAAAGACAGTTTGTGACTTTTTGCAGAAGTAAAGTTAAAGAGGGAAGTTAAATTTCAGCTTCAGACAAACTAACCAGGAATGCCAGATTTGTGCTTGGGTATTTTTCTTTGAGACTCCACATGTGAATTTGTGGTACTCATGATTTCATGATAGAAAAACTATCCTTGTTAAACAATTAAGGAAGCATTTATGGATAAAATAACCACATGGGCGTGTACATTTTTAGCTAATCCAGTGAACAAAATACCTGACAAATTGAGGTACTTTATCACATTCATGCAAAAGTCATGTAAAAATGCTGCTCAGTAATTTGCAGCATTGCCTACAATGGCCTTAAGCAGCCAAAAACACAGTACCAAAGTAATGGCTGCGGTAAAAAATGGTGAACAAAATTTCTCATGAGAGCCTTCCCAACCCTTATTTTAATCTAATCCCAGCAGTTCATTAGATTATTTTAATCCACTGTTCTCAATGAAGGTAATAATGGTAAACATCTTTTACTATCGCACTGTGCGACCTTCTGATTTCAGGATAAACCAGGTCAGCCTGCTGCCTCTACCCACAGCGTGCTGCAACCGAAGGGCTTAAATAAAAGTAGGTTACACACTCACTGTGGAACAACAAATGAAGACGATGACGAAAGTCCCAATGACACCTCCGATTCCCACCAACCAGGTCATCCTGAGGAAGAGGATCACGCCGAAGATGTTCTGGATACACGGCAGATAGACGCCCATCAGAGTGCCGAGCTGGGGGGCCTGGAAGAGGATGAGGGAGACGTTATTGGACATTTCGTGGGCCAATAAGGTTAATTAATAAGCTCCATTTTCAACATAAGCGCTCATGATTGTAGCATTTTTTTGACATGACTTGTTATTTGGCATGTACAGTGACACAGTTTGTCCTGCAATTTAGTTTATTGATGAAGATGCGGTTTTAATTTTGAATCCCAGACAGCCATCAGACAACAGAAGGTAAATGTTTAGTTTCACTTGCTTATTTGCTATAAAACTGACACACCAGATGCGTGGCACTCCCTGAATGACTCCTGTTTCACTTTGGGGGCGTCTATGTGAATCAATGAATGTCAACACACCAGCCGTGCATGCTTGGAATCACAGTGTGCAAATTTGCAATAGTTGTCTTGTCTATTTTCTCTCAGGGTCACGTGCAGAGACAACTGAGCACAAATAAAAACACACTACAGATGGTCACACTGCCATTAAGGCAAAACAGACATTTACTTGTAGGACTTCACAGATTGTTACTTTCAAAGGCCCAATTTGTAATTGTTATATGGTGCTTTGGGTTGAAATAGCTGCTGTTGCCACATTACTGGCTTTGTTTATTTTTATTTATTGTAAACATGTGTTCTTCATTATGTCAGTGTTGATTCTTTTTTATTTTTTTTATTTTACTGCCCCTTGTTACCATTACAGCTGAACAAACATTTTAAGTATTTAAGTATTTAGTGTAAAGATAAATGTTTCAGTTCTTCCATCTACATCATCTGCCATATTTTACCTTTTATTTGACATTTTTTTAATTTAAAGATTTCCCACAATGCTTTCTGTAAATCCTTTGTTGATTAACAGAACAAGAATTACTTTGAGTCCCGGAAACAAAGAAAAACCACTGGAGGCAGGGGACCAATCTCTTCAATGGATGGATTATTTTATTTCTTTACAGAGCTCCTTGCAGTGGATTTGTTCTAGTTGGTTTTGCTGCAGTGACTGCCGTCCCTGGTGAGGATCACTGGACAAAGAGAGAGCTGCTCCGTGCGTCCTTATTCAGAACAAGAATCAGTTTCAAGGCCGTTCCATTGAAGGCCATTACAGACACTTGGAGACTGAAGATGTATTTTGTCACATGCAGGTTGATTAATAGCAGGTTTCTTCTCCTGAAGGTTTTTAGGATGTTCTTGATGTGCGTGCGTGGGCGTTTGTATGGACCTATTTGTTTGTGTACAGTATGTTTATGTGTGTGCGTGTCTGCACCAACATGATGGCATGTATTAAATCTGAAGGACACATCAGCTGACCCTGTACATAATAGAGAGATATTCATTTCCTGCTCAAGGACAGCTTGGCCAATAAAGGGTAATTATGCCGATATCCAGCCATGACCTATTTTACCAAGTGAGAGTGCAGACCTTAACTGTCACATCATTACATCACAGATAACACATGGACAAACCCTTCTCTGCTGCATCTCTACGCTTAAATGCAGACAAACAGGAGGAATAGAAGAGAATAGGTGATTAGTTGTGTAATTAAATATGTTATTACAGGTGAGGATTTGTCACAAAAGGGTGATTATTCCTCAGACAACAATAATACATCTTACATGAGCAAATTCATCAAATAGAGGATTACCATGTGTTTTATTTTATGTATGGTACCATACGGTTGAACTACTAAATCATGCATTTTCAAATATTCTGAGTTGTGTCTTGAATGGATAAAAATCCAGCACATATCAGATAAGTGGGTTCGATATAACCCTAGGGTTCACACATGGTGTTGTCCAAAAACAGGCCCAGCTTATTTCCATCCTAACAAGTTTAAGATAAGCAGCAACAGCAGTTTACAAATACAAATGTAGATTATGTCAATGCACAATGTGTAGGCAAGAAAGTAATAACTTCTGCAACACTGTTTTGCATTTTAAATGTTTTTTCTAACTTGAGCAAACAAGTGAGGGTAACAAGCACCATTATGTCTTAGTTTTATGTTTTTCCTGTTAACTAATGTTGGTGCGTTTATTATACAGGGAGTAGAGAATGAAGGAATGAGTGGTTTCAGCCAATGTGTTTTTAGAGTGGATCTCAGTTTTTGTTTGTCTCATGCACGTGAACACATACGCACATGGGCGGTTTCACGCTCTTCTGCTGATGAACATTTGGCGGCAGTAAGACGCCAAGAGACGTAACAAAGTGCCAACAAAGGCTGTGAAGAAGAAGACTGCTAACAAACAAAGATGGATGAAATATGCACGGTTTAAAATATTTAAACGACTGGCTTTGCTCATGATTTATGAGGATGGGAATGCATTCAACACGTTCGTTAGACCTCAAGGATAGACAGGTCTTCAAGTGAACATCACTCCATGGAGAAACTTTAAGCATCAGGTTAGATTTATACTGAATTGGCTGTTATATTAACATTTTATATTTAACATATATATTTAGAAACAGTGTTGATATAATTTGTCCACCAGAGAGCAATGAAAGGTTTTTGTTTGTCCTGCTCATAATCACAATTCTTTAACATGTGTTTATTTTTATTCTCTTTTTTTGTAGGTTAAAAAAGATATTTGCTAATATATCAGTATCAGACTTCCTGAACTCTCAAATATCTGCTGACATCGACCTCAAAGACCAGTATCAGTCGGGCTGTAATCTTTTATCTTTTGTCTCCAAAATGCATTATGAAATAATGATGTGCTTTGGAAAGTACCTATAACACAGCTTGGTTATCAGTGATGTGCTACTAATATATTCCTTCAAAAGTGGATATTAAATTTGCTCTAACCGGATGGACACTATACAAGATGGAGGATTTCAAAAAAAGGCCTGCACTGGGAAGCAACAGCAGATGCTAAATTCATGAACCCGACTTTTAATCAAATCATCCTGACAAGTGGCTGACATCAAATGAATAATATTGTGTCTGATGCTACAGTATGTGATTTGTTTGGAGAGGCTCGCTTTCCAGCATTAATAATGCACTGTTTGCAGAGAGGAGAAGAGAGAGCAAGAGCAGGGGAGAGAGAAACATAGAGAGGGAGCAAGTCCAAACAGGTCTCACAAATATAATTATCTTCTAATTTCTTTTAGATAAACAACAGAGCAAGAGCTCACACTCAGAACTGTAATTAGCGAGCTTATCGCTTCGGAAACCTGGTTGTGAAGACCAGAAAATGGCTTATAAACATGTCAAATCACATTATATCATATCATATGTGTTATTTGCTCATATACTGCATCACATACTGTATCGCATCATTATGTGACATAACATTAACACAATGTGGCATGTCATGTACGCAGGCAACTTATCATATACATGTATTCTGCACCATCTGTGATAAAAAAAATAATAATTTAAAGATTTAAAAATAAAATATAGTGCATCTACTCTCACACCTTTAGCTGGATTCTAAGCAAACTGTACTTCCTGTTCACGGTAGAAAAGGTAACAAAGACAATACTTTCTGTGTAGCTTTAATGTTTTCACTGAAAGTTGAGGGTGTTTTTTACAGATCCATCATAAAATCAGTCCTGGCCTTCTAAGTTGTTTGTTGGTGTGGAAATTTGAATGTGCAAAGCGAGGTTTGAGTAAAAATCAGTGGCGAGCAGCAGGGACACTTTTAGTTGAATCGCACATAAAAAATAAACCCATTTCAGCAAATCCAAACCATCTTCATCAGTCCTTCTGGTCAGATACAGTTTTTCATCAAATTAGACACAACAGGTTGAAATGTAATAAGAGTTTTAAAACACCATAAACTGTCCCTTCGTTTTACACATACCTTATAATTTTATCTTATCCTTGTTTTTACTGTTGCAGTTTTGCTTTTTATTGCATGCTGGTATATTGTCTATAATTGTCTTTTTGAGTTTGTGTTTTTTATTTGCTTTACTGCAAAATTCATCTTGCAGAACAATAAAAATCTCAATTTAACCACTTTCCTATTATTCTGCAGGTTCTTCTTCTTATATCCTTTACAGTTGTGTATCGTTTCTCCTCTGTAGAAGCCGTGATAAAAACCTACAATCCTGCCTCTTCAACAACTTAATCCTCACAGCAGGGAATCTCTCAACCTTCATCCTCATTGTGCTTTAATCAAAGATCCACATCATGGCCTCCACAGGTTGCTGGTGGGAGCAGCGGAGAACAAACCTCGTTTATCTCTGTCACCTTCCCCACTATATGATAATGATTTGCACAGTTTGTCTGTTGTCTAAGCTATGCAAATCAGATTGTGACTCACTGTGACTGTGCCCTTCAGTGTGTGGCGGAGAGGATCTTTCATCATCTGCTTGTCAAGGGTCTTAATAAAGTTTTTTTTTATGAATACTGAAATCCCGAATGGCCTTGTACCTTTAAAACTACATTTATATTATGTAAGCAATGAATGAAATATCACTGTAAGGCTGTATTTCCTCAATCTGAGGTTGGTTTGACAATCAAAAAGGTTCCAAGCCTGCATATTTCAAATATAAATGATTTGAGTCAGAAAGAAAGGGAGACCGATTTTATGTTAGAAAATAATTATAAGAACATGAGTTTACAATAACAAAAACAAACTATTAGGAATAAAAGACTAATTGGTCCTCAGCTCTTCTGAAAACTGACCAGACATCACATTATTTTCACCTCCAAATTCTTTTCCTTTCATGACTCCCAGACCACCCAGTAGCAATGCTGTAATTAAAAAGACGGAGTTTCCATTGACAGGTCCTTCGGGGACTTGGTGTGTAATATACATTAGCAATCTGGTGCTGCAGGTAGAAAGGTACCCCTGGCATCAGCACTTTGTTGTTAGACCCAAAACTGCTGCTGCTGCAGAAAGTGGTCTGAGGTCAGTTTGTAATAACAAGTAAGTTATTAGAGGAAAACCTGTGAGTATTTACGTACTGTAGTGTACAATAGCAGACATAACACCCACACGAGGATGAAGGCTCTGGAAGTCCTTTCAAGGTGGGCGATTATAATTAAAAAGTATTTCTAAAACTACTTTGTGTTTCGTGGTATTTGAAGTCAGAAAGGTGAACACATATTTTGCAGCCCCTTTTATTTGGCCAAATCCTTTGCGGTATTCACTTCAAACAGATCAAAACAGAAAAAAGAACTGTCTGAGAAACAGTGGCAACCAAGACACCAACTTCCTAGATCGTTGATTTTATCAAAAATAGATAAGAAAAAAAAGTATGTCTTTGTAAATTCAAATAGCACGTTGAGGTTAGACTGCAGGATCCAAAACAGATAACATCTTGTCGTAAGTATTTTGCTGGAAAAGCTTAAAAAATACTGAAATGAAACGTTATTTCTGTCCTCTATTGGTTTTCATACATATCTGTAGACTTGGAGGCAGGTTAAAAAGCACAGAACACCTGAAAATACTGATCACAGATTATACTAATCTGCCCTAAAAGGTGTGTAAATACTGTTTAGTATTACAACAAAAAAGGTGTTTATGCCCCACAGCCCTCCACAGGAGAGTTACATAGCCAGAGTACGCAATAACCCTCTCCAGACTACAAAATGTCATTTTCCCCGCCTGCTCACCCACACAATGGAGAACCACAATCAAGCAGACCTCGTATGTTGGCTGCTGTATGAGTGTCTGTGGCAGCTCACAGCTGAGTGATAAATTATAATCCAGATTCAACAATAGGCGCGCTTCGAAACACAGTGTTTGTCTGCTAGAAATCCTGGGTGTTACATAAGATGTACAGACACAGATAATAGATACAGAGAGGGCTTACACTGAGTCTGAGAACCTGAACATGATAAAACACCTCTGTGGATTTGGTAAACAACCACCAAAACCAAAAAAATCTGGTGAACTAATGGATACTTCTAATGACTTTATATTGAGAAATAGCCTGAAACAGATGAAACGCTTGTGTATGCATTGAATCAACGACCCTGTTGGGGGAAAGGGGCTAGACGTTTATTGAAAGCGCCGCTTTTCTATTTTCACTCAATTGGTGTTTCATTTGTTCATTTGTGGACAGGGATTGCAGTCCAGACCAGCATATCCTCTGATAAACGCACACACACAGGCAGAATGAGTGTCTGTTTAATGGGCTGGGAGCCAGCAGAGTGATGATTTCCCCAGAGAGCGGGCCACCGCGATCAAAGGCAAAACTGACTGCTGCAGAGCCACAGGTAGTGGCAGCATGGCACCACTGAACTAGGAAGGAACAGCTGCCCCCCGACCCCCTGGGAAGTGCAGGCAGCCCACTGGATGGATGGCTCAGGTGTGTTAGAGGCACAACAGGACCTTTCGATACATCTGCCGGGGCACCTACTGCAGATTCACTGCCTCCTGCTGCCCCTACCACTTACCACTAGCCTTTCACCAGGCTGGACCTTTCTCCCGGACTCTCTCCAGCCTCTACATTCTTCATGAGTGCTTTATTCACTTGATCCACTGAGCTCTGAAGCAATATCCAAACACTACGTCATTCTTTTCTTCCTCATTCCGACACATCTTCATCAGTAAAACAACTCCACTGATTATTTGTTTAAAAATCCATGTTTAAGCTTTCCTGAATGCAATTACGGTCCTCTCAAAGCAAATGTGACTTTAAATGTTGCAGAGCCTCTTATGAAGGAGGTGTGATGATGGTTGGGTCTACAAAACATGTGCCTGTGACGTGTATCCCCTGACAAGAACACTGATATTAGACGATTCTGCAAAACCCTCTGCAAAATTCTTGCTTTTTATAATATCTGTACATGAGAGCTATAGTATAGTTAAGGTTAGGGAAAGATTGTGGTTATGGCAAATAAAATATAATCAAGATCTGCAAGATCTCTGCATTAGGGGTTACGCCATATGATTTCTTACCAAGAATACATTTTTAAAAATGATGGCTTTGTACTTTCAAATAACTCACTGAGATTAGACTGTGGTATCCCCAAAGATAACATCTTGGCCAATTTGTCTCCTTTACTTACTTACTTCCTACTTCTTCAATATAAAGTATGTGCATGGCAACCACTGAATAGCTAAGTTTAGGGAAATGTCATGGCAATGAGAAATAAAATACAGTTACAGTGTGGTTAGTTTGTTGCTTGTCTGTGATGGGATGCAACTCTAGTCCCCTGCATGAATGCCAGATGCACTATAGACTCATCCACCATCCCACTACTACATTAAGAGTGCACTACTTCCTGCGTTGGCTATTGATGTAAATCGTGACATACATCATCAATATCAACAAAAATTCTATCCCTCACCTCAACAGTCAACATTGATTTCTTTTAACCTTCTCTGCAATGGTTCCCACCCCAACTAAACCTAGCTTTAAGGACGATGTTTATGTTTTATGCTTATTCCAAAACACTAAAACCTTTTAGACCTACCTTGAAAACTGTAATTTCATACTGTATATTATTTGGCATCTACTGCACTAATCATTATTTTCCTTCTCTTTCCTCATACCCCCACAGTCACGACCCTACTATGGACATCTCCTGAACTCCCGAGGCTAGCACAGGTAGCACTTTCTCTCTACCGGCATTAGAGTTGGAGAAGAGTTAAAAAGGCAAGGTGAAAGCAACTTCATATCCTTGGTTAGCTGCAGGGGACAGAAAATGAAAGAGGGCAGAGGAGTAGGGGAGGAATGTGGGGAGACTGCATACATCTGAAAGGAGTTGCAGGAGAGAGGAAAGGAAACGTCCAGGCCCTCTGGCTCTGGGACACCCTGCCAACTTGCTTAGGTTGGCAAAACCAGCGTCATCTTTTAACTCAGTTCTTACAGGATTTCTTTATGCTCTCCAGCAGGACTAGGATCTGCTGCATATCAAAAACCCTCTGGATCTGTGGTCGAAGGTTTATTAATTCCTCATCCGAGCTGCATCTGTCTTTGTAGGCCAGCTGATCACGATGTACAAACTGTAGGACCATTCATCAAGTATAACAGCATGACATTTTTCATTTTCTACAGTGGAATTCCACCAATAATAAATTAATTAGTCAGATATTAATACACCAATATACCACATTATATACGACACATTCTTGGATTTCTCTGTCTGATTTGGTACGAACTTAAAAGAGAGGGAAAGACTCAAGGAGGAGAGAGGAGAGGAGACAAGCAAGAGAAGATGAGAGGAAAGAAAAAGAGAAGAGAGGATGAAAAAACAGGATAGGAAAGACAAGTTGAGGAGAGGAGGCAGAAACAAAAGGACAGGAGAAAATAAGAGGGGAGAGGAGGAAGATAACAAGAGAGGATAGAAGAGGATGAAGAGAAGAGATGAAGAGAGGAGGAGGAAAGAGAGGACGAAACAGAAAAAGGAGAGGAGAAAATACACTTTAAGTTGTATTACTGTGGAGGCAGAGACAGAAACACGAAGTGGAGCGGGTGAGGTGGAGGGAGGGAGGGAGGGTTCTGAGGGAAAGGAGGCTAATGACAGAGAGGGAGGCAGACTGGGAGCTTGTAACGCCATCTCCACGCTCTGCTGGCCAAACAGGAGCTGATAGGGCAAATGTGTTTCTGCTCAGGTGTGCTGAATTATTAAACAGACAGCGAGAGGAGAGGCCAGCGAACATCAGCCTCCCTGACCTGCTGCGGATGAACCAGTCACTCAGCGGTCAACACTGCGCGTTTGTGCGTGTGTGAAAGCGTTATCCACTAGTTATCTGTACAACACTGACTGTTAATGTCCTCTGTGGTGCTGAAGGCTCACCACCTCCAAATAGCATCTACATGTGTTACTAGAATATTCTAGGTTAAAAGACTCCACAAAGCCGCAGTTGCGAAACCTCTTTTTAGCTGCACTATCACATTCAAGGCTAAAAGTCTCCTTATCCACTAATGCACATGTGCTGCTGAGCAGGAGATACATTGAATCTCTTGCCTTCTGAAATTTAGGTCAGCAGTAACCTGGCTTAAATATGAGCACGAGAGGTGAGCTAAAAACATTTTCTACACAAAGAAAAAGGTAAATCAAACTATACAACATCTTATCTTAAAACTAACTATAAAAAAAGATTGTATGTATCTTCAGATATTCAGGATTAAAGCAGATTGTTTGAATCAGCTCAATC
Source organism: Morone saxatilis (assembly GCF_004916995.1). NCBI lineage: Eukaryota > Metazoa > Chordata > Actinopteri > Moronidae > Morone > Morone saxatilis. The sequence continues at coordinate 21,480,387 of NW_023339740.1, read as the reverse complement.
AAATTTGATAATGTAATGCAAATGGTGCTTGACAAGATTATTTATCTGTCTTATTGACCGTCTTTAACAGCCTGAAATAAGATATTAGTAAGACTATTTGTAAGATATTAGACTTTCTTGAATTGTCTTTTAGTTTAGTAGAGCTGAGAACATTAGTCGATTAATCCATGCTGATTGATGGACTGAGCTGGTTCCAACTTCACAGATGAGAGGATTTGCTATTTTTTTGTGTCACATATGACTGTAATATCTTTGATTTTTATCTATCTTTTTTTTACTTTTACTCAGGCAAAACAGGACAACTGAAGACATTATTTTGGGCTCTAAGCAGCATGTTTTTACTATTTTTTGACATTTCATAGACTAAATAGTTAATTGATAATGAAAACGATAGTTCTTTGCAGCCCTACACTGCAGAATGAAAAATACTATGCCCGTTAGCCTGGTGTCTTAACTAAGTGGGCAAAATGTGAGGCGTGAACTAGCTGCTGTGAACTCATGTGCACCATGTTGTAATATCTAACATGAATTGACATTAATCAGGGTACACCCTTCAGAAGGCTGCTTATGGGAATACTGATCTAATGCATCAAGAGAGGGAGGGTGTACGGGGGGAGGGGAGGTCAAAGATACGAGCAGGGATCATAAAACACTGAGAAGGAAAACAACATTTATGTGAGGGAACATTACACTGTAAAAAAGGGACAGAGAGCGTATGGAATGATGTTCCTGTAATTTTTGGCAAGAGCACTGGACTCGGAAATTACTTATAAGTAATAGAAGTAAAGAGGTTCATGTTTTGTATTGTGTTTGGTCACAATAATATTGAGCGAATACTACAGCATATATTTTTTTTTTATTGGACAAACTAAATGTAACAAATTCCAAACCATCCACTTAACTTGATTTCTGAACTATTAAGACTAAAAGCCAAACTTTGGCTTGTATGTTCAACAACAACATCAAGGCAGGACCTAAACTAAACTAAACTAAACTAAACTAAACTAAATCAGCCTTTTATCATCTAAAACAAATAGCAAGAATTAGAGGTCTCACATCCAGACAAGATGTGGAGAAGCTAATTTTGCCTTCATCTCCAGCGACTACAAAAGGTCCCTTGTCTCGTCTCCCAATAAAGATCATTAGCAGCAACATATTCAGGACCGGAGACCAGGAGAACTGAACATATAATTCCTGTTTTTAAATGTTCCACACTGGCTTCCATTAAGTTATGTAACAGATTTTTACTGCTCGCTTTACAAATCAGAGCCAAAATACATTTCTGATAATTAAGAATAGAAACAGCAGGTCACTTGGGGGAAGCCGTAAAAACAACACAGACTGTCACTTTATATGGTTGTTATATTGAATGTGTTAGCTAAGAGTTGAGTCATCCAGCAGATACAGTTAGATACATTAGCACTCATTTGAGTTTCTGGCCACGTCCAATATTAAATAAATACATTTTTTTTGTGCTAGTTTTGGTCTCCACCAACTGCTTAGAGAAATATCTGTTTTTTAGCTGCTAAATGCTCCACTATTATCATCAGCTAGTAGCTACTTTTGTCATTCTGTTGTTTGGTGCTTTGCAGGTAGAGAAGAGGGTTATTTTTAAGACGTTTTTGCTGAAAACAGCTGCCTGTTGCCATTGTTGTCATGGCTGATGAGAGGGGTAACAGAAACCAAAACAATGAGCTGAAAGATGCTACAATGTCCCAAAGACTTGAGGGGAACTGCACAGTCATTAGATTATTCTCTTTCGCATACAAGTAGTCATGTGATAACCTGCTAGAGATCCCAAAATTCCCAAAAGTCATGTGATCCACTGTTCATATAAAAATATTGATTCCTGCCTTATGTTAAACACCTGAATTGCTCCTGTGTTTGAAAGGTGCTGCGCAAATAAACTCGCCTCGTTAGGTCAGATTTCAAATGATAAGGTCACGGAGGAGAAAATCACAGGCAGATTAGCTGTGACTGGTTTCCTTCGTAACCTGCGCGACCTCCAGACTGCTCCCTCATGTCACATGCCAACCAAATCTCTAATCTTGGCTTTCACACTGCGACAAAGAAAGCCCGCTGCCTTGCTCTCTCCCTCTCTCTCAACTCTCTCACTCACTCAAGGGAGCAATGATGAAGGAGACGGAGAGCGAGGACGGGAGAAAGGGAGTGGAGCGAGAAATAGAGAGGGATGGCGATAGGGGGAGAGAGTTAGAGAGGGGTCGCTGTGTGAGCGATAAAACGCCACAGGCAGCCTTAATGAAAAGCCTCTCATGGCGATGGAGAGATTGCCTGTGGAATGGGCTGCTGATTGGAGAAGCAGCAGCTTGGTGTAGCGTGCAGACTAATTAAAGTATTGAAGGGGTTGGGGTGACAGGGGGAAGATTAGACCTGCTCCCAGGGTTAGCCGAGCTGAGGAGAGGCGGACAATACACCTCACATTTGGGACAATTGGGATGGATGGGATAATGGGGGAATATACCACGAGCAAACAGCTCCACGGTGAAGACATCTTGAACCGATGCTGTACTCCCATGTGGACATTGTTGTTGTCTACAGCTGCTACCTGCGTTATTTGTACGATCAGGACATAATAGAAAATAGCTTTAAAGCCTGTGTAAAGGTTAAATCTCTTTCAAGAAACAGTGTCCCCATTACTCTTGATAAGCCACAGATCTCTATCAACTATTTTCACAAGGGCAAGAAAGTAGTTCCAGTGAAAACTGTTGAGGTCTGAGGATTATTTAGATAAACTCAGAAATTGTTCCTGGAAAGAGAGGTTGTTGTTTTCAAAAGTAATTTGAATTGCATGCTGCTGGAGGCAGAAATCTCAAAGACAGATATCTAAAAACCTGTGCATATACATCCGAAAGTACCTGGAAGGCTGGATACCAATAAGCGAGTGAAAAAATATTCTATTATAATATTTTTTGCTCATTTGAGCGAGCTGACCTTTGTAAATATGAAAATTAACTATGGTTTAATTATATGTTTTGTGCTCAAATGGACTTATGTCAAACTGTTAGTCATCCTAAGGGGTTGGGAACATCACTGCTGTCGGTCAAGTGCTTCCACAGACCCATCAAGATCCTCTATTCTATTCTATTCTTGCACTTAGGGGTTTATTCTTGACCTTGGATATAGCAGTTTGACAGAAAAATCCTGCTGAATTACTTGGTGTTTTACTAAAAAACCAAAAGAGTATTGAGCTTTTGAAGCACCATGAAACATTCTTCCTCAAAACCTCTGACTGCATGTTTTTATTTATGTAGTTGTGACTTTCTTGAAATGTTTCCTTTTAATGTTCCTTATATGTATTTTAATCTGCTTGAGCTGCTATTGTTTACCCGAATGTTTGTAGTGTTATCCTGTTGTCAATTAAAAAACAGCTGTGGTAGCAGTACTCAGGCACAGCAGCGCTTTGAGCTAAATGCATGTTAGCCATGCTCACAGTGAAAATGTTAACATGCTGAACTTTAGTAGGTATAATGTTTACCATGTTCAACATCTTAGTTTAGCCTAAACAGAACAGAAACAACAACAGAAAGTACAGCTGCTGATTTGAAGGTGACCTACTTATTCATAAACCAAAGTATTATTATCATTATTAGTATGATGGCACTAAATTAAAATGTCCAAACTTCATCAAAATCAATGCAATATTGGTTAAGACTTTTCACTCAAAACCAACAAATGTCAACCTGCTGGTGGCGCTAGAGGGAAAGTCAGGTGATCAAAGTCAGACCACATTATCATCTGACGGACATGAATGTTTTTTTAAATTCAACACATTTTATAGAGATCCATCCAATAGTAGATATTTTAGTCTGGACTAATGCAGCCAACCGACATTGCCATCCCTAGAGCCATGCTGCTAGTGTGGCTAAAAATTAAATATGTCAGGTGATAAGAACTGAAGCATCTCCATGACAACTCCATCTGCTGATGAGATGTGGCTGAAATCTCAACCAGAGAGAAAAAAAAAAACTATTCTCCATTTTTATGTAGTTTAACAGTGTGTTTGTGTTGTTTTTGTCATTATACATCATGTAAGAAAGACACACATGCAGAAATCAATACAGTACCTACAATCCTTATCTCCACTGTCAGTTTAAAATGTTTTTTTCCACAGAGGATCTTGATCTACAGGACTCATCTGGATGCACAGTGGGGGATAGAGACAGTATCTCAGATAGTACACTGGCATCCAAGGTCATTATCAGTGATTCACTTCAAGGTGAAAAACAAGAATAAAAACCTGTCTGAGTGAAAGTGAAACAGATGGGGTCAAAGGTCATAGTGAAGCTGTCAACCTGTCACTGCTGTGGCCGCTCGCGATGTGTAAACTGTGTTTTACCTCACATGGTCTGAATCCGAGTTAGAGTTTTAAAGTGTGTCAGTGTGAAATATGTTTTCCACCAATCTATCGCGCTAATTTCCATTCATTATTTGCATTATCATCATCATTATCAGCGTCTCTTCTCATTGCAGCTTTGCAATGTCACATCTCGCCTCGCTGCTAAAACCACCATTTCCCACAGGATTAATAATGTAGCTGCCTGTCTGTCTATCAAGTGCTGAGAAGAAGAAAAAAAAAAAAACACAAGGCCTGAAAAGTAAACTCCTTCCTGCTGGCATCTCAACACCCAACAGCAGAAAATACCAGGGGATGATGTGGAAGGAACTCATTAGTGAGTGGCATTTAAGATGCAATCCAGTAACGCAAACTGGGGATTTATAATATCAACAGAGTATGATTGACAAGTTCTAAACTGGTGGAGTTTTTCTTTCTCTCCAGTGAGTTTGTTAACAAAACCATCAAAAACTCTGCTATTAGGGATTAATGATGTAACAGAAAGTACTAATCTATATTTGGTAACACTTAATGACCGTTCCTTGCCAACAAGCATAACAACCCTTCCTCAGGTGGCACTAGATGTCCAGGATGTGCAATAAACAGTATTAGAGCAGCAAATGCAAATCCACAGCAAAGAGATTTATCTGTGCACATTGCATCATACTGAGTCAGACTGGTGTAAGTTGATTTTAATTATTTGTTTTTAGAAGGCATCATTTTTCATAACCGAAAAAAACCTGCCCCCTTATGTCCAGACAGCTTAAACTATCATTTCAACATTATTATTTATATTGTAGTCAGTAAAATCATTAGTTCTGTTCTGTATCAAACTGGTTCTGCAGCAACATGAAAACTCCTCCGCAAAGCCGCAGCATAAATATCTGATAACATTACGCTGCTTTTAGGGACACTGCAAGTATATCTAATGTTTACAAATAGATGACACCTTAGCAGTTATACACTTATAATGCACCATAGAAATTATTATACACAAGGACCCCAGAAAAAACCATTAGAGCTTTTGTGTTTATTGCAGCACACTTAAATCTAATTCATTGCCATTTTTATTGATTTTTATTCTTTTTACAGTAGAAATACTAGGATTTTCTTTTTTTTTTTGGAAGGAGCAGGTCAGTTTTACCTGATTTTTACCCAGACATCCTTGTGCATCAGTAAGTTGTTGGGTTTGCTGCTAAAGACGACACAAACTGCCATAGTTTACAGTAGGTCCTCCTGTGTCGAGCACAGCTCAGAATATGGTTTAGTTGATAGAGAAGATAAACATGAAGAGAAAATGCAAATATGCTGCAGACAAGGCACCACACTACTTTTTTGTGTGTTTTTGTCAGACGTTTGTATTATTATAGGTACTATTAGGTATTTTTGAAAATAAAAACTATTTTAAAAACCTATTTTGATCACTGATTAACATAATTTTACTGTACTTGTAACTTGCATGTACAATGTCTCTGTAATGCAATCATTATTTCTATGAACAATTACCAACATAATCCACAGCTACAGCCAAATGCATACAATAAATGTACCCAAATTTCAAACCATGTTATCTCCGCCATAGAGAAGATGACTGTTTACAGCGAATATAATAAGCATACACGGATGTACTGTTGTGTGCACTGCATCATATGTTTCTGTTGGCTTTTGTATCATACCTTGACGGGTTTCTTGCGCGATGACTCTGCCTCGTTGTTCTCTGCCTCCTCGTGCTCCTTGCTACCTTGGGGCAGGTTGGAGTAGTTGGCCAGGCTGCTGAGAAGAGATGACACCATGGGGCTGGTGTCCATCTCCTCCTGCAGAGATACAAACACAAACAGGAAGGCTGGAATCAGTCTTTTTATCAAGGTTTTGAATGAAAGTAGAGGTCGAAGAGATTTAAGGCCAAACCCTCATCTTTACTATACTTGTGCTTTTTAACCCCCTCATCCAGCCAGGTGAAGCCGGTACTGTAACACTCAGAGTACTACACATTTAGTTTAGTACCACTCTGTGCTAAGACCACTATTTCAAATTCCAATCCAACTGGAAAAAAACACAGAGTGCTTACACGATACATTGTTCATTTTCTGATTTTGTTTTCTTTTTTCCTGTTTAATCTAGAAATCCCACTGCGAGCACGATGTAAACACACTTGTGCAGGGCTGAGGCAAATTGCCTCCTTGAAGTTCTGTTCCTGTAGCACTCTGAGATTTGCTTGCATTAACCTGAAGTTCCCACATGCCCTTCACACAGTAATTACCCTCATTAATCGATGTCAGAGCCCCTATTCAATCACTGAATTGTGAGAATGAGTGTATCCTGCTTCTTACGATCATGCCTGATTGTGTGAGCAAATCAGTGTGTGCAGAATATTGGATCGTACCTCAAACAAGGCCATGTTCTTGCCATCATACTGCTGGCTCTTCTCTGCGGCAACATCACTGCTGTTGATGAAGGGGCTGCTCTCCTTGGGATTACTGTCACCTGGAAGACATAAACACACACACAGACCTCCACTTTTAGACTGGACTGAAATAAAGCAGACCACAGAGACACCAAAAAAAAAGGAAAATGCACGAGCCAGACACGAGCTTCTTTGTGTCAAATAGGCAAAGAAAGACACACAGACAGAAAACTAGAGGACGTCTGCCAGGAGAGGAGGGGAGGCTTGTTGTCTCCATAAAGCGCCCACAGTCAGAAATGCAGAGAAACAGAACCATAACTAATGGAGTGTGCGTTTACAATATGTGCAGTGCTATATATTCCATATGGCCACAGGAGGAACACACACTGGAACATCTCAATCAGTTTTACGCTACACTGACAAACAACAAGATCACAAGTTTGAACACCAACACAGAGAAATAATAAGAAATGTTCAAATGCTCGGCAGCTTTTTACCCTCAAAACACAGAACGCTAGAAACAGTGTGATGTTATTTAGGTGACAGCTTGCTGTAGGCATCATGACTCCATCGAGAAGCATCTGTCTACGAGTTCACAGTCTAAGGCAAATCTTCAAAACAAATAAATCTTCAAAACAAACAGTATTGGAAGGGCAGCGTCCATCTCTCGGGAGATTTATTGATCGGACCCTCTGCAAGATCATCTAGAAGCTCACTGATTTCCGATTGAGGTTTGAAAATGGATTACATACAACACAAGACCTTGGTCGATCCATTATTGCTATGCGACTGTCCCACTTACAAAAAAAACACATTTCTTAGTTCTCTCTCTGTGTTTTCCCAGTTTGTTATTAATGGTGTTAAATGTTAGGTCCTCAAGAGTGAAAGAAAACCAAATTGACCATAAAAATCACAAGAGTGAGAGAAAGAATGAGCTAACCTTGTTTAATGTTAACATGCTAGAAATGCTAATTCAACAGCAAATGTAACGTGTTTATTGTGAAGCAGCCACAGGAAGTCCCGAGTAATGATCAAAAGTAGTTCTAGCATCATTATCGAGCGTTAATAAAGGTTGGTATTTGTTTAGCTTAGAACTGGTAACTGCAGGTGTTCACTGCAATATACATATCAGAGGTAAGAAACACCTTTGCTGCTGCTAGAATTACGGCAGCGCAATGATGCTTCTATTAGACACCTGTGGTGACTCTGTGGGGACATAGAAGGTCCCGCTGTCACTGGTGGGCACCCACAGGAATTTGAATACAAATAAGAGAGCGACAACTTTCATGGAAGCGACAAAAAAAACTGTAATTGGTCAGCTTGGGCTGCATGCCTGTTTATCGTGTGGGTACATTTATTGCAGGTTGAAAAGAGATTTTTAGCGACACCGCAACTAACCATTATTTTCATTGTTCTTATTTTCATATAATCATTGATTAACTTTTCAAGGATTCCAAATTCCCATCACAATTTCACAAAAATCCCAAACATATTTTGACCAGCAGTTCAAAACTTAAAAAATATTTAGTTTACAATAATATAAAAACCAGAAACTGTAAATATTTGGGATTTCTTCCCGGATTCATCGATTATCAAAATTGGTGGATTAATTGACCAACTGATTTAGCACTAACTGTAAGTGCTGCTTTATAATAAGAGAAAATAAGAGGATGTGAACGTGAGTATATAACAGAATTAATCATCATGATGAATGCACACTAACTCTTCATTCAACAAATCTCGTGTAAATCTATACAGTAAAGACGATGACAGAGATGTGGTTCAACAGACGACCCCTCACATTTTTAAGCATGTTAAGAATAATAACACACCACGACACTGAAAAGACAAAATTTGAGTCTAACTTGATTTAACACAGTTGATTGCAGAGGTTAAACGCCCTCGAACCCACCCCAGTTCTGTTAGGTACCAACAAGGCCTCATGTGGATCTAGTGTGATTTTACACCTCTCATCTAGAAATATAAATAAATTCATTTTGTTCATCAGTGAAGGTCTGGGTGGCGAAGGCGGCACAGAGTAAGCGGTCCTATTTGCGCCTTCCCCTTCGAGCATCTCTTGAGGGAGACAGCAGATTGCTCTCCCTCTGGCTCTCGGTTCTGTCTTGGACTGAGCACCACGAGACCAAGTTATTTATAGCCAGGATGCTGCAGCCATGTGCCATGACGTCGGGGCACCGCTAACAGCCGGCGTGCTGTTCTACAGAGACAGAGCAATAGGGCCAGTCAGACAGGGACACTGAGAAAAGGGGCCGCGCATGAAGATTCGGGGCACGAAAAGAGCACAAAAAAGAACGAGAGAAGCTGGCAGAGGAGACGTTAATACAAAGAGAATGAGGGTGCAGATGAGAAGATGGAGAGAGACACAGATAGATGGGGCGAGAGTGAATAGTGACAGGGATGCGGGCTCGGACAGACAAAGACGAGGCAGCTAGACCTGAAATGGGAACCCGCAGAGGGAAAGATGAAGAGGAAAGAGAGATACACACTTAAGTCTCCAGCTGTAAAATGTAAAAGCTTCTGCTTCTGCACTTAAGGTTCAGCTCACTTTGACCTGGAGGTTAAAACACACACAGCGGTTAAAAGGGAGGCTGGAGACATCCGGCAGAGGGTTTTCAGAACACGTGGATTATCTGGTTTGTTTGTTGCAAACTATTTTTACCTCGTCAGACTGCGTGAGGATGATATGAACCTATGATACAAGAGTGCTACGTGCATCTGTAGAGACGAATAATATCAGGCTTGTTGAACAGAGCAGATGAGATAAAACATCAATGAACACAGGAGAACACGGGGAACAGAGAGAAAGGTACAGAATGCACTAATGTATCCACTTTAGTTACTATATTTATCATGTGCCATTGTCTCCTAATTGAAATGTACATAAACTTTATGTAGTTCTTCCACAGTATGTTGATAACTTGATATATTGATGAACAGAAAACTGAAAAATATTCTGGCTTTTCCAATGTGAAGATTTTCTGCTTTAATTTCTTTTTTTTAGTATTGCAAATTGAAGTCTAAGTTTTGGACTGTATGAAAAAACAAGCAATTTCACCTCTAGAAAGACTAAATGAGTCTTTCATCATCCTGCACACAACTGAAGTTAAATATATGAATGAGTCTGAAGGAATTTCATATTTATGATTTTAAAAAAGTGTGTCTGTGTATGATTGTTTTGTGTGACTGACTTATGTTATGTCTTCTTATATGTGTAGTGCAAAATAACTCATATATTTAATATATATTGATCTTAGTAAGACTTTTTGAATAGATAAAGTCAGATACACTTGCACCAACGACTATACAGTTAAATTTGAGGTGCTGGAGAAAGCTGTGACAACAAAATATGTTGCCGTTATCAATAGAGGTTATAATGTTGATGTACACCTGAATGAATGTGATAAGATCTCACTGACACAGATGGTGAAACACAAATGAAACAGAAAACAACTCCTAGATGTAAACCTAAAAAAAGTATTATTTTCTCCATCTCAATTTTCTACGTACTATGGAGTGTTTATCATGTAGTGAATGTGTGTTTCAAGGATCAAAGTACATACATAGACCAACATACTCTATTTCACACACAGAGAGCACTTCTTAAAGGATCAAAGGGATACGTGATGTAAGTGGGAATACACACACACACACACACACACACACTATTGTATATCTGAAGGGCTAATGCCCCAAAGACACTTTCTCTCCCCTATCACTTATCTCTCCACGGCCCATTTCTCCTCATCGTCTAATAATTAAAACTCCATCATCAAAGGAATGATGGATACCCTCTTTTTGGAAAAATGACAGTGCTTATAAGAGTTTTGCTCTGACCGCGTCCCCGAAGCAGCTTATCCTCCTTCAATCTGATGGGATCTGTCCAACAATGGCTCTCACTATCAAAGCCTTCGCCTATCTATGGTCAAAATCCAGAGCTTTACTGCTCACTGAGTATGCGATCGTCTTCCAAATCCTCTACAAAACAAAAACACTCAATTTACACTTAGTCTCTCATTTTCTTGTATGAGACATTTCACAGTAGAGGTTCGCTGTGAAATATACCGAAACTCACACTTGCATACTGCAGTGTGGTTTATAACCTACTTGGTGTCATGCCAAGAAACACACTATGTTTTTTCTTTATGGATTCATTTATTGTGATACATGCTCACTGTTTTATTGTTTAATGTTCAAAATTAAATATGCCTCGTTTGTAGAGTGGGATTTTCTCCAAAGTTCAACTAAATTCAGCTTTGACCCCCAAATACTTCCATAACCTGCATCCATCCAATGGCGTTCCAGCGCTGATGATAGATTACTCAATTGAATGAGTCTTTTTTAAAGACAAAAATGCAAATATTTTATGATTAAAGCTTCTGATATGTAAGGCTTTGAAGAAAACAAGCAAGCGATTTTACCTCAGGCTTTCTTGGAAATACTTTTTGGGCTATTTGACATTTTATAAACTTTCAAATGTTTCATTGATAAATCTGAAAAAACAATAGTAGTTGCTGATTCTATTTATCAGGGTGACTTCACAGCAAAGATCGGGTCACAAAATGTTAATACATATATATATATATATA